>NC_132925.1:97279526-97580957 GCF_047675955.1 Chlorocebus sabaeus | reverse complement strand
TCCATATGTACACATATTTGATGAAAACTGCAGAACATTAAGGATGAAGAATTTGTAAAAAATTCAAAGAAAAAATAAAAATCATGCAAAATAACTATAATGAGCTTGACAATCAGTTTCTCAACAGTAAAAATATTAATAAATTTCAGGAAACAATAGATTAATGTCCTCAAGATACTGAGGAAAAATAAATGCCAATTTAGAATTGTGCCCCTAGCTAGGCCCCTGATTCTGATGAGGGTCTCCAGGAAAATATCAAGCCATTCATCCCTTCCCCAGCCCACATCAGGCTAACTGTCCAAAGATTTACTAGTGGTCTGGGAACCCAATCATTTAAATCTAAGAAAAGGATGACAAGACATCTCTCTCTGCCTAAACCCAGGGCAGTGGAACCATCTTACATACCCTTGTTTGGCAGCCAGGGGAAAGATATTATTATGGTTCTAGGGCCAAACGGACTGGAGGGGAACAGAAGACTTCTCAAACTCAGTGACCATCTGAACTCAAATAACCAAACTTGGAATCCACCAGTAAAATTAAATCTGGCCATCTTTCTAGGACTTTCATCACTTCAAGTTATTCTCATATCTGATCTATAGGAATAATAGTAGGACAAGAGGATAATTAACTTTCTTCACTGAAACCCTTTGAGACTACCCTCTGTTTCTTGCTGGAAACTGGCAGATCCTCCTCTAAACCAAGGGAAAGTTAGGAGTGTTCCGTGACAAGAGGAATGCCTGGAACCAGGATTGAATACCACCAGCAGTTTGTCTGTCTCTGTCTCTGTCTCTGCCTCTTATATCTCACTCTAGACCTGGTTTTGCCACCTGGCCAGAGACACAGGGACATGGATAGCACAGGAATAGAGATTTGAAACTGGATTCCCTTGGCTTGTCTAGTTTCAGCACTGTGGTGGAGCACAGTTGCCTTCTGTGACCGGCTTCCACACAAAACCTCAGGCTTTCATATCAGAGGCAGGAGATTACTTAGCCAGGTGCAGGCACATCCCAGAAGTACAAGGAAGTTACCATTCCCAATCCTCGATCAATAGTCGATGAGATCGGGTCCCTGGTCCTTTTCTGGGGGAAAATTGGAGGAACATTTTATATAGTTCCTCAGAGGGTATGCAATAGATTGAGCTCCAGTTGCCCAGAAGTTCACTAATGCCATCTGTCTTAGTCCATTTTGTGCTGCTATAACAGAATACCTGGGACTGAGTTATTTATTTACAAAAACCCAGAAATTTATTTTTTACAATCCAAGATCAAGACACCAGCATCTGATTAGGGCCTTCTTGCTGTGTCCTTAGATGGCAGAAGGCAGAAGAGGGGAAGCAGGAAGAATTCCTGCCATCAAGCTCCTTTATAAAGACCCCTAATCCCATTCATGAGGGAGAGGCCCTCACAGGCCTAATCACTTCTTAAAGGCACTGCCTCTTAATACTATCATGTAACTGGCAACATCTGAATTTTGGAGGGGACACATTCAAACCTTAGCACCATTTGTTGACTTGTCTCCTCTACCTGTCTTACTTTCCCTTTTTCCTCACATCTGTTTCCTGGGATCACCTCACAAATAAACCTCCTCACCCAAATTCTTGTTTGAGGGTCTGCTTTTGGTGAAACCCAAACCAGATAGAAAAGCTTTCATCTTTCTAGTACAGCATATGGTGTGTCATCTTCTGAGAGGAAGGGAGAAAGGTCACAGTAGGGTGACTCAAGGGAGATGAGAAACATCAGTGGGGTAGTCACGAAGGGGTCGATTGAGATTGGAATTCATCCTCTTGAGGAGAGTGTAGCCATGTAATGCTACGACTGTGTCCACACGGCCCAAGCCAGGAGAGAGCAGGAGGTGGTTGAAGGACAGGAAGACATGCAATGGGAAGGACCTCCAGACACTGCTTCAGGCTGTGGGTTGAGTTTAATTTTCTCCATGTTACTTATTTTGGGACCCAGGCTGGATGAGAGGTAGCTTCCTGGGGAATGCTGTTCTGATGACAGATGGCAGAAGCCCAAGAGAGCAAACCAAACCATGCAAGTACATTTAATGCCTTTGGTTGAATGGACATATGGTACCTCTACTCACATTCCAAGTCACAGACCAAACCCAAACCCAATGGAACAAGGGTGTATACATGGCCAACAAGAGAGCCTTGGCAAGGACAACAAAGGATGATGAACAAGTAACACCATCTACCTGTCCAGTCTACAAAAGTTATGCAGCTGGCTTCTCCCTTTTTCCATAGAGGCACAGGGACACCAAGTGGTGCTCTCTGGTGACTGGCAGTATCAGCCACATCCTAGCCCCCCAAAAGTCACTTAACACCCAGTTTCCCATGAGTCACTCAAAAATGAATTCCTGAAGTAGTCTTTAAATCTGTGTTCTCACATCCTGTTCCAACCAAGCCTAAACTATGTATTTCTCTACTTGGCAGTCAGGATCTAAAACAGGCAGAGGGAATGACAGAGGGTGCAGGGTTTCCTTCTTTTCTGCTCTTCTTTGAGTAGGATAATTTCGCAGAAGGCATCTCCTCCTTTAGGTATGAGGTTAGAACTTGTTGAATTCCCCCTGACACTATGGAGTCACTAGACTCCCATGAAGGGTCCTGATGGGAGTGGAACCCAGATGGGGGATGTGCCAAAATACTTTCTTCATGACAAAGAATGCACGGGTCAAACAAGAATCTTGGTGTCTACATTACCAGATTATGTATGTCCCCCCCCCACACACACATGCATACAGCACGCACGCACACACACGCACGCACACGCTGTTCTTTTCCCCTCTTTTCTCCCATTTTTGCCTCAGTAGTTGATAAGTTTTGGATCTGTGTTCCCACTCAAATCTCGTGTCAAATTATGATTCCCATGATTGGAGGTGGGGCCTGATGGGAGGTGATTGGATTGGGGAGGTCTCTAATGGTTTAGCATCATCTCCCAGTGCTGTTCCTGTAACAGAGTTCTCACGAGATCTGGTTGTTTAAAAGTATACAGCACCTGCTTGCTCTCTCTCTTCCTCCTGCTCCAGCCATGTAAGACATGCCTGTTTTTCCTTCACCTTCCGCCACGATTGAAAGTTTCCTGAGACCTCCCCAGAAGCTCCTATGCTTCCAGGACAGCCTGTAGAACCAAGAGCCAATTAAACCTCTTTTCTTTATAAATTGCCCAGTCTCAGGTATTTATAGCAATGTGAGAATGGACTAACACAGTGGTACTAATGAGGAAGTAGGCTGGCTGTGCATCAGAGTCAGGAGAAATGGGATTCAATTGTACATGGACTTGAGAAAAGCATTTGATAAAAACACAATTCTCAGCATAGCACGGAGACATAGAATGTGTATTAATTAACATTTTAGGAGTTGTGAATGTTAACTTTCATTGGTATATAGTATATGTTTCATAATACTAATGCAGTCTGTTAAAAATGAGGTTCCAACAACTGTGTTAGGTTTTCAGGAAAGAAAGGAATTACAGAAACTTTTTCAGGTGTATCTTCCTGCAAAAGTAGGTCTCATTATTTCCGTTGACCTTGAGAGAACAGACTTGGTGAGATCAGAATACTTGCCAAAGGCCACACAGTAAAATGGCAGACTGGGGACCAGGGAGGTGTGAGGTTCAATGGTAAAAGAAAGGCCCTAGCATTAAGCTAGACCTGTTTTTGAGTCACAGGGAGTTTTAGCTAGTGTCCCTGTGACTCAAAAGCAGGTCTAGCATGTCTCCTTCTTTCTCTCGGGTAGAATAGTGCTAAGTAAGGAAGGAGGAGAAAGAATCTCAAGTTGTGGACATTCAGAGAGACCAAACCTCAAACTCATCACAGAAGGTGACTATATAATAGGTTCCACCACTCTGTCATGAATATCTGTTATCGTATATCCAAGTCTCACAGGTCAAGGCAAGAATGGTGATATTTCATTCATCAGTACTTCCCTCACCCTCAGAGTGGTTTTCCTCTCTGTGAAGGTCGAGTTTCTCTCCACTCTGAATAAATTAAAAGCTGGCATTGTGATTTTCCTGTGAACGGAGAGGGCAGGCCCACGGCCTTTCCTCCTGCTGCAGAAGCAAGATAGCAGAGGCAGAGGCAGGGCATTCACCTTTCCACCAAAGCTGAATCTTTTTCCCCAGATGAATGAGAACTGTGGAGGTTTGCAACAGAGAAAAGCTCTGTGACCCTCCAGGTGGCAGGAAGTGGAAGAGGGGTTTTTTTCTTCAGACAACAGCCTTTCTGATTGGGGGTGCCAGCTCTTTCTGTTCCTCTTTTTAGTGGACTGTGACAGCTTCCCAGCATGCTCTTCTGTCCTTGTTCTGCCAACAGAACTCTTCCTTACTTTGGGAAAACCAGTCCATATAGTTTGGATGGACCTATAATTCCCTTCCTCCCACCCTCTCAGTCCTAGTCACAGGATGAACAGTGACCACTGATGTAACCAATCACAGCACCTCATTCTCTTGGTTGCAGTGATTGGTCCACAAATGAGCACCTAATCCAAGCAGACAATCAAAGTTCTTCCACAAGATTCATTATATTAACAATGAGGCAGCTGCCCCGTCTTTATCTTGGATAAAGTAGGATGAGTGAGTCCGCTTTATAATGCAGCCAGCACAGAGGATTGACAGGGGTGAGAGAAAAGGAAAGGGACAGAGGTTGGACAGCATCCTTTAACACCTGAATCCATCTATGCCTGAATGGAGACCAATAACTGGATTTCCTATGTATAGTAGTTAATAAATTCCAATTTTGTGCAAGCTCATTTGAGCCACATTCATGTTACATTCAATTACATTTGAACCTTGACTTCTATAAATTCTGTACTGCATTTATCCAGGTGAATGGTGGAAGAAATCTTTTTTCTTGGGGTGGGAAGGATATTTGTGACTAAATCAAAGATTCACACTCCTCCTTGGAAAAGGCCATTTAAATGTGCATGTATTGTGTTGATTATTGTCTTTTCCTGCCGTCTTCTGCCTTGTGCTGGAGCTAAATGCAATTTGAGCCCTCAGTCTGGAAGGCTCTGGAGTTGTAAAATGCTCAAGGTTCTCACAGTCTCTCTTCTCTCCTCCTCCATGCTGACGGAGTAGATGTGGAGGAGTTTTAGATCTCTTCCCCTTAAAACACAGCTGGGATGCTGCTGGGAAGGAAACAGTTTGTGAACCCTATTTCATTTCAACAAAGGTTTAGAATGCATAAGACTTAGCCGTGGCCTTGAGAATGTTTTCGTGAGGGTGGGGGGGATGATCATCCATATGTCATCCATATGTATGATGTTGAATGTCCTCTTCAGAATAGTCACCTATGAAATGTCCCTTGTACTGAGCCAGGTCTGCCTCTCCAGTGTCACCGGGTGGCCCACACACAGCTGAACTGCAAGTGTAGTGCTCTCTGGTAGGAACAATCTGCAGTCTGCTTAATTTCTCTGAGCCCCATTGACAGTGAAGTGGCTACATGATTACAGGGAACTAAGGCTGATTTACAAAGTAGGGCTTGTACAGAGATGTTACTGCTGTGCTTTCAAGCTCTGAGGACTGGGGAGACAAACTATTGGCTTTGCAAATTAGTAATACAAGCCTTCTGAAATTAGGCCAGGTCTGAAATAAGTTGAATTAAGAGCTAATAAGAATTTTTAAAACAATTATACCTTCATTAACGTATAATTAAAGTACAATAAACTACACATACTAAGAATGTACATCTGTCTACACCCTTGAAGCCATCATCACAATCAAGGAAACAAACATTTCCATCTCCCCTCAAAGTTTTCCAGTGTCTCTTCCCTCCTTTAATCCCCTTCCCATGCAACCCTTGATCTCTTTTCCATTACTATAGATTAGTTTCCAGTTTTTAGAATTGCTAATAACAATGTCAGAGTAAGTTTAAAACAGTGTCTAGCTAAGACAGGGCTACCTCCTCTGAACAGGTGGGGAAAGCTCCCCTGAATTTGTCCAGTTGAGGGCAGAGGCACTCTCTGCCCGCTCCAAATTCCTAGTTTTCCTCTCACTGTCCCTTGAGAAACAAGCCATATGCTAGCTGGGGTGGTGGTGTGTGATATGGAAACTTTGCAATAGGAGCTAGCGAGGAAGAGCCAAGCATATTAGGGGGATGGAGTGGAAGATGAGAGGAATAATGTGAAAGGAGGGTGAGAGGTAGACAGGGACTGATTCTGGGCACTACACCTTTGTCAAGGCTCAAATCAAAGAAATGAACTTTAAACTCAAGCACAAGGAATGTAGGAGGATTGCCTTTAAATGCCAATGTCTCTAAACAATGAAGCAAGTTAGTAGCAGAAATGGTGAAGTTGCTCCTTGTGGCATTCCATTTTATTTTTAAAAGATACATTCTTATCTTTATGACTCCAAGTAGCCATGGTCCCGTCTAAAGGCAGAGGAATGGACTAAAGATATTCTAAAATCTCATCTAGGTCTGACTGTCATAAAGTATGTTTTACACAGACATACTTTAAGAGTAACTGGCCGGGCGTGCTGGCTCACGCCTGAATTCCAGCACTTTGGGAGGTTGAGGCGGGTGGATCACCTGAGATCAGGAGTTCGAGACCAGCCTGGCCAACATGGTGAAATCCCTGTCTCTACTAAAAATACAAAAATTATATGAGCATGGTGGTGCATGCCTGTGATCCCAGCTACTTGGGAGGCTGAGGTGGGAGAATTGTTTGAACCCGGTAGGCAGAGGTTGCAGTAAGCGGAGATTGAGCCACTGCACTGCACTCCAGTCTGGGTGACAGAGCGAGACTCGGTCTAAAAAAAAAGTAGTTAATTGAGTGAATATTATTTATTTAATTTGTTTATGTGACAGTCTTGCTCTGTCACCCAGATTGGAATGTTATGGCACGATCTCAACTCACTGCAACTTGAGTGAACATTTAAAAGTGCCTGAACTTAACTTGACAAGGTCCATTTTGAGACTGAGTGGTAAAGCCTTTGTGTCCAGATCAGCAGTGATGTGGGACACCGGTCTGTTCCGCATGCCAGCTGCAGTGTGCACACTCTGCTGCTGTCCTGGGACTAGAGACGGGGCAAACATGACCCACCATTGCTGTCAATAAACTGTCTTTGAAACGTAATTTTAGGCTCAGTAAGTAGCATCATTAAAACTGTAAGAAGGCATCATTAAACTGATATTATTTACCTGTACAAATAAATCATGCTCAGACTTCCCCCATACATTCTCTCTCAAGCAATAAAAAAAATTGATGGATACAATTCTATAGTTGAACAAATATCAACTCTGATATCTTGGCTCTCTTCAGTGTTTCAGGGCTACAGGTGGTCACTATTTGCTACCTGAAATATCATTTTGTTTATCTTTTATAAAACCACATTGCAATTATGTTGGAAATTAATGTCAAATGAATTGGTAATCAATTCTTGAGTGTCTCCTCATCTGGGGAGGAGGTGGAGTACTGGGGAAAGTATTCTGAAGTCATTAAAGGTGGAAAATTCTCCCCTTCGTCGTTTTCCTCACTTTGTGGTGTCAGTGTCTGTGTGCTTGCTTGCTCCCTGCGCTGATCCCCAAGGCAGAGGCCTTGCCATATTTGTCTTTAAATTCTTAGTAGCTAACCCAGTGTTAATACATAGCAAGAACTAAATAAACGTGTATTGAATAAAGGAATGAAGGAACCAGAGTTACTACTGTCAAAAATATTCATTTTTTTCTAGCTTTTTCATAAAATAGGTAAGTGTTTAAAATATGCATGAATAGATTTCCCCCCCCATGGGTTCATTATTTCCTTAAAGTATGATTCCAAGAATTTGATTTTTGAATTAAGGAATATATATTTTATCTTTTTAATGTATTTAATATTGCTTTTAAAGCTGATTTTAAAGTCAATTTATAATTGTAACATCAGCAATAATGGGACAACGATTATTATAGCACATAGACTTTATGTGTGTCCTAATATAATGCAGTTTGAAATACACAGTGCTATGACATATTTTTTCCCAATATTTTAACCTTAATTTAGAAATAACTTTTAGTCTCAGAAGATGGGTTGTTCTATAAGACATCTGTCTGATCAGGTCTCTTCAATTGGTCAGTGTCATGAAACACTAAAAAGCGGGGAAAGGGAGCATATTCTAGATGAAAAGAGATTTGAAAGACACAACAACAAAGGCAATCTGTGGACCTTGATTGGATGTTTGTTCAAACCAATTAGCTAAAAAGTCATTTGGAGGACAATTGGGAACATATAAATATAAAATGAATATTAGATATTATAAAGGATTTTTTTGTTTGTTTGAGACTGAGTCTCAGTCTGTTGCCCAGGCTGGAGTGCAGTGGTATGATCTCAGCTCACTGGAACCTTCTTCTCCTGGATTCCAGTGATTCTCTTGCCTCAACCTCCTGAGTATCTGGGACTACAGGCGTGCACCACAATGTCTGGCTAATTTTTTGTGTTTTTAGTAGAGACAGGGTTTCCGTCTGTTGGCCAAGCTGGTCTCAAACTCTAACCTCAAGTGATCTGCCTGCCTTGGCCTCCCAAAGTGCTGGGATTACAGGTGTTAGCCACCATGCCCAGTCAATGCTTTTCTTTTAGGTTGAAGAAATCCCTTTAGCATTTCTTGTAGGACAGGTCTGGTGTTGAAATCCCTCAGCTTTTGTTTGTCTGGGAAAGTCTTTTTCCCTTCCTTCATGCTTAAGGGATATTTTCACCAGATATATTACTCTAGGGTAAAAGTTTTTCCTTCAGCACTTTAAACGTGTCATGCCACTCTCTCCTGGCCCATAAGGTTTCACTGAAAAGTCTGCTGCCAGTCATTTTGGAGCTCCATTGTATGTTACATGTTTCTTTTCTCTTGCTGATTTTAGAATTCTTTATCTTTGACCTTTGGGAGTTTGATTATAAAATGCCTTGAAGTAGTCTTCTTTGGGTTAAATTTGCCTGGTGTTCTATAACCTTCTTGTACTTGAATATTGATATATTTCTCTAGGTGTGAGAAATTCTCTGTTATTACCCCTTTTAGTAAACTTTCTACCCCTATCTCTTTTGCTACCGTCTCCTTAAGGCCAATAACTCTCAGAGTGGTCCATTTGAGGCTATTGACTATTTTCTAGATCTTGTTGGCATGCTTCATTGTTTTTTAATCCTTTTTCTTTTGTCTCCTCTGACTGTGTATATTCAAAAAGTCTGTCTTCAAGTTCACTAATTCTTTTTCCTGCTTGATCAGTTCTGCTATTAAGAGACTCTCATGCATTCTTCAATGTGCCAGTTGCATTTTCAACTCTAGAATTTCTGCTTGATCCTTTTTAATTATTGTAATCCCTTTGTTACATTTATCTGATAGAATTCTAAATTCCTTCTCTGCATTTTATTTGAGTTGCCTCAAAAAAGCTATTTTGATTTCTTTGTCTGAATGGTCATATATCTCTGTTTCTCCAGGGTTGGTCCCTGATAACTTATTGAATTCATTTGGTGAGATCATGTTTTCCTGGATGGTATTGATACTTGAAGATGTTCTTCAGTGTCTGGACATTGAAGAGTTAGGTATTTGTTGTAGTCTTCACAGCCTGAGCTTGTTTGTACCTGTCTTTCTTGGGAAGGCTTTCTATGTATTCAAAGGGACTTGGGATTCAAGCCCAATAACACTGTGGTTTTTATAGACTCAGAGGTACCACCTTTGTGGTCTTGGATAAGAACCAGAAGACTTATCTAGATTATCAAGCAAGAGTCTCTTGTTTTTTTTTCCCCCTTACTTTTCCCCAGCAAACAGAGTCTCTTTCTGTGTGCTGAGCTACCTGTAACTGGGGGTGTGATGATGTAAGTACATCTGTGGCCATCACCACAGGGACTGCTCTGGGTCAGATCTGAAGCCAGCACAACACTGGACCTTGCCTAAGGTCCTTCCCTTCAGGGTGGTGAGTTTCACCAGGTCGCAGGCATATCCAGAGGCGCTGTCTGGGAGCCAGGAATTGGAGTCAAAAACTTAGCAATTTATCTGATGTTCTATTCTCCATAGCTAAGCTGGCATTCAAACCACAATACAAAGTCCTTCCTGCTCTTCCCTCCCATTTCCACAGACAGAGAAGTCTCTCCCTGTGGCCACCACCACCACTGGTCCATGGCGGGGTTCTGTCAGGCCACCGCTAATGTCCACTTAAAGCCCAAAGTTTCTTCCATCAGCTTGAGGTGAATGCTGCCAGGCCTGGGGCTCACCCTTCAGGGCAGTGGGCTTCTCTCTAGCCCAGAGCAGGTCCAGAAATGCTGTCTAAGAGCCTAGGCCTGAACTTGGGACCTCTAAGAGCTCTGTCCCACTGTGGTTGAGCTGGCACTTAAAGTGGAGCTCAAAATCTGCTTTACTTTTCCCTCTGCTTTTCTCAAACAGATAGAGTCTTTCCCTGTGGCCATTATAGCTGGGAATGTGCTGGATCACCCCAAAGCCAACACATGTCAGAGCCCAAGGTCCATGGCATACTCCCTGGGTATCACTGGTAGTTACTCAGGCCCCCCGGGCTCTTTAATCAACAGGTGATAAATCCTGCCAAGAGTGGGTCCTTCCCTTCGAGGCAGCAGGTTCTGTTAAGTCCAGAGTGTGTCTAGAAATGTCCAGGTGTCAGGGCTTGAATGGAGGCCTTACATCTCTGTCCAATTACCTATCCTACTATGGCTAAGCTGGTATCCAAGGTGCAAGACAAAGTCCTCTTCACTCTTTGCTCTCCTCTCTTTCAACAGAAGGAAAGAATCACTTTCATTGCTGCAAGCTGCACTGCCTGGGATGGAAGGAGGGATGGCACAAATATTCCTTTAGCCACATCAACTGATGTCTCCCTAGGTCACTATTCACCCTAGTTTACTGGCTCTAAGTCCAGCCTAGCACTAGGAGTTGCCTAGGGATTGCAGTCCTTGTGTCCTAGACTGTCTTTCAAGTTCACCTACGACTCCAGAGCACTTCAGCCCACAGTAGTGAGGCTTGCTGAGAAACTCAAGTTCTGACCACTGGGATGGGCTATTCCCCTCTGGCTCAGTCTGGTCCATTCACAGGCACTTGCTGAGCCCAGCATGGCTTTATTCTCCTCTATGGCAGGGCAGTACAGAGTTCAATGTAATGTCCCCCAGTGAATGCACTCTCCTGGCGATTCAAGACTCTCTTCTGCCTTCCTCAATGCCTCTTTTGGCGATACAAAGTTAAATCCAGGTACTGTGATTGCTTACCTGATTTTTGTTTCCTATGATGGTGCTTTTCTCTGTGGAGATAGTTGTTAAAGCCTGGTGTTCCAGCAGGGAGGACAAATGGTGAAGGCTTCCATTCTGCCATGTTGCTCCACCCTCCTGATTGTGAAATTTCAATTAGCACATTATCCTGCCAAGTGAAAAAGAGTCTCATTATGGTACGCAGTCTTGTGCTGACATCTTGGGACAAGCTGCCCACAGCATGAAGTTGTCAACTTCTTGGCCTAGTTTGCAGTCTGAATGTCTCTGGTTATGCTATAGGGTGGCTTGTTGAACTTTCAGAGTGGCCTATACATCAGGCATGAGACTTGTTTCTTAAAATTATCTAGTTTCTGCTTGTAGGGCTTCAGGAATAGAACAGTTTCTAGCTTTCATAATTTTATAGAAGTTGGATTGAAGAAACCTAGAATAATTTAGAATCTAGTCTAGTCTACAGGTACGTAACAAGTACTCAAAATAATGCATAGGACTACAATCTAATAAACAGGAGTATTATAGCTTTTCCTTAGAAATATAACTTTTTCTGTCTATATTGATCACATAATAATCTCATATTTGAAATCTTGAGGCTAAGAAGCCAAACCAAAGTAGACTTTAGATTTTACTTCCAGTTTTAAGGTTCCTGAGCCTGCCAGGAAATGACAGTTTTTACTTACTCTCTGTAAGACTGGGAACCCTTGAAACCAGGCATTCTGTACACATTCTCAAATGTAATATTCCAGTCAGAGCTTTGGTAATATAACAAATGTTTCCTGTTGTATGCTGTTACAAAGAGAGCAAATTTTTATTGAACTTATGCAAATAACTATATTGCCTATATCACACACAACTATATAACTATATTATGCAGAAAACTAAATGAATATTCACAGATAGTTTCCACCTTTTGGAGAATTCAAGTAGGGAGAAAGAAGTAAATGCTTCTACCTTTGTTCATAAAAATATACTTTACCACATTTCTTAAAAATGCAGACAGCTTAAGACAGAATATTTTCTTTTTTCTTTTTCTTTTTTTTTTTTTTTTTTTTTTGAGACAGGGTCTTGCTCTGTTGCTGAGGCTGGACTGCAGTGGTGTGATTTCGACTCACTTAAACCCCTGCCTCCCAGGCTCAGAAGATCCTCCCACCTCAATCTCCTAAGTAGCTATGACTACAGGCGGGTGCCACCATGTCTGGCTAATGTTTTTGTATTTTTAGTACAGACTGGGTTTCACCATGTTTCCCAGGCTGGTCTCGAATTCCTGGTCTCAAGGGATCTACCTGCCTTGGCCTCCCAAAGTGCTGGGATTACAGGCATGAGCCACTGCACCCGGCTGAGAGAACATTTTCTTAAATCTGGAAAACAAAACATTTAAGTGAAGAACCAATAATGTTTCAAATAAAAGTCATAAAAACATTATCTTCATCAGTTATTTAATCTCCTGTAATTAATTTTTGTTGTGCTTGACCTTGATTTGTTGTCTCACAAATTCACCAGTTTCTGAGTTCTGAAGTTTTTTATTTAGTCAATTGTTCTTAAAGTTATTAAAAAAAAAAAAAAAAAAAAAAAACCTCCGGCCGGGCGCTGTGGCTCATGCCTGTAATCCCAGCACTTTGGGAGGCCTAGGCAATCAGATCTCTTGAAGTCGAGAGTTTGAAACAAGCCTGGCCAACATGGTGAAACCCTGTCTCTATAAAAAATACAAAAATTAGCTGGGTGTTTTGGTGCACACCTGTAATCCCAGCTACTCACGAGGCTGAGGTGGGAGGATCACTTGAACCCAGAAGGCAGAGGCTGCTGTGAACCGAGATTTCCCCACTGCACTCCAGCCTGGCAACAGTCCATCTCAAAACAAAAAACAAGAAACAAACAAACAAACAAACCCAAACTTCTATTGAAGAGTACTTGTCAGAGTCTTTTTCACAAATCTGATTGCAAATACTGTTAGAGAAAAATCAAAACAATAACTACAGATGACAAAAACTTAGAAGAACCATGGTTAAAAATCTGATAGAAGTTCATTATAATTGGCGATTGATAAGGAAATTGATTATTTCTGTGACATATAACTAATAAGCAGAATTATGACTGATGATATATTGGATTTTAAGAGTTTTATACACTTTGGAACATTCATATCAATAACACATAGATGCAACTGAAAGAAGATCTAGTGTCATTTATTTGACAATGCTTCCCATGTAACTTACTAAATAAGGCTAATCATTTAATATCGCTAAAGATGAGAGATACATCCTTTGATGCTCTCCAGGGATCTGGCTGTAATATCCCAAAGTTGATTATAGGTCAAAAAGACTTAATTTAGAATTTTGTTAATGGGGAGGCCTGTTAAAGATGACAAAATGTTTAAAACCCTTGATTAAGACAGGATAACAGGCTGAGTACAGTGGCTCATGCCTGTAATTTTAGCACTCTTGGGAGGCCAAGGCAGGCAGATCACTTGAGCCCAGGAGTTTGAGACAAGGCTGTGCAACATAGCGAGAGCCTGTCAGTATAAAAAATACAAAAATTAGCTGGGCATGGTGGTGTGCCCCTGCTGTCACAGCTATTTAGGAGGCTCAGGTGGGAGAATCACCTGAGCCCAGGAAGTCAAGGCTGCAGTGAACCGTGATGGTGCCACTGCACTTCAGCCTGGGTGACAGAGTGAGACCCTGTCTCAAAAAAAAAAAAAAAAAAAAAAAAAAGAAAGAAAGAAAGAAAGACAGGATAACAGGTCACTGTTAATTAAGTAATAAAATTGAATAATAGTAAGTCATTTAACCAGAGTGATAATCAGAATTCAAACACAAAACAGAAACTTACACTGATGTAAAAGAAAAAATACTTTAACCCTTTCAAAGCCTGGTTTTCCCAAGTAATCAGAAAACCAAATAAAGACAACACAGGAAAGTGTCTTCATAAAGCATAAACATTTTGTTCTTAAGCTAGTTACCAAAAAGATAAAGAAAAACCTCCTTCAATGTGATTATCTCTTCTCATAGGAAGCCCATTCAGGTACCTGGAAGTTGAACCTGATGAAAAGGTACTTGCATTTTATCAGATATAGTAAGAGTGTGGGCCCAAAGATGATGAGCATTGTATCATGTTATAGAGAAATGTAAACAAGAAAACTAGTACCTTGTACAGGGAAATGCATGGCTCTTAGGAAAGGCATGAGATGTCTCCTTGTTACATGGAGCAATTAGGACATATCAAGAAATTGTTATGCAGAAGGAAAACATTGCTTTCCCAGGCCTTCAAAATAGAGCATTTCAGTGTCAGGTCATAACAGCAGAGTTAGTACTGAAGAAAAAAGTTACAGGAGCTGACAAGAAAGTTAAAAGAGTTATCACCCCAGCCAAACCAGAAGATGTGTGTGTGTGACCTGCAAATCACGTGCAGCAAAATACAGTAAAAGTTGAATTTCTGAGACATGAATTTGAGAAGCCTTAAGAGCCTTAGAGAACTTCTCTACCTTGAGAAATTAAATAACCACTCTAAACAAAGAAGATGGCATTTCCAACCTGAAACTAGAGAAATTAAATGCATCTCAGAAAGAAACTCAGCAGAAATAGAAACTGTAAAACAGGAAGAAGCTGCAGTTTGTAATACACCTGTTAAACAGCTTTCAGAATTAAAAATCAAAACTCCTTGCAGTGTTACTAAAAGCAGATCAATACTTCAAGAAAACTTTGTTGTTTTAACATAGGAGAGCAGATTATTTTGTTTTCTATCATTGTATTTCTTTTTTTCTTGAGATGGAGTCTCGCTCTGTCACCCAGGCTGGAGTGCAGTGGCATAATCTCGGCTCACTGCAAGCTCTGCCTCCCGGGTTCATGCCATTCTCCTGCCTCAGCCTTCCAAGTAGCTGGGACTACAGGCGCCTGCCACTACGCCTGGCTAATTAAAAAAAATTTTTTTTTTAATAGAGATGGGGTTTCATCATGTTAGCCAGGATGGTCTTGATCTCCTAACCTTGTGATTTGCCCACCTTGGCCTCCCAAAGTGCTGGGATTACAGGCATGTGCCACCGCACCCAGCCCTATCATTGTATTTTTAATATCACAGCTCAATTTTTAGAAGGACTTATAATTTCCTTCTAATTATAGCCAACTTGATCACACACAAAAATGTCTTTCATAAATTCATACTTCACAAACATTTTGTGATGTACACATACCATCCACGACATGCTTAGACTTTCTGCTTTGAATTATACTTCCTCTTTCTTAAATAACCAGTCATTTGACTTTCAGACAAAAATTTACCACACATAATTCTTTCCCATACAAAATTATTCTTTTTTCTTTTTAACTCTTTACCAAAACTATATCCTCATACTTACAACTTTCTTTACATCTCTCTCTGTCCTACTTACTGGTTTATTTCTATCTTGTTTATATTTCTTTCCCAAATTCATATTTTGAAATAATCTTTAATAACCTCTGAAATTAGAACACTTTTTTTTTTTTATTCTAAATGAAGAACACATTTTTATGCCTTTCTTACATTTTATCTCGTAAAAATCTTTGGCATGCTTTATATACAGAATTTTATATATTAATTAGAATTTTCAATTCTTAGTAACCTTAATTTCTAGTGAAAACCTAGGAAGCAAGAAATTTTTTAAAATGTTATGACAACATGCTTATTTTTTAAGTGTTTTTATTTTTATAGATTTTGGAGATGCAAGTGCAGTTTAAAAAACAGATTTAGGAGGTACAAGTGCAGTTTTGTTAAATGGATATATTGCATAGCACTGAAGTCCAAGCTTTTAGTGTAGCCATCACCCAAATAGTGTTCATTGTAACCATCAAATAACTTATCAACCCTCACCCTCCTTCCACCCTCTCACCCTTCCAAGTCTCCAATGTCCATTATTCCACTCAATATGTTCATATGTGCACATTATTTAAATCCCACTGTTTGTTTGTTGTTGTTGTTTTTGAGACAGAGTCTCATTCTGTCACCCATGCTGGAGTACAGTGGTGTGATCTCAGCTCACTACAATCTCTGCCGCCTAGGTTCAAGCAATTCTTCTGCCTCAGCTTCCTGAGTAGCTGGGATTACAGGCACCTGCCACCATGACTGACTAATTTTTGTATTTTTAGTAGAGGTGGGGTTTTGCCATGTTGGCCAGGCTGGTCCTGAACTCCTGGCCTCAAGTGATCTACCCATCTCAGCCTCCCAAAGTGCTGGGATTACACTGCACCCAGCCCAGCTCTCACTTCTAATTGAGGACATGCAGTATTTGACTTTCTGTTTCTGAGTTATTTCACTTAATAACCTCTAGTTTCATTTGTGTTTTTGCAAAAGACATGATTTTATTCTTTCCATAGCTGAGGAGTATTTCATGATCTATATATACCACATTTTCCTTATCCAATCATTGATGGATATTTAAGTAGATCCTATATCTTTGCTTTTGTGAGTAGTGCTACAATAAACATGTGAGTGCAGATATCCTTTTTATGTAATGATTTATTTTCCTTTGAGTAGATACCCAGTAGTGGGCTTGGTGGATTAAATGGTAGTTCTATTTTTAGTTCTATGAGAAATATCCATACTGTTTCCCATAGAGGTTGTACTAATTTACATCCCCACCAATTGTGTTTAAGAATTCCCTTTTTTCCATATCCTCACCAACATCTGTAATTTTTTTTGATAATAGCCATTTTTAATAATAGCCATTCTCATTGATATAAGATGGCATCTCATCTTGGTTGTAATGAACATTTCTCCACTGATTAGTGATGTTGAGCATTTTTTCATCTGCTTCTTGGTCATTTCTATGTCTTCTTTTGAAAAATGTCTATTCATGTCCTTTGCCCAGTTTTCAACAGGGCTATTTGTTTTTTGTTGTAGTTGAGATATTTTAGTTCATTGCAGATTCTGAATATTAGTCCCTTGTCAGATGCATAGTTTGCAAATGTTTTCTCCTATTCTGTAGGTTGTCTTTCACTCTGTTGATTATTTTTTTTGCTGTGCAGAAGTGTTTCAGTTTAATTAAGTCCCATTTGTCTATTTTCATGTTTGTTTCATTTGCTTTTGAGGACTTAGTCATAAATTCTTTGCCAAGCAAAGGGAGCAATTTTGAACTGTCTGTCACATATCAGTATTTTATAAATGAGAATTTTATTATTTTAGAAACATTTCCCCATAATGTAATTTGTGTGTATTGTTAGACCCAAATATACTTAGTCTTTCTATAAAATTTAAGAAGCCAAGGAAAAATATATTTGTGTTCAACAATTTATGCTTTGGAATTTATCTTATTTGGAAATGACCTGGACATTCAATGAGTATCACTTAATTTAACATAACTTTAGAATTTTAAATCATATAAAAATTCACTTATAAATCTTTATTCCATTTACATTTACCTAATTTATTTATTTTTATCAATATTACCTAAATTACTTATGAAAGCTGAGATATGAGATAAAGCTACTCATCATTTCAAGTAATTTCCCTGTTAAACATGTGTACAGTCTGTGAATATCAGGTGTTCACCTAAGTAAGAACTTGAAAGTTAATTATATGGGTATTTTCCTGATAACTTAAAAGATATAGCTGTTTTTATTAAGCCAACACTATTAAATTAGTCTTACTTGTCAAAGAGCTACACAAACAGAGATCATTATGTTTTTAGGCTGGGTTTATAGTTTTAGCATCTTAAAATATCTAGCAGAGACAAATATAATCCTATCTGACTAGTAAACCCAGACAAAAATGAATGCTGAAATTCTGAAGACATTTTTATTTTTATTTCATCAACAAATTTAAAACAAGCTTATTTATTAAAGAAATAATTACGTCACATGCACTAAAAGGCATTTGGGTTGATTACTCCATAATTTATATAAGCACTCATTTATCTAAGCCAATCTGAATAGAATTCCTTAAGGGATTTCTAGCTGACTATGGCAGATTTTAGCATGCAGACGCAACATACAGAATGTGTAAACACATATAGATACTCATACCACAATAAAGATCTTATAGCTTTCATTTTAGAATTTTAGTCATGAGATAGTAATACATAGTAATATATACTTATTGGTTTATAAAAGATAGTTGGATCCAAATTATATTTCTTAGAAAATGGGGTCTGTTCATATAGCTAAATGTTATTTACCCTGATATGTAGTCTAACGAAGGCTGTGGACCAAAATTTTGAACAAAACAGTTTGGTTTTCTTTTTTTAAATCTCTTTTGCCCCTTTACACCCCCCTCTTTTTTTTTTTATCGGTTTCAAATGAATTTAGAATGAAACATTCAATTGTTTATTTTCAGCTTGAATTGTCTGAAAAAAATCAAGTCTCCAAATAGGCTTAGGTTTTTTAGTAACAAATCTATGCTTTTTTTTTTTTTTTTTTAAACAAAAATGGGCCACATTTATTCAACAGAAGTAGTTTTAAAATATAGGAAAAATAGAATTCTATTATTACAAATTGCTATATCTTGGGGAAATCAAATATTTTCCAGGAGAATATTTTATAAATATTGACTAAAAAATATATAGTAAACCTTACTAACCAAGTATAATAAGGAATTTCAAAGGCTGTTGAACTCTACAAACTACTAAGATCTGATTCTTGTTTGAAAAGTTTTTTTATTTATTTTTTATTTTTTTTTATTATACTTTAAGTTCTAGGGTACATGTGCATAACATGCAAGTTTGTTACATATGTATACTTGTGCCATGTTGGTGTGTTGCACCCATCAACTTGTCAGCACCCATCAACTCGTCAGCACCCATCAACTCATCATTTACATCAGGTATAACTCCCAATGCAATCCCTCCCCCCTCCCCCCTCCCCATGATAGGCCCCGGTGTGTGATGTTCCCCTTCCCGAGTCCAAGTGATCTCATTGTTCCGTTCCCACCTATGAGTGAGAACATGCGGTGTTTGGTTTTCTGTTCTTGTGATAGTTTGCTGAGAATGATGGTTTCCAGCTGCATCCATGTCCCTACAAAGGACACAAACTCATCCCTTTTTATGGCTGCATAGTATTCCATGGTGTATATGTGCCACATTTTCTTAATCCAGTCTGTCACTGATGGACATTTGTGTTGATTCCAAGTCTTTGCTATTGTGAATAGTGCCGCAATAAACATACGTGTGCATGTGTCTTTATAGAAGCATGATTTATAATCCTTTGGGTATATACCCAGTAATGGGATGGCTGGGTCATATGGTACTTCTAGTTCTAGATCCTTGAGGAATCGCCATACTGTTTTCCATAATGGTTGAACTAGTTTACAATCCCACCAACAGTGTAAAACTGTTCCTATTTCTCCACATCCTCTCCAGCACCTGTTGTTTCCTGACTTTTTAATGCTTGCCATTCTAACTGGTGTGAGATGGTATCTCATTGTGATTTTGATTTGCATTTCTCTGATGGCCAGTGATGATGAGCATTTTTTCATGTGTCTGTTGGCTGTATGAATCTCTTCTTTTGAGAACTGTCTGTTCATATCCTTTGCCCACTTTTCGATGGGGTTGTTTTTTTTTTTCTTGTAAATTTGTTTGAGTTCTCTGTAGGTTCTGGATATTAGCCCTTTGTCAGATGAGTAGATTGCAAAAATTTTCTCCCATTCTGTAGGTTGCCTGTTCACTCTGATGGTAGTTTCTTTTGCTGTGCAGAAGCTCTTTAGTTTAATTAGGTCCCATTTGTCAATTTTGGCTTTTGTTACCGTTGCTTTTGGTGTTTTAGACATGAAGTCCTTGCCCATGCCTATGTCCTGAATGGTATTACCTAGGTTTTCTTCTAGGGTTTTTATGGTATTAGGTCTAACATTTAAGTCTCTAATCCATCTTGAATTAATTTTCGTATAAGTAGTAAGGAAAGGATCCAGTTTCAGCTTTCTACTTATGGCTAGCCAATTTTCCCAGCACCATTTATTAAATAGGGAATCCTTTCCCCATTTCTTCTTTTTCTCCGGTTTGTCAAAGATCAGATGGCTGTAGATGTGTGGTATTATTTCTGAGGACTCTGTTCTGTTCCATTGGTCTATATCTCTGTTTTGGTACCAGTACCATGCTGTTTTGGTTACTGTAGCCTTGTAGTATAGTTTGAAGTCAGGTAGCGTGATGCCTCCAGCTTTGTTCTTTTGACTTAGGATTGTCTTGGCAATGCGGGCTCTTTTTTGGTTCCATATGAACTTTGAAGCAGTTTTTTCCAATTCTGTGAAGAAACTCATTGGTAGCTTGATGGGGATGGCATTGAATCTATAAATTACCTTGGGCAGTATGACCATTTTCACGATACTGATTCTTCCTATCCATGAGCATGGTATGTTCTTCCATTTGTTTGTGTCCTCTTATATTTCACTGAGCAGTGGTTTGTAGTTCTCCTTGAAGAGGTCCTTTACATCCCTAGTAAGTTGGATTCCTAGGTATTTCATTCTCTTTGAAGCAATTGTGAATGGAAGTTCATTCATGATTTGGCTCTCTGTTTGTCAGTTACTGGTGTATAAGAATGCTTGTGATTTTTGTACATTAATTTTGTATCCTGAGACTTTGCTGAAGTTGCTTATCAGCTTAAGGAGATTTTGGGCTGAGACAATGGGGTTTTCTAAATATACAATCATGTCATCTGCAGACAGGGACAATTTGACTTCTTCTTTTCCTAACTGAATACCCTTGATTTCTTTCTCTTGCCTGATTGCCCTAGCCAAAACTTCCAACACTATGTTGAATAGGAGTGGTGAGAGAGGGCATCCCTGCCTTGTGCCAATTTTCAAAGGGAATTTTTCCAGTTTTTGCCCATTCAGTATGATATTGGCTGTGGGTTTGTCATAAATAGCTCTTATGATTTTGAGATACGTTCCATCAATACTGAATTTATTGAGCATTTTTAGCATGAAGGGCTGTTGAATTTTGTCAAAGGCCTTTTCTGCATCTATTGAGATAATCATGTGGTTTTTGTCTTTGGTTCTGTTTATATGCTGGATTACATTGATTGACTTGCATATGTTGAACCAGCCTTGCATCCCAGGGATGAAGCCCACTTGATCATGGTGGATAAGCTTTTTGATGTGCTGCTGGATCTGGTTTGCCAGTATTTTATTGAGGATTTTTGCATCGATGTTCATCAGGGATATTGGTCTAAAATTCTCTTTTTTTGTTGTGTCTCTGCCAGGCTTTGGTATCAGGATGATGTTGGCCTCATAAAATGAGTTAGGGAAGATTCCCTCTTTTTCTATTGATTGGAATAGTTTCAGAAGGAATGATACCAGCTCCTCCTTGTACCTCTGGTAGAATTCAGCTGTGAATCCATCTGGTCCTGGACTTTTTTTGGTTGGTAGGCTATTAATTATTGCCTCAATTTCAGAGCCTGCTATTGGTCTATTCAGGAATTCAGCTTCTTCCTGGTTTAGTCTTGGGAGAGTGTAAGTGTCCAGGAAATTATCCATTTCTTCTAGATGTTCTAGTTTATTTGCGTAGAGGTGTTTATAGTATTCTCTGATGGTAGTTTGTATTTCTGTGGGGTCGGTGGTGATATCCCCTTTATCATTTTTTATTGCGTCTATTTGATTCTCCTCTCTTTTCTTCTTTATTAGTCTTGCTAGCAGTCTATCAATTTTGTTGATCTTTTCAAAAAACCAACTCCTGGATTCATTGATTTTTTGAAGGGTTTTTTGTGTCTCTATCTCCTTCAGTTCTGCTCTGATCTTAGTTATTTCTTTTCTTCTGCTAGCTTTTGAATGTGTGTGTTCTTGCTTCTCTAGTTCTTTTAATTGTGATGTTAGAGTGTCAATTTTAGATCTTTCCAGCTTTCTCTTGTGTGCATTTAGTGCTATAAATTTCCCTCTGCACACTGCTTTAAATGTGTCCCAGAGATTCTGGTATGTTGTATCTTTGTTCTCATTGGTTTCAAAGAACATCTTTATTTCTGCCTTCATTTTGTTATGTACCCAGTAGTCATTCAGGAGCAGGTTATTCAGTTTCCATGTAGTTGAACGATTTTGATTGAGTTTCTTAGTCCTGAGTTCTAGTTTGATTGCACTGTGGTCTGAGAGACTGTTTGTTATAATTTCTGTTCTTGTACATTTGCTGAGGAGTGCTTTACTTCCAATTATGTGGTCAATTTTGGAATAAGTGTGATGTGGTGCTGAGTAGAATGTATATTCTATTGATTTGGGGTGTAGAGTTCTGTAGATGTCTATTAGGTCTGCTTGCTGCAGAGATGAGTTCAATTCCTGGATATCCTTGTTAACTTTCTGTCTTGTTGATCTGTCTAATGTTGACAGTGGGGTGTTGAAGTCTCCCATTATTATTGTGTGGGAGTCTAAGTCTCTTTGTAAGTCTTTAAGGACTGGCTTTATGAATCTGAGTGCTCCTGTATTGGGTGCCTATATATTTAGGATAATTAGCTCTTCCTGTTGAATTGATCCCCTTACCATTATGTAATGGCCTTCTTTGTCTCTTTTGATCTTTGATGGTTTAAAGTCTGTTTTATCAGAGACTAGTATTGCAACCCCTGCTTTTTTTTGTTCTCCATTTGCTTGGTAGACCTTCCTCCCTCCCTTTATTTTGAGCCTATGTATGTCTCTGCATGTGAGATGGGTCTCCTGAATACAGCAAACTGATGGGTCTTGACTCTTTATCCAGTTTGCCAGTCTGTGTGTCTTTTAATTGGAGCATTTAGTCCATTTACATTTAAGGTTAATATTGTTATGTGTGAACTTGATCCTGCCATTATGATATTAACTGGTTATTTTGCTCATTAGTTGATGCAGTTTCTTCCTATCCTCAATGGTCTTTACATTTTGGCATGTTTTTGCAATGGCTGGTACTGGTTGTTCCTTTCCATGTTTAGTGCTTCCTTCAGGGTCTCTTGTAAGGCAGGCCTGGTGGTGACAAAATCTCTAAGCATTTGCTTATCTGTAAAGGATTTTATTTCTCCTTCACTTATGAAACTTAGTTTGGCCGGATATGAAATTCTGGGTTGAAAATTCTTTTCTTTAAGAATGTTGAATATTGGCCCCCACTCTCTTCTGGCTTGTAGAGTTTCTGCTGAGAGATCTGCTGTTAGTCTGATGGGCTTCCCTTTGTGGGTAACCTGACCTTTCTTTCTGGCTACCCTTAAGATTTTTTCCTTCATGTCAACTTTGGTGAATCTGGCAATTATGTGTCTTGGAGTTGCTCTTCTCGAGGAGTATCTTTGTGGCGTTCTCTGTATTTCCTGAATTTGAATGTTGGCCTGCCCTACTAGGTTGGGGAAGTTCTCCTGGATGATATCCTGAAGAGTGTTTTCCAACTTGGTTCCATTTTCCCCCTCACTTTCAGGCACCCCAATCAGACGTAGATTTGGTCTTTTTACATAATCCCATACTTCTTGCAGGCTTTGTTCCTTTTTTTTTTCTTCTTTTTTCTTTAGGTTTCTCTTCTCACTTCATTTCATTCATTTGATCCTCAATTGCTGATACTCTTTCTTCCAGTTGATCGAGTCGGTTACTGAAGCTTGTGCATTTGTCACATATTTCTCGTGTCATGGTTTTCATCTCTGTCCATTTGTTTATGGCCTTCTCTGCATTAATTATTCTAGTTATCAATTCTTCCACTTTTTTTTCAAGATTTTTAGTTTCTTTGCGCTGGGTACGTAATTCCTCCTTTAGCTCTGAGAAGTTTGATGGACTGAAGCCTTCTTCTCTCATCTTGTCAAAGTCATGCTCCGTCCAGCTTTGATCCGTTGCTGGTGATGAGCTGTGTTCCTTTGCAGGGGGCGATGCGCTCTTATTTTTTGAATTTCCAGCTTTTCTGCCCTGCTTTTTCCCCATCTTTGTGGTTTTATCTGCCTCCGGTCTTTGATGATGGTGACGTACTGATGGGGTTTTGGTGTGGGTGTCCTTCCTGTTTGTTAGTTTTCCTTCTAACCGTCAGGACCCTCAGCTGTAGGTCTGTTGGAGATTGCTTGAGGTCCACTCCAGACCCTGTTTGCCTGGGTATCAGCAGCAGAGGCTGCAGAATATAGAATATTGCTGAACAGTGAGTGCACCTGTCTGATTCTTGCTATGGAAGCTTCCTCTCAGGGGTGTACTCCACCATGTGAGGCGTGGGGTGTCGGTCTGCCCCTAGTGGGGGATGTCTCCCAGTTAGGCTACTCAGGGATCAGGGACCCACTTGAGCAGGTAGTCTGTCCATTCTCAGATCTCAACCTCCACGTTGGGAGATCCACTGCTCTCTTCAAAGCTGTCAGACAGAGTCGTTTGCATCTGCAGAGGTTTCTGCTGCTTTTTGTTGTTGTTGTTGTTATTTAGCTGTGCCCTGTCCCTAGAGGTGGAGTCTACAGAGACAGGCAGGACTCCTTGAAGTGCTGTGAGCTCCACCCAGTTCGAGTTTCCCAGCGGCTTTGTTTATCTACTTAAGCCTCAGCAATGGTGGGTGCCCCTCCCCCAGCCTCGCTGCTGCCTTGCCGCGAGATCGCAGACTGCTGTGCTAGCAATGAGGGAGGCTCTGTGGGCGTGGGACCCTCCTGGCCAGGTGTGGGATATAGTCTCCTGGTGTGCCCATTTGCTTAGATCCTTAGTAGAGCGAAGTATTAGGGTAGAAGTTACCCCATTTTCCAGGTGTTGTGTGTCTCAGTTCCCCTGGCTAGGAAAAGGGATTCCCTTCCCCCTTGTGCTTCCCAGGTGAGGTGATGCCTCGCCCTGCTTCAGCTCTTGCTGGTCGGGCTGCAGTAGCTGACCAGCACTGATTGTCAGGCACACCCTAGTGAGATAAACCCAGTACCTCAGTTGAAAATGCAGAAATCACCTGTCTTCTGTGTCACTCATGCCAGGAGTTGGCGACTCGATGAGCATTTTTTCATGTGTCTGTTGGCTGTATGAATGTCCTCTTTTGAAAAGTGAGGAATCCAACTTACAAGGGATGTAAAGGACCTCTTCAAGGAGAACTACAAACCACTGCTCAGTGAAATAAAAGAGGACATAAACAAATGGAAGAACATACCATGCTCATGGATAGGAAGAATCAATATCATGAAAATGGCCATACTGCCCAAGGTAATTTATAGATTCAGTGCCATCCCCATCAAGCTACCAATGAGTTTCTTCACAGAATTGGAAAAAACTGCTTTAAAGTTCATATGGAACCAAAAAAGAGCCTGCATCTCCAAGACAATTCTAAGTCAAAAGAACAAAGCTGGAGGCATCACGCTACCTGACTTCAAACTATACTACAAGGCTACAGTAACCAAAACAGCATGGTACTGGTACCAAAACAGAGATATAGACCAATGGAACAGAACAGAGTCCTCAGAAATAATACCACACATCTACAGCCATCTGATCTTTGATAAACCGGAGAAAAAGAAGAAATGGGGAAAGGATTCCCTATTTAATAAATGGGGCTGGGAAAATTGGCTAGCCATAAGTAGAAAGCTGAAACTGGTTCCTTTCTTTACTCCTTATACGAAAATTAATTCAAGATGAATGAGAGACTTAAATGTTAGACCTAATACCATAAAAACCCTAGAAGAAAACCTAGGTAATACCATTCAGGACATAGGCATGCGCAAGGACTTCATGTCTAAAACACCAAAAGCAATGGCAACAAAAGCCAAAATAGACAAATGGGACCTAATTAAACTAAAGAGCTTCTGCACAGCAAAAGAAACTACCATCAGAGTGAACAGGCAACCTACAGAATGGGAGAAAATTTTTGCAATCTACTCATCAGACAAAGGGCTAATATCCAGAACCTACAAAGAACTCAAACAAATTTACAAGAAAAAAACAAACAACCCCATCAAAAAGTGGGCAAAGGATATGCTTTGTTTTTTTGTCTGGTTTGCTTGATTAGTCAATGTGGGTAAGAAAGCACTTTAGCAGGTTTTTGTTTGCTTTGTTTGCTTTTTCTGGGCATGGGAGACAAAGCCATTTTTATGCCAGAGAGACACCTCATATTATTGCTCTGAGCTTAAGATTTTGACCTGTTTAATCGAGAGCCTAGCTTATAAACATTTATTTATGTTTTGGAATTTATTTTATTTGGAAATGACTTGGACATTCTATAAATATCACTTAATTTAACATAACTTTAGAATTTTAAATACATGGTAATATATACTTATTGGTTTATAAAAGATAGTTGGATACAAATTATATTTCTTAGAAAATGGGGTCTGGTCATATAGCAAAATGTTACTTACCCTGATAGGTAGTCTATTTTATTTTAGAATATCAATCCCTTAATTAACTGTTCCTCACCCTAAGCAATTGTTTTTCAGGCAAACTAGAATTTACATTTTGTGTCTAGATTGTTGGTTGCCATGGAGCTGTTGTAAGTTGTAAAGCCATTAGTTTGAAAGTCTTTTAAGACTGTAAAAAAAATCTTGTCTGGAATGCCATAAGCAGTGTGTTTATCTCAATACAAGTAGAAAAATTAGCAGATTCAAAGTCGGCAGAAAAAAAATAGAGATATAGAAAACTTAGAAGACTCTACATGTTAACTCTGCAGTTACAGTTTCTAATTCAACTTTAAGTAAAACAAGCTTGGGGAGTTTGAATGATCCCCATGATGGCCACTGGTTTAAAAACATGGCCGGGCATGGTGGCTCATACCTGCAATTCCAGTGCTTTGGTAAGCCAAGGCAGGAGGATCACCTGAGGCCGAGAGTTCATGACCATCCCGGGCAACATAGTGAAACTGCATTTCCACAAAAAAAATAAATAAATAAATTTAAAAAATAAAAAAATGCATGAGGAAAATCATGTAATTGGCAGGAGTCCCCAAAAACCTGGCATGGCTTAATGTTTGAGAATATCATTTTTGTTTTATATTAATCTCTCAAGAGTGAAGAAAATTCTATAATTCCTGTCACGGAGTTTGGACTGATGTTTTAGATAGTGGTGACTGTCCTAGTGGTTTTTAATTGGCTGTCTTGTGCCCACCATTTAGAGTGTTTATGTTTGCTCTCAGAAAATGTTTAGAAACAAGCAAGGGGGAAAAAGGAGCCAGATGATTTACAGATGCACATGACCAAACCCAAATGAAACAAAAAATAAGAGTGTTCACAAAAATTTTAAGCCAGGCATGCAGACCACACAAAATACTATACCAGACATGCAGACCCAGACAAAATATAAATTCTGTAGAAACCAGAGGACTCAAATCAGAAAAGCATTGTTCTTATTCCAGATAGCACCTGCCAGAAAAGACAAAACATCTTGTATTATCTCAGAAAGTGAAAAAGAATTCACTGAGGGAAGGGAGTCCAAGAAATAAAAAGGGTATTTACTAGCGCAGAGAATGTAACTCATGGCAGCATAGAGCACAAAGGGCTCAGTTGATACTTCACTTGATACCAGGGGCTGCCGATTCCTCTGAGGTGGGTGCACTTGGGTCCCACTTCTGAGGTATCATTTTATTAATCTAAATAACAAACAGGGAGGCTCTAAGAGAAAAATGTTTATTTGAGAATAGGGCACTGCAATGGGAACACATGTGCTGTAGGAAACTATGCGTATATTTAGGGAGGTAAAGACAGACAACATTTTAAAGAAAAAATGAGGATAATTGCATGATTGTTTTGGAATAATTATCCTTAGCTACAAGAATCAATAATAAGAGTGGTGCCAGTACCAGATTAGATAGGCAGTTGCTGGGCAGATGTCCTTGCAGAAGAATTTTTGTGTGTCTAAGGTTGTGATGGCCTTTGTGCACAGCTTTAGTTTTTGCAGTCTTTTGTCATAATTCTTGTTATCAGGTATTTGTGCCTGAGAACTCTTCCTTCGTGGCGTTTCTTGGCTCTATTTGTGAGGATTTTTAACACAAGTGACTTTGTTTTTATTTTGACAACCTTCACAGCCCCAGTCCAACGTGATTGGTGTCCTTATAAGAAGAGGAGAAGAGACAGACAGACATACACCGTGGGAAGATGATCTGAAGATTCACAAATGGAATGCAATATGACGACAGAAGCAGAGACTGGAGTGATGTGTCCACAAGCCGAGGATTGCCAGCAACACCAGAAGCGAAGAGAAAGGCATGGAACAGATTCTTCCCTAGAGCCTTCCCAGAGAGGAGGGCCCAACTCACACCTTGATTTCAGACTTCCAGCTTCCTGTGAGAAAATAAATTTCTGTTGTTTTAAGGCACCCAGTGCGTGTTACTTGTGTTTTTCTTTTTTTTTGAGACGGAGTCTCGCTCTGTCGCCCAGGCTGGAGTGCACTGGTGCGATCTCCACTCACTGCAAGCTCCGCCTTCCCGGTTCACGCCATTCTCCTGCCTCAGTCTCCCGAGTAGCCGGGACTACAGGCACCCTCCACTGCGCCTGGCTAATTTTTTTTTTTTTTTTTTTTTTTTTTTGTATTTTCGGTAGAGCGGGATTTCACCGTGTTAGCCACGGTGGTCTCTATCTCCCGACCTCGTGATCCACCCGTCTCGGCCTCCCAAAGTGCTGGGATTACAGGCCTGAGCCACTGCGCCTGGCCACGTGTTACTTGTTACAACAGTCTTAGAAAAAGAATACAGACTCTACTAAAAATAAAATAATTGGCTCAGAAAAAAAAACCATAAGCACAAATAAAAATTAAATGATTGAGTTCCAGTGTTATGGAGTGAAAAGGTCAGCAAATGCTCTCTTCCACAAACAACTATAAAACTGAACAAAACTGTAAAAAGAATCATTTCAGGGCTTGGAATAGACCAAAGGCAAACAACAAAATGAAGAGCATTTATTTATTAAAAACTGCTGAACTTTGGGTAGGAATAGTAGGAGTCTAGTTTTGCTTAAAATGAAGTTTTAACATGATTATAAGGGAAAGAAGGAAGATGTTATCTCATGCAACTATCATCATGCTAGAACCTGTCATTCATTCTCAAAAAAATTTAAACACATAAATGACACATGGATATTTTCTCATGGCAAAATAGTAAAACAATATCAATACAATGAGATTCCATATTGATTCTCATCTTTCATTCTCATTTCTTTTCTTTGACAGTAATGCAGCTAGGAAGATAATTTATATTGTGCTTGTTTTGATATTAAATAAATAATATCACAATGTCCTATATCACTGCTGCTGGAGCCACATCTGCAAACTCCGGGGTCAGTTCCTGGGGCTCCAGCAGGGGAAGCGGGTGCTCCAGTGACCCACCCAGGGAATGATGATGAGGTGAGTGAGCATGAAGCCACAGTACCGTGGCTTTGCCGGGAGGAGACGTGTGTCTGTGAGAAATGCTCTGCAGAGTTCTTTAGCATCTCTGAGCTTCTGGAACATAAGAAAAAAATCACACTAAAAATCTACCTGTTCTCATCATGAATGACAGGGAGGGGCCAGTGTCTTCAGAAGACTTCTCCAGAGCTGTACTTAGTTACCAACCACCCAGTCCAAGCAGTGAGGATGGGCGCAGGGAGAATGGTGTCAGCTCAGGGGACAGGAAGAAACCAGTTATGGACCTTGTGGTGTACCTAAAGACAGAGACTGTCCTGCTGCCCGCCTCCAAGATATAAGCTATTTACCCAAAAGCAAAGTGGCTAACACTAATGTGACCTTGCAGGCACTATGAGGCACCAAGGTGGTGATGAATCAGCAGAGTGCAGATGTGCCGCCTGTCCCAGTGCCCATTTGTGCTTGAGCAGATCCTGTGTCTGCAGCAGCAGGGACAGCAGGTACAACTCACCCAGCAGATCGCATTCAGGTGCACATGTGGACCTCCCATGCTCTCCACTTTGGCGGTGGGAGACGACCCTGGGCAGCCGCATATCCCAGCAGGTTTCTATGGCTGTGACTTTGCTCAGCCAGAAAGCTGGAAGCCAAGGTCTGTCTCCGGATGCGTCGAAACAAGCCAAACTACTTCACGCCAACATCCGTTCTGCCAGCATTCCTTCTGCCAACATCCCTTCTACCACCAGCTCTCTGTCCCCAGGGCTGATGCCCTTTGCACTGAAGCCAGGTGGAACCAGGTTGTTCCCAAACATCATGTCTCATCTCCCAAGTGCTTTGCTTCCTCAGACGCCGAGCTCGGTGCTCTTCCAGAGTCCTTTCTCCACTGTGGCGCTAGACCCATCCAAGAAAGGGAAGGGGAAGCCACTGAGCATCTCCACAGTCAACGTCAAACCCAAAGACCAGGCGGTCCTTTACAAGAACAAGTGTCAGAGCAGTCTCCCTTCCATGTTTATCTGAGCCCAGCCAACCTATGTCAAAGTTGAAGTTCCTGGCATGTTTGTGGGACCCTTAACATTGTCCCCAGGATGACTGCTTTGTTAGCCGCCCAGCCACGCCCACAGGCCCAGCCACGCCGACAGCGCAAGCAACACGGCTGCATGTGGTGTGGAAAGAACTTCTCGTCCGCTGGCGCTCTTCAGATTCATGGGTGGACTCACACGGGAGAGAAGTCTTTTGTATGCAACATTTGTGGACGAGTTTTACCACCAAAGTCAGTTTCAAAGTCCTTTACATGATCCATGGGGCGAACAATAACTCAGCCCGCTGTGGGAGGAAGCTGGCCATGGAGAACACCATGGCTCTGTTAAGTACAGACAGAAAAAAGTCTCAGAAATGTTTCCCAAGGAAATCCTGGCCCCTTTGGTGAACGTGGACCCTGTTGTGTGAAACCAGTAGACCAGAATGCCCAGTGGCAGTCTGGCCATGAAGACCAATGAGATCTCTGTGATCTGGAGTGGGGGTGTTCCTAACCTCCTGGTTTCCTTGGAGGCCAGCTCCACTGTGAATAACACCACCGTCTTCGAGATGGACGGCTCCCAATCAGACATCAGTGCAGATGTGGAAAAACCAGGTGTTACTGACAGCGTTCCCTCACTTCCTGGAAGAAAACAAGATTGCAGTCAGCTAAGCTAAAGGAGAACTTGCATGGAAGGAGAAATGCAGACACAGTGAAATCTCTAGAATCTGCTTTTTTGGTAAACACTCATCTCCTGTTTTCTTTTTCTTACTGATATGCAAATGATGTTTTTGAAGGTTGTGACCGCAACCTCAGGCAAGTCATACAATCACGACTGTTGCTATGTTGCTTTGCAAAAAATTGAAAAATCAAACAACAAAAAATGTTCATACCAAAACAAATAAAGACTAGCATTAAAAAATTTTTTGGAAAGAAGTGGGTCTTGCAAAGTAGCTTTTGTACTTGTGACAAACTGTATACATAGAACCTTTGTACAACCTAGAATTTTTTCCAAAGACTGGTTACCTATTTCAAGGTAGAAGCATTGGAACTTATCGAACCCACATGGAAAAGACAATGACTTAGCCTAATTGAGGGGAGAGGGGTACTGTGTACTTCCATGATGACTATGTGGGTAAAAGGACAAGGTCTGCCATCTATTTAGGGGCCTATTTATAGACCCCAACCCTGTCCCCATTTTATTGTTTGTTTTTTTGAATGTACTTAAAAAAAAATAAAACTAAGGTTGTAGAATTATAAAATTGCTTCACCTTTTTTTTTTTTTTTTTTTAAGACGGAGTCTTACTGTTTCACCCAGGCTGGAGTGCAGTGGCATGATCTCAGCTCACTGCAACCTCCACCTCCTGGGTTCAAGTGATTCTCCTGCCTCAGCCTCTTGAGTAGCTGGGACTACAGGCATGCACCACCATGCCTGGCTAATTTTTTTGTATTTTTAATGAAGATGGGGTTTTACCATGTTGGTCAGGCTGGTTTCAAAATCCTGACCTCAAATGATCTGCCCACCTTGGCCTCCCAAAGGTGGAGAACCACCATGGCGTGAACCACCATGCGTGTCCTGCTTCAACTTTAGAACCATAAGTCGGATGCCCTCAGATGGACTTACGGTAGTCCTTAGGGAGTTAGTCTGTGTGTTGCTGCTTAAATGCAGTTCAGTTGGAGCCCTGAGAGTGCCAGTGTCCTCCCCACACTTCCCAGGTGCTGTCCTCTTCCTGAACCCCAGAAGAGGTGGGCACCTGAGCTGGGAATTTCAGGTGACTTAATTTAGTTTGTCAGTGCCTACTCTGTTGAATAACTGGGTTTTCATTCTTGAGAAGAAACTCATGGAAGGGTGTGTTTCCTATCACAGGTTCATATACTAATTTTTTTGTTGAATTTCCTTAGTTCAACAAAATTGGGACTTAAGCCAAGTAATTATGAAGGTTTTTTTTTTTGTTTTCTTCCTGAATATTTCATGAAGGCTATGAAGTTGGAATAGGCAATTCCTGGGTGTGAAAGCTTTAATTTATCTACCTCATTTATTTTTAAATTCTTTTGTAGCCATAGTGTCTGTTTTCCTATTTTAAGACCGATGAGGTATTCCCAGGCCCTGTCTAAAACCTAGGAGTTGTATTGGTTGGAAGAGCTGAATGTCCAAGAGGTTTTTGTGATGCCTTTTTTTGTAATCTCCTTTTGTAAGTGTAATATTGAGCAAATGAAACATTGCTTTCATGGTTTAACAAGAAAGGAGAAAGAAAGAAAGATTCTAGCTTCTGGGAGAAAAGTCTTTTCCCTCTAGGTAGAAGGCCCTGACTGAAAAGTGGATCCAAGACTGTTAGTCAAGGTGTTGTCTCTTAGTTATTGCACCTGACTTTAGGATTCCCCAGATATTATTATTATCATTTTTCCTGCCAAGTTGTGCCTTTTCTACTGGAATTGTAAGTGAACACATTAATAGTACCTGTTTAGACTGTGAAATAGATGTCACCGAAAACATACCGGTGGCTTTCTCACTGTTGAGCTAATAATGGCTTGTGAATGTATGATCTATGGAAAAACCCCTTTTGTTGTACCTGCTGATGCTGTCTGTCTGTTGGAAAGCACATTTTGAATTTTTGCCCTTCAAAATTTAGTTATTTTACTTCCTGTGAATCTGTAATTATTTCAAAATTAAAACTTAAAAATTATAGACAAGAAAAGAAACCGTTTCTTTTACATTTTTTGCCACTTCCACAGCAATGCTGGTATTTCTTGTTCATTATATAATATTGTTTTCATCCCTAGAGAGAAATATTTTAGGACTGGGCCTGTGAGTAAGAGGCTCCTTGCACCCACTTGCTTATGCTTTTCCAGGGCCAGTGCTATTTTTGGAGGCAACATAACTTAATTTCTGGGCAAGGAATCTAGGGGCTATCCATTAATTTAGAGATTGAAAATAAAGGGAATCCCCCAAAACAGGGATAAAAGCATGTCCATGGTTTTGTTATTTGTTGAATTTTTCAACCAATTATGTACCTACGGCATTCTCCCCCCACCTCCCACTGTCTGTGGCACAATTTCCTCCGTGTATTCTCTTCACTTGTACATGAACTCCAGTCCCTCCCAGCCTGAAGTGCCCTTCCCAGATCTTTGTTTCCTTCTGCAGTGCATAATGTAGCAGAAAAATCAGAATCATACAATCTTAGGTGCAAATTCCTGGGTGTAAACTAACCCCTTACTGGTCTCGTGACCTTGGACCAGCAATGTCACTGAGCCTTGGTTTCCTCTTCTCTCCTTCTGGGGTGATCCCTTTCTCCCAGGACTGTGGAGTACAGTTGGTGAGGACTTTTGTGGAAGACTCTTGCCAGGTAAATATTAGCTCCTCTTTTCCCTCCCTGACTTTAGCAGCTTCCCCTCCCGGCCAACATTCCGAAGTTCCTCTGAGAGCATCTGTGGAGGCTGGTACCACTTTGCCTCCTGTTTTCTTCTTGCCCACTCTGGTCTGGCTTACATGCCCATATTCCCACTGCAGCAGAAATTTCATAGGATTTACAGATGAATTTCTAATTGCCAGACAGGACAGGTTCTTCTCAGTCTTCCTTTTGCTTGACCTTCTCACAGCATTTTGTTCACTCTTTCCCTCTCTCCTTTTGCTTCTACAACAGAACATCTGCCTGTTCTCCTCACTCAGATTGTTTTCTCCCTTTGGTTCCTTTCCTCTGCACTCTCTGCCACGCTTGGATACCAAGCTCTGACATGGACTCTTCTCTGTTCCCTTCCTTAGATTGACTTTATCCTCACCACAGCCTCCAAGCCTCTCGTGTCTTGACTATTCTCAAATCCAAATCGCCAGCTCTGGCCCCTCTTCTGAGCTCCAGACCTGAGCTTCAACAGCTTTTTGGACAGATTCTCCATATGACTGTTCTGTAGACTCTCAAACTCTGCCAACTTCCCACTCTCTTGCTTTTCTGAATATAATTTCCTTTGTTGTATAGGACAATAAACTCATGCACCTTATTGGATCGCTTTGATCCATTCCTTCTCCAACCCCCACCCTAATCCATCAGGTCACCCTTCAAACATGAGATTAGACTTCCTGAATGATTGAGAATGGACCAGATGACACAACCTGGAAAGACTAGGAGTTGTCTTCTTGTGAGGTAAGGTTTGACCAGTGAAAATGGGAAATAGGAGGGATCCTATCTCTCCTGTGGACCACTTCAAGGCGTAGTTGCTGGTTGTGATCTGTTGTGCATGCTGACCAAACTTTCTGTTGAAAGATTTTGCTTTGTTTGTTCCCCCTGAAGCAGAGCCAGAGACAAAACTAGCAAACAGATAATTTACTTGGGAAATGATCCCAAGGAGTAGGAATGAGAGACACTGTGAGTGAAACAGAGAAGGTGGGAAAGCTGGTACAAAGATACATTATTAAGTAGGCACCACTATGGGTGGTGATTGATGCTCAGTGATGTCAGGTGATCTAAGGAGCTTTGTGAAGTGCATCTAAGAATTATCCTCCTGGAAACATGAAAGGGGAACACTTATCCATCGGCTCCTGTTTCCCCATGGATGTTAACTCCTGGGTACTTCCAGGTGGTACATGCATCTGCGTACTTCCAGGTTGTACATGCATAAGTGCTGAGTGGGCTCTCCCAGCATCCCACATTGGCATTAGAGTGACCCTGGAGCAGGAGGAGAGAAACCAAAGAAAGATACTCTCAGGTTGCACCTGTATAAAAGTGATTGAGACCTGTGTAGAACTGTTGCTGCAGAAGTGATTGGAGTAGGAAATAGGGCTGAGATTTGAAGTGGAACATATAAGTTGTCAGATATGGACCTACTGTGTCTCTTTGTGGCCTCCTTGTGAAGCAGTTGTCAGTGCAGTAATTAATTACCTTGCGTTGCCTCACACATTTTTTTCTTGTTTCACTTCCTATTTACTTCTCCCTCACTCTTATGGGCTTGTATCTTCAAAGTAAAGTGTTAGCACTTTAATCCTTGCCTCAGCCTCTGATTTCTCAAGGACTCATTGTAAGCCTTTTTTTTTTTTTTTTTGAGATGGAGTCTAGCTCTTGTAGCCCAGGCTGGAGTGTAGTGGCACGATCTCAGCTTACTACAATCTCTACCTACCAGGTTCAAGCAATTCTCCTGCCTCAGCCTCCCTAGTAGCTGGGATTGCAAGCTTCCACAACCATGTCCAAGTAATTTTTGTATTTTTAATAGAGACTGAGTTTCACCATGTTGGCCAGGCTGGTCGTGAACTCCTGACCTCAGGTGATCTGCCCACCTCAGCCTCACAAAGTGTTGGGATTACTACTGTGATCCAACATGCCCAGCTGATAGGGCAACATCTTAAGAGGCTGGATAGCTTCTCTTAATTGCTATGGAAATAATGCTTTTTAAAATCAATGTGTAATAGTTTGATTATTTGTGACAACACAAGAGAATGGTTGGATCAAGGCAGTCAACATACTTTTAAAGCCAGGGAGCTTATATGGCAGCTTTTATTATTTTAAAGGTTTTTTTAACAAGGATTTTTTTTATTGATATGTAACTATAGACAAGTGCACATGTTATAACTACAGACTTTTATGAATTTTCACAAAGCAAGCACAACCATATAACCAGTCCCTGGATTAATAAATTTGAAATTATCAGCATCTATGAAGGCCCTCTTATGCCATCTTTCAATTACTTTATCCTTCTTTCCAACAGTAACTATTATCCTGACTTCTCATACTTCTATGGCAGCTTTTAAGGAGATCATTGTCTGAAGCAGTCACAGGTCAGATTGTGCTGAAAATCAGACCCAGAATCTGATTATGATGGCAGCACAGCAGAAAAGACTATGAGAGGTAGTCACATAGTCTTGTGAGAGCTTGAGACCTGAGTTGGGAACATTTTGGTAGCTGAATGCAACTATCTTAAACCCTAACATTCCTTTGAACTCCCTAAGTTGGCAAAAGCAATCTCTTCCCTCTGCCAGAGAGTAGTTGCCCCTTGCCTGGAAATCATGTTAACCTCACTTGAGTGCCTCAGTGCCTCACAAAGAGGTACTGATTCTCAAGACTTGTTGCCATTATTTGTCATTTCTTCCAGGCCAAAAACTAGACAGACCCCAGCACAACCTTGATGGAGAAGAAATAGCCTAAATGTCAAGGGAACTTATGGAACTTTTTACTGCGTGTCAATTAGACCTAGGGGACATTTGTGGGGGAGCTTGTGTGTGGAGCCCTCATTAATGGAATTAGTGTCCTTATAAAGAGGTCCCAGAGAGATGCTCTGACCCTTCTACTATGTGAAGACACGGTGAGAAGTCAGCAGTCTGTAACCTGGAAGAGGGCCCTCACCAGAACCTGACCATGTTGGCACTCTGATCTTGGATTTCCAGCCTCTGGAACTGTGAGAAATAAATTTATGTTGCTTATAAGCCACTCCATCTATGGCAATTATAGTAGCCCAAACAGACTAAGACACTGCTGTGACAAATTATCATCAACCAGTAGCCTATAACAACATTAATTTATTATTTCGCAGTTCTTGAGGCTAGAGGTCCTAAATCAAGGTGTCAGCAGGGTTGGCTCCTTCTAGAGGCTCTGAGGGAGAATCTATTCCATGCCTCTGTCCTAGCTTCTGGTGGTTTCCAGCCATATTTGGCATTTTCGACTTGTAGATACGTTACTAATCTCTGCCTTTATCTTCACATCATGTTCTCCTCTGTGTGTCTCTGTGTCTTCTCTTTTTCTGTCTTTGAAAAAAGACATTTTGTCATTGGATTTAGGGCCCACGCTATATCCAGGATGATGTCATATCGAGATTCTTAATTATATCTGCAAAGACACTATTTCTAAGTGAGGCCATATTCACAGGTATTGGGGCTTAGGACTTGTACGTATATTTTTGGGACCACTATGTAACCCACCACATAGGTCTTTAGAGTGTTAAGTAAGGCTCAGGGCAGATTATAAAACTGGATATAACAGAATTCTTGACACAAGTGCATGTTCTCCTGATTGTTGGATCAACAAGTTGGCTTGGTAAGGGCAGTTTTATTCCTTGCTGATCTGTTCTTCCAGCTAACCCACAGACTTGTGGTAGGGATCAGAATCAACTACTGCCACCTTAGTTGACCCATAGACATGCAGTTAGGAGCCACAACAGCCCCCTGGCCACCACAGCCTATATCGGAGGCACTCAGCCAAGTGCATTACAGATCAACCGAGTCCCAGCTGACCACAGGTACATGAGTGATAACAAATGATTATTTTAAGTGCTTGAGTTTTGAGGCAGTTTGTTTTGCAGCAATAGCTAACTGATATAGAGATTAGCACATATCTCCAGAAATCAATAGGCATTGTTTTTTGGCCTTTTGGCTAAGATCAAACATAGAAATCAATAGGTAAATAATCAGTAGGACTTTAAAGGATTTAAATAACAAGCTTGATGTAACAGCTATATAAATAAATCTGTATTCAACATCAAAGCAGAAGCATCTTTTTAAACAAATGTGGAAAATTCACCAAAAATAAGCATATTTTAGGCTTAATAGCACTTTTCAATTTTTTTCCAAAAGGAAAAACTGTATAAGCAAATTTATAATAAACAAATTATAGCAAAAAAGGAAAACTAAATTTAAAGTCTCCCCAAAATGATTTATTGGATTAGAATAGAAATAATCCTTCCAAAATATTTGAACATCAGAAAGAAAAAAAATGAAACAACTTATAGACTAAATTAGAAATTAATGACAAGAGGCATTACATATAAAAATCTCTGGGATGCAGTCAGCCATACTAAAAATAAGTACAGGCTTAATACATTTATTAGAAAATATGATATTTTTAAAATAAGTAAACTGAGGTTTCAACTGAAGAAGCTAAGGAAAAAAATCAAAGTAATCTTCAAAGTAAACAATAAATATAAAAACAGAGGCCAATAAAATGGAACAATAGAACCCATAAGGGTACATTTTTTTTCTTTTTCGTTTGGGGGGAAACACAGATAAAATGGATAAGTGGTGACAAGTTTAATCAAGATAAAATGAGAGGACACTAATAAAGAACATTAGGAATGATGAAGCTGTTGTAACTGCAAATACAGTGGAATTTCACAAAATTGAAGAGAATATTATATACAATTTTATAATAGCAAATTTCATAGTTGGAGGAAAAAATTCACATGATTTTCGAGGAATCAAATGGCCAAATTGGCAAAAGAAATAGGAAATTTAAAGAGACCAAAACACATACAGGAAAGGGGTCTAATATCTACCAAAATGTCACCAAGTCCACTTAATTCTCCTGGCAAGTTCTACCAGACTTTCAAGGAACTAAAAGTTTCATATTATTTAAGTAAAATTTCTATTTTACTTAATCAAGTAAAAATATGGAAATCTTCCCAATATATTTTGCAAGTCTAGTATAACTATGATACCAAAATCAGAAAAAGGAAGAAAGAAGGAAAGAAAGCTATAAATCTAGCTCATTTTATAAAGAGGAGCATTATGGGAGAAAAAAGGGCAGATTAAATCCAGCAACATATTAACGATCAGGTTCATTCTAGCTATGCAAACATGACTTAACTGTAGGCAAATTTCAATGTAAGTCACTGTATTAACATGTTAAGGAAGAAAAACATATGCACATTTTGATACATAGTGAAAAAATATTTGATAAAAATCAACTCATTCCAGAAAGCAAAATGAAAGCACTCAAAATAGGAATTGAAAGAACTTTCATAAAATATAAAGGTATTGTTAGAAATTGACTACATAGGCTGATGTGGTGGCTCATGCCTGTAATCCCAGCACTTTAGGAAGCCAAGGCAGGCAGATCACTTGAGCTTAGCGGTTTGAGACCATCCTGGGCAACATAGTGAGATCCTCTCTCTACTAAAAATGCAAAAAGTCAGGGGGTGGGGAGCAAGGGGAGGGAGAGCATTAGGACAAATACCTAATGCATTCAGGGCTTAAAACCTAGATGATGAGTTGGTGGGTGCAGCAAACCACCATGGCACATGTATACCTATGTAACAAACCTGCACATTCTGCACATGTATCCCAGAACTTAAAGTAAAATTTAAAAAAAAAATGCAGAAAAGCAAAACTAGCCGGGCTTGGTGGTAGATGCCTGTGATCCCAGCTGCTTGGGAGGCTGAGGTGAGAGAATGGCTTGATCCCAGGAGAATGAGATTGCAGTGAGCCGAGATTGAGCCACTGTGCTCCAGCCTGGGTGACAGAGTGAAACTCTGTCTCAAAAAAAAAATAAAAAATAAAAATAAGGGCTGGTCGTGGTAGCTGACGACTGTAATCTCAGCACTTTGGGAGGCTGAGGCGGGTGGATCACTTGAGGTCGGGAGTTTGAGAACGGCTTGGCCAACATGGTGAAACACTGTCTCTACTAAAAATACAAAAATTAGCCTCGTATGGTGGCGCATGCCTGGAATTCCAGTCACTCAGAAGGCTGAGGCAGGAGAATCACTTGAACCCAGGAGGCACAGGTTGCAGTGAGCCGAGATCACTCCACTGCACACCAGCCTGAGCAACAAGAGTGAAACTCCTTCTTGAAAAACTAAATAAAATAAAATAAAATAAATAAGTAAAAATAAACATAAAAGAAAGTGACTGCCTCCAAAGCATCTCATGGCCTGCACTCTTCTCCAGCTCCCAGGCTGGGAGCCAAGGGATGTTAGTGGAATCCTGTTGGGCTGCAGGTCTTCCATGGTTTTCTCCCCACAAGTGCTTCCTTTACTTGTGGTGGGTTATGCATCAGTCAGCCCATCTCTGGATCTGATCTCATTTCACCGTGAAGATATTCCTGCATGTTTCTGGCATTGGGAAGTATTATTTTCCTGCTTTCAGTTATATTTCTTTGACCACCCTCATTGAAATTTGAAAAAGGATGAGGGGTTTTAAAGAATAGGTTTAGAAGAATGGTTCCCAAAATTTTGTATAAATTAGAATCATCTGAGAGTCTTTTTAAAATTACAGAGACCTAGGTTCATCCCAAGTAATTTTCAACATAACTTTTCCCCAATTATATTAATAATGCATATTCATTGTTGAAATTTTGAATAAAAAAGTATATAGAGAAATACTGTTGTGAGAATGAAACCATAGACTTGAAAAATTTTGAAATGTGACTTTTGGGGGAGTTTCCTCCAGCCAGAAGTAGATGACAGTTTCACCTCATTTCTTTTGTAAATATAACACGAGATTTCCTCCCACTTTTCAGAAAGTGTTTCAAGAGCTATAGGAGGAGGCCCTTGTATTTAAACAAACAAACAAAAAATATACATGAAAGTTAGAATATACGTCTGAAAAGTATTCAAGTGTATATTCTGATAGTAGGGTGAGTATAGTTAAAAAAAGGTAAAATATAAGTAAGAAAGGTGGTTTAGATATTTATTTGTAATGGAATTACAGAATTTGTTTAGCATTTTTAGCTTTTAGAATATATGACATAAAACCTTAGGAAGAAGGTATTGATTTGCCTCGTCTCACACACACACGCACACACATACACACTCACAGAGGCTTACGTAGTTTCACAATTCATTAATCAGCAAAATTTGGGGAATATTCTTCAGTATTTTTAATTGTATAATATATGAAACTGATTTAAATTGTATTTGATGTTTTATAGCTGCTGTTTGATGTAATAGTACACTGTGAATATATGCTTCTGTCAATAAATACAGGAATAAGTATACTAGATCATATCTATCAGTGGTTGCATCATACTTGCTTTGTATTCATCAGGATAGGCTAGGTTATGTTGCAGTAACAAGCAATCCCCAAATCTCACAGTGAATGTTTCTTCAGGTTACTTGTGAGGACTCTGCTGCTGTATGTTACTGTTAACATTATTCCTCGACCCTGGCTTACAGAGCAACCATATTTAGAACGTTGCTGGTCACTATAGTGGAGTGAGCAGAGGGCTTGAAGGTCTAGCACTGCTGACCAAACACTTGGATTGCAATGAACACATGTTACTTTTGCTTACAATTCATTGGCTAAAACAGGTTGCATGACCCTACCCAACTAGAAGGGGCCAGGAAATGCAGTCCTGTGATATACCCCAAAGGTGAAAAATCAAGCAGAAATATTCAGTGGGCAGCATTAATGACTACTACATATACATGTGCTGTAATTTATTGAACCAGTCCCCCATATTTGTACATTTATTATATTTCTGCTTTCTCTTTCATGATAATTAGCATCCTTATAAATAAATATTGCTTGGTTTCTTTTCTTCTTGGTAGCGGAATTTCTAGATCAAAGTACACGTATATTTTAAGGCTTTTGTTCCATATTTAACAAATCACACTCTAGAAAGGTTTTATCTGTTTATAGCCTCACTGGATATTGGATGCACTACCGCAGGTCCCAGGAATCAAACTCAGGTCTCTAGAAAACCTCTATGGTAGGGATCTTCTGTCTCATGGATGTCCCCTGTCTGCCCACATTTGCGTGTTCTGTGTCTGGGAACCTACAACACTCTATCTGTTGTAGGTTCACGCTTTTATGATAATATCTATTTTCTTTATTCATGAAAGAAAATTGGTGCATGCTGAGTCCTTGGTCCCAACACTTTCCTCCCAGACACTACAGAACTGCAGATGTTATTCTACTGCTTTCTGGAATGCAGTGCTCTAAAGAGGAGGTTGGAACTCTTTGTCTCTTATAATTTACTTTTTTTTTTTTTCAGACAGAGTCTTGCTATGTTGCTCAGGCTACTCTTGTCTCAAGCAATCCTCCCACCTCCACCTGCTGGGATTGCAGGTTTGAGCCACCACACTCAGCTATTATTTACTCTTGTTATTTGAAGATTTAGCTGTATGAATAAAGTGCCTATTAGTTTATCAGCCATATATCAGAACTTACCCCTTGAAAGGGGCCCCATTTATTTTGCAGCAGGGAGCAGTGTTCAAAGTTTTGTCTCGTATTGTTCACAAACTGCCATGTGCCATGTGCCTTTGTCTTCCTTTCTCTTCCTATTTGTTCCCATTGCTGCCTACAAAGCTGCCTGGAGAGGATCCTTAACTGGCAGGGCCTATCTTTAATGATTTCGGAACTTGCATTCTGTCCTGTCACACTGTCTTCTGGGTAGGTACCACCCCTTCATAAACACACAGAACTCAATTTTTGTTGTTTGCATATATATATATAACTTGCCCAGTTTTGTTTTGAAGCTGACCAATACCCAAATTCATTGGGAGCAGCATAATGAGCCAGAAATCACTTTGGCTGGGGCAGCTTGACACACACCATAAATGCATGAGAGCCCTCAGCATGTGGGCTTAATGGATAAATGAAGTGTGGCGTGAGCAAGTCTGGGGAAGCTTAGCCATAGAGGCTTGTTTCATTGCCATCCAGGTACTTGTAAGCATCAGTTACAAAGGACTGCAAGCTGTTGGGAAGATCTCCATCCCCTGCCACTGGGAAAGTTTTTCTTGTTTGATAGACAGGGAACCCAGAGAAATTCCTCTTTAGTTACAGGTGGAGGGGGGATGCCTTCACATTAACAAAACTGAGTTTGGATAATGCTTCCTTTAAAAATTTTCTTTAGAAAGTGTGGGTCTGTCTATGACGAACATAATACATTTTTATTGCAGACATTTTAGAAAAATTTTTAAAGCATCAAAGAAAACAATGATCAGTCATAATTCACCATCTGAACATGACTACTCTTCGTTCTTTGCGCATTCTTTTGCTTTTAAAAAGAATATAGGCTAGATGTCTTATAAAAGTGTGATTGTATTGATATGAAGTTTTATATCTTGCATGTTTCATTTCACATACCTTGAGCCTGTATTCTTCTAAGCCTGACATTTTTATTTTGAAATAAAAAACCCTCTCTCTGTCTTTGCAATCCCTTTTTCAGAAGTAACCATTTTAGCAATTTGACACGTATTCATCCAAATATTTTCTGTGTTTATACAGATACAAAAAAAAAGCTTTAAACACATGTATCCCTTTTTGTTTGGAATTATGTTCTATGTATGGTTTACTTTTGTTCACTAAACAATGTATCTACTTAGTTATTTAATAATTTTTTTTCAGCCTGAGCAACATAGTGAGAATCCAGCCCTACAAAAAAAATTTAAAAGTTAGTTGGCATGGTGGAGGACACCCGTAATTTTTGCTACTTGGGAGGCTGAGGCAATGGAATCACTTGAGCCCAGGATGTCAAGGTTGCAGTGAGCTATGATTGTGCCACTGTACTCCATCCTGGGTGATGGCGCGAGACCCTGTCTCTTAAATTTTTTTTTTTTTTTTTGGTGATGTCTCTATGCCAGGGACTAAGAACCCTGGATACCTTCTTAGGGCACAGCAAGGAACTCCATCTCACTTTGAAAAACAGGTACAAAGTATTTCATAAATAATTTATTTAACTATTCATCTACACTTTAGGTTGGTTCTAATATTTATGGTTTGACTGACAATGTTCCTCTTATTTGTCTAACCCTCTGCTAGCCCAGATGATGAGGAAAGTGGTAATTAATTCAGCAAATGGATTAATTACACTCTCATATTAACCACCACCTCTCTTCTGGATATGCAATTTAAAAATACTTATTGCTGTTATATCTAATTAGCACTACATTTGGGTTTTCTACTGTTACTGTTCTAAATTTTCAAGTAATTTCATGTTTATGATGATGCTTTTAATGGATTGGATAAAATGGGAATTTGCTAAGAAGTTTCTGGGATCCATCTGTGATAGTGAGAACTAAATATTTGACCCTTGCCCCCATACTCTGGCTTACAACTCCTAATATCCTTAGAATCTCCAAAGCGAGGTATGCTATTGAGACTGGTGGCTGGCAATCCCTAGGTAGCTTCAGGATGGGGGCTCATCACAGGGAAGGCCAAGGCACAATTAAGAGGGTTGAGACTTTTCAGCCCACCTATAACCTCTTGGGAGGAGAGGGGCCAAAGGTTAAGTTCACTAATGGCCAATTAGCTAATCAAGCCCCCACAAAAGCCCAAAAGGACAGAGTTTGGAGAGCCCATGGAAAGCACACTTCAACTCCATGGGGACAGACACTCCTGTGCTCAGGACACTTCTGGGGCTTCTCCAACGTATCCCTTCATCTGGCTGTTTATTTGTGTCCTTTAGACTATCCTTCGCAACAAACTGGTAAATGTAAGTCTTACCCTGAGTTCTGTGAGCCACTCTAGCAAATTAATTGAACTTGGGGAGGGGGTCGTAGGATCCTTGATTTACAGTCAGAAGCACAGGTAAAACAGCCTGGGGCTTGCGATTAGCCTCGCAGCAGGGGAAGCAGTCTTATGGGACTGAGCCTCACCCTGTGGGATGTGGGACATAGTTTTGGAATTGAACAGGGTTGGAGGACCCCCAGCTGGTGTCTGCTGCAGAATTGATTGCTTGCTTGGTGTATGGGGGACGTCCCCTGACTCCCCCCGCACTACAACACACACATTTGGCCACAGAAGTCTGTGTTGATAGCTGTGGTGTGAGAGTCGAGGGAAACACATCTGTTTTTTCTCCTCACATCTCTAGAGCTCTTCACCTGCTGCCGGCGAGCCAATGTCCCTGCCCATCTCTTTCAGTCTTTAGGGTGGGAGCTGGCGCGTTGATTTCTATTTAAACTTCAAAAGGCATTTAGAAGGGATAAGTTATGTTGGTAGGTCATGTTATTTCACAGTAAGTCCATTTTTAATACCTTGAAATGTTCATATGGCTTTTAGTTACTGAGTAATGTAGAAGAAATTTGCCATGCCAGCTTCACTCTGTGCCGTATCACCTCCTCTTCGACAAATTTGTCCTTCTTCCCAGGCCGCCTTGACGCTTGCTCTAATGTGCTTGGGTAAACCCCTGAGCTTGTGCACTAGTCCCCTCCTGACCACCCCTTGTGACCGCTTCAGCCTCAGATGCCAAGCCTACCCATGCCACCCGCCCCTCAGTTGTGTTGGTCCACTGCAGGTCCTGGAGTGAGCTGTGAATGCCAGGAGTTCTCTCCTCTAACACAGGCTGTTTCCTTTGCTGGGAGCAAACCCCTTCTCCTCTCCTGAGCTGACTTCCTCTTAAGAATGTTGAAATTCACTACGATACTGAAATACCCCAGCTGGTGTACAGCAGAAAGAACAGTTCAGTTAATATGAAACAAACATGGGATGTCCTGTCTCAGGTTCCAAAGCCAGTTCATCATGGAGCTAAAGTCCCCATTTGGTTACAATATGAAATACTAACTAAATATTTATGCTAAATACTGAAAGTCAAAGTTATATCCCCTAGAGAATTATGATTGCTAGGTTTGTTGGGTAATACTCTTAGTATGACATTGATAGGCTATGCTGTGATTCTTTTTTACATTATCTCCAGGATTTGCATAATTTCTCTTATACAGTATTTCCCCCTTATCCACTGGGGATGCGTTCCAAGACCCTTAATGGATGCCTGAAACCACAAATGGTACTGAACCCTATATATACTATTTTTTTCCTATATATGCATACCTATGGTATTGTTTAATTTATAAATCAGGCAAGAAGTAGATTAACAAGAACAATAACAAAATAGAACAATTATAACAATATACTGTAATAAAAGTTGTGTGACTGTGGTCCCTCTCTCTCAACATATATTATTGTACTGTACTCACCTATTTTCAAACCTCAGTTGATCATGGGTAGCTGTAGCTGAAACCATGGAAATTGAAATTGCAGATAAAGACATGATATGGTTTGAATCTGTGTCTCCACCAAATCTCATGTTGAATTGTAATCCCCAGTGTTGGAGATGGGGCCTGGTGGGAGATGATTGGCTCATGAGGGTGGAGTTCTCATGAATGGGGCAGCACCATTCCCTGGGAGGTGTTCTGATAATGACTGAGCTACAGTGAGATCTAGTTGTTTAAAAGTGTGTGGCACTTCCCACTGACCCTCTTGCTCCTGCTGCGGCCATGTAAGATGTGCCTGCTTCCCTTTAACCTTCTGCCATGACTGAAAGCTTCCTGAGGCCTCCCCAGAAGCTGAGCAGAGGCCAGCATTATGCTTTCTGTATGGTCGGCAAAGCTGTGAACCCATTTGTTTTAGATTGTGTACCTCTCCAGATGCAGCTATTTGTCAGGTTACTCATTTTTGTTGTTGCTGTTTTTCTTTTGTCAGTTACATTGAGCCATTTACTCATATTAAGTTGGGAAACAACTACAATCTTTGTGTCTTCCTTATGTGCACTGCTCTTTAGTCATATCACCTCTATTCCAGCTGAATTTTACAATTCAAGTCCATGATTTTGTATTTGTGAGCTTTAAATATTGTCTGGCTTGCTTTGGCCCATGCTTCCTATTTATTGATCTTCATTTTGTTGAGCAGCACAGTTTGCTGTTATTCACAATTTCCATCTGCAGGCCTTGCTCACCCAGGGTATGCAAGTCACCTGTGGCTGGTACAGAGTCCATGATGTTCCAAGGAGTTACTCATTCAATCTCTGCTCATTCAGTCTCCATCTTTTAGGGGCTTATGGTGTGCAGATGAACAAATATAGGTCCTCAGCTCAGGAGCTTCCCTTCTGTATAGAAGGGGGCAGGAATGAAGATGGCCATCTCAGTAGAATGTGGTCTATGGCAATAGAAGAAAGTGTTCTGGGGGCACAGGAGAAACATCCAATCATTATGGGATGGCAGAAGGTCACAAAAGACTACCAGGCTTTACTGCTTAGTTTTCTACCAAGTATTTACTGCTGCCCTAATTCTCTCTGCCTCCTTCGTGGTAACAGTCACTTTGGAGAGCCACCCTTCCCTGATTGCTATCTAAGCCTTTGGGCAGGGGCACCCACTCTCAGCTCCAGGGAGCATTACCCAATCAGTAAATTCCAAAGCCCAAGTTGCCAGACTCAGCATGGAGAAGACATCATGGAAGGGAAGTAAAAATCAAAAGATACATCAATGTATGTGTTCTTTATTCCCTCTGTTTCCCCCTTCTCTTCACCTCATTTAAGTCAGCTTGGTGGTCATTGCTTCATGGGAGGTATGTGGCAAGTCAGAAAACAGAACTACCCTAGAAGTCTTGCTGGCTTTTTAAACTTAGAAGAAGTGAATTCCTGAGAATAATTTAGTTGAATAAACATGAAAGGAGAAGGACTTTCCCCAGACTAAAAATAGATTGTTCTGGTCAGATGTGGTGGCTCATGCCTATAATTACAGCACTTTGGGAGGCCAAGGCGGGCAAACCACAAGACCGGGAGTTCAAGACCAGCCCTGTCTCTACTAAAAAAAATTTAAAAAAAATAAAAATAAATTAGCTGGGTGTAGTGGCGGGTGCCTGTAATCCCAGCTACTCCGGAGGCTGAGGTAGGAGAATTGCTTGAACCCAGGAGGTGGAGGTTACAGTGAGCCGAGATCGTGTCACTGCACTCCAACCTGGGTGGCAGAGTGAGACGAGACTCTGTCTCAAATAAAAAAAAAAAAAAAAAAGAAAAAAAAAAGATTGTTCCAGGCTGGGGGGAAGAGAAGAGTGCTATGGCAGCAGGAGTAGATGTGGCAAGAGTAGAGGTGCATTACCCTGCTTTTTTGGTAGTCCTGTCAGAGCAAGAATCCAGAGAAAGACACATTTCAGAAAGGCTTCCAGCACAGGAATAGCTGATACCTGCCTAGCCTTGAAGGAGTCAAGAGGAAAGGATAACAGATGTCATTGTGACTTCCCATAGGCACTGATGACTGAAGACCAAATAGCTTTCTCCTACCCCAATGCCTTAGCAAGACCCTAGACTTGTGTGCGGTTCCCAAGAAAAGCTGAGGTTGTTTTTCCTGTAGCCCAGCAGGGCAATATTTGTATTATTTGTAGAGACAGAGTTTCGCCCTGTTGCCCAGCCTGAGGGCCTAGGGCTTGAGTCAGAAATTAAGTAGAGTCATGGACTATAAAGCAAGTTCTAGTTATTGGACTCCTTAGTTCATGAGCTGAAATGTACACTCATCACACACCCGAGGATATTTAAATTCCCTTCTGCCCTATTTCATTCTACCTTCTTTCTTTGCAAATGGTTTCTAAGACAGCATAAACAAATCAGCACCTTGGCGCTCCATCTAACTCATACAGTGTCCATCCTCAAACTTGCTCCATCCTATACAGCAGTGTTCTTAGTAAAGCAACATTAGACAAAATTCAGTACCATGGTAGAGAGAGGCTGATCCCATTCTACCCACCCAAACACCACTGGACACATACCAGTAGACAGCTTTGAGGACAGACAACCCAAACAGCATTCCAAATCCATTTTTCTGGGTATCAAATGTCAAAAGAAAGTTATTTAAGTGACTCAAATAGAGATTAAAGGCTTTATTCAACTGATACACATCAGAGAGATTAAAGACTTTGTTCAACTGATACATATCAGAGAGCAACTAGAGGACAGCTGACCCTAGATTAAAGTGGGGTTGGGATTTTATAAGACGGGGGAAAGCTGAATGCATGAACCCGTGTTGGCTTAGGTAGCATTTTTCACTTTCATCAAAACTCATAGCTGGAGGTCATTCCACTTTTGTGCCTCTTGCTTAAGGTCATTGGTAAAATTCTAATACTATCAAAATAGTATTTTCTGAGAAGTATTTTGGCAAGCCTTGTGGCTTAAGTAAAAAATTTCCTGAAACATATTTTAAAAATAATTATACTGAGGTATCTGTGGGAGTGGCTTGTAAAGGGGACTTGTGGCTCACTGGGCCTGAAAAGCTGTAAACCAATCTGGCTTTACATAGATTTGTGATAGAGGTGAGGAAATGAGAGGTTTAGAAGACAGGAGGCTGCAGCCATGGCATTTAAGGCTTTGGAGTTAAGGCAGTTGCAGGTTATGCCAAGTTCTACGTGGCCATGATTTTGTTCATGAAGCATTAGGTTGAAGCATATGCAATCATTGATGTTGTTGGTAAAAACCAGTATAATATCAGGAATTTTTATAGGGCTCAACCTAAATACATATGGGCAAAAGTCAATTTGGTTGAGTTGCTGAATTTGGTTTTGGGCCAAAGAACCTTGCTTACATATATCCTCTGTCCCTCTAACAACACAACTAGCTAGTTTTATCTTTTCACTTTTCCATGTTCACCTCACCTCACTGGTCATTTTCTCTTGGAAACCTGGCTGTCGTCTTGGATCTAGTTCTGCTTTTGCCATTGGAAAACATACTTCGAGCTTTCTCCATCTCAAATGGGTCAAAAACCCTTGTATATGTCATTCAGTCCACATGATTGAAATCTAAGAGCTATGACTCCTAAATTGAGAGACAGAAATAAAATTTTAAAACCATTTTCTTAACAAACATATTACAAATAGTTAATCTTAAATGGCAGCAGAATGTATCCCTGGTGTCTGAGCCAAAGTTAATGTGTATACTTTTGAGAGCTCCTGCTAAGCTGCCCATTGCATTGGCTGCAATATGGCACTAACAGGCGAAACGGCATTCTCATGACCAGATACTAAATGAACATCATCCCAAAGAATTACCATAATATCCTTTATATCTTATAATTGTATGAAATGACGCAAGCAGCTCTGTCCGTCAAAGGCTTTATAAATGGCACAGAAAATAAGTACCCTGTGATTGGCATCTATTAACAAAATGAACACCCCAGGCACACTATTTCATTACTCCCACTGGCTCCCAGAGGTATAATTAGGGTTGAATTTTTCATGAACATAAACATTATTTTCTTTGTCCACTATGCTATGCTTTGTGCCTGACTCTTCAATACTCTACTCAGAAAAACAGAAAAGGAGAGAAGAGAGGCATATCCTCATTGGCTGAAAGTGATTCTGTGGCTTGCTCTAAGGGTGCCCAGGCCCCTAGCATGGAGCTTGGAGTCCTCTTTCAGGCAGAGCTCTCCCAGACCTGCTTTGCCCACTCCTGGCTTATGCTGAAGTTAGAGAAAGACCCAGCATCATCATCTGGAGCTCGGTATCTCTTGCAGAACCCTCAGGTTTTGGAGACATAAATATATGGTCTTCATTGTTAGTCTACTTACTCTATAATTTTTAAGTCATTTTTTAAGAAAAATAAAAGTGATATGGCTGTGATTGTTCTTGTTCTTCCTCTCAGTTTATTTGGTTGGATGATATCTGGTCTGATTTGCAGTCATGTTTGAAATGCTTTGCCAGTGGAATTTATCAGTCATTATCCCCAGAATCTTACTAAACTATAAATCTAATAATGCCATCCCCTTGCTTAAAACCTTTCAATGGTTTTCTATTATCAATGGGAGAAAGTCCAAGTTGAACAGCATGGCCTGTGGGACCTTTGTGAGATGCCCCTGAATGATCTCCATCTATGTTTCCTCTCTCTCCCTTAATAGGCAATCTACTCTCTAGCCACATTAAATGTCTTATGATTCTCTAATTGTGCCTTTCTTTTACACAATCCTGGGATATAATTTTCCTACATCTCCACCTTGCTAAAAGTAACCCTCAAAAGTAAAATCAAGCCTTGGTGTTCTCTCTCTGTCTCCCAACATGGCGGCCTCAGAAAAGAAGAATAAGGAGGAGAAGGAGGAGGAGGAGGAGGGAGAGAAGGAGGTGAAGGAGGAGGAGGGAGAGGGGGAGGAGGAGAAAGAGGGGGAAGGAGGGGAGGGGAAGGTGGAGGAGGGGGAGGAGGAGGAGAAAGAGAAGACAATTTTCCTAATAGACTTTCTGGCTGAGGATGGGCAGACTGGTGGAGGAAGCACCTATATCCCCACACTGGGCTGATGAAACAGATGAGCCAGAGGAAATGCTTCAACCACTTGGCACAGTAATGATGATGATATGTGTAGGACATCTCCAATTGACCATTCCATTCTTCCCGCTGTTCCACAGGTTGCTGGGGAACCCCATATTGATTGGCGCCATCTTCCCAAATCACCATCCTACAATGCTCTTCTAGGGAACCTGCTCTATGATGTGATAGAAGACTCAATTAAGGAATTATTTAGAGGATTAAATATCGGTACAGCACACTGACCACATGAACCCAGCAATCCAGAGAGGCTGAAAAGTTTTAGTTCTCCTGGGTTTGAGGACCTGGATTCTCTGTTTAGTTCCCTGGGTCTCAATGAAGAGTCTCTAGGTAACAGGATAATTAGAGTGGATATTGCTGACCAAGCACAGAATAAAGACAGGGATGACTGTTCTCTTGGCCAGGATAGAAATCAGGATACTGACACAACAGATATACTGGAGGCCAATCCTGCCACAGACAGCTTTGATGACTACCTGCCTAGAAGAGGTGATGATAGCTTTGGAGACAAGTATCAAGATCATGCGGTTCAGACCAGTATCCTGATGGGTATCAGGATGGGTTTAGAGATGGCTCACACCAGGATATGGATCTACGTGGGGGCCAGGATTAAGATGATGACTGAGGCAGCAGCGACTATGATAGAGGCTGTGATTGTGCAACAGGCAGTGGTAGAAGAGCATTTGGTAGTGGGTACCTCAGAGATGATGACTACTGAACAGGCAGGTGAAGACCAGTAAGACAGACAGGACAATTGATCATGGAGCTCCAGAGATGATTACTCTTGGGGTGATTATAGGCATAGGATAGGGGTCCCTCCCAAAGATCAGAACTGAATCTAAAGCCTCAGAGCACTCATAAGGAAGACGATTCCTCTTCTAGCACCCCCCATCCCAGTTGAGCGGCTTCTATCTTTGGAGAGGGAAAGGCCATTGACACAGTTGCTAGAAAAAGAGAAGCAGAAGAACAGCTACAGAGAAGAAACAAGAGAAACTATAGTGGCAGCTGGATGAACCAAACCTAGAACAATGGCCTCTGGAGAGACACCCAAGCTGGCAAAGTGAAGAAACTCAGGAATGGGAATGGTGGAGGACAGGAAGCAAGCCAGTGCAGACTGGGACCCAGCCACATCAGGCAGAAGCACGTCAGACCAGGATGCATGAAGAAGAGAGAGTGAAAAGTCTCTAGAAAATGAAACACTCAATAAAGAGAAACACTGCCACTCTCCAATTTCTAAGCCTCCCAAACCTGATCAACTCCTAAAGGTGATGCCAGCCCCTCCACCAAAGGAAACTGCTTAGGTGAAAAGAAGTTCTAATCCTCATATTCCATCACAGAGCTCAGACACAGAGCAGCAATCTCCTACAGGTAGTGAGGGAAAAGTACCTCCAGTTCAACCCTTAGAGGAAGGACCAGCAAAGAAAGATAAAAATAAAGTAGATGGGATGAATGTCCAAAAGTCCAAACTGGGAACTCGGGCCATGGTCCAGGAGATGGAGGGAACAAAGACAGCTGGAAGGAGTCAGACAGGAAAGATGGCAAAACAGATCAAGTCTGCAGATCTGCACCTGAGAGAAATAAACCTGAGGAAAATCCAGCCTCCAAGTTCAGTTCTGCAAGCAAGTGTGCTGCTGTCTCTGTTGATGGTGAAGATGAAAAGGAAGGAGCACATTACACCAAATAGACCTCCTGTGCTTTCTCCTAGTCTCTCTCTACCCTGGACATTCAAGAGCAAAGCAAACCTCTATCCAGACAAGACAAAATAAGACTTACCACCTCCTGGGGGAGGAAAAAATCAGGGTCAAGTTCTGATCAAATAGATATGTCTCAACCCAAAGGCAAGCTTCCTATTTAATTTGGAAATGCTGAAGACATTTCTGCTAGAGAAATAAACACTGTGAGGAAGTAACTATTGCCACCACTCTCTAGCATCAGAAAGATACAATATCTGAATAAATTAAATAAGAAATGTGTAAATGTTTATTTGTAAAACTCTACAACTCTCCCTGAAAGTCCAGAAAGTAGACCTGAACCAATGGAAGATATGAAGTATTCTTAGATAGGAAGACAGAATCATAAAGATTTTAATGCTCCTCAAATTATTTAAAAGATATAATGCGATCCCTATAAAAGTACCAAAATCCTTGCCCCCGCCCCCACCCACCCATGCCCTACAAGAACATAACGAGATGAATATGAAGTTCTCATGGAGAAATAAAAAGGCAAAATTGACCAGGAGAATTCTGAAACAAAAATTTTAAAAATACTGGGAAATATTGTGTCCAGCTCTGCCAAATACTAAAACATACTAAAAGTCCTCAATAATTAAACTGACATACTTAAAAACAGGCAGATCACTAAAACAAAATAAAAAGAACTGCAGTAAACCCAATGTGTGTCAATTCAGTACATATTAAAGGTATCTCAAATCACTGAGGAAATGGGATGTTTAAGAATTGGTTTTGAGGCCGGGCATGGTGGCTCACACCTGTAACCCCAGCACTTTGGGAGGCCCAGGCAGGCGGATCACTTGATATCAGGAGTTCCAGACCAGCCTGGCCAACATGGTGAAACCCTGTGTCTACTAAAAATACAAAAATTAGCCAGGTGTGGTGGCATTCGCCTGTAATCTCAGCTACTCGGGAGGCTGAGGCAGGAGAATCACCTGAACCTGGGAGGCAGAAGTCGCAGTGAGCTGAGATCGTGCCACTATACTCCAGCCTGGGCAACAGAGCAAGACTCCATCTCAAAAAATAAACAAAAAAATTATGAGTACTAGAAGAAAATATGAATGAATTCCTTTAAAACCTGAAGTGGATAGTGCCTTTCTAACTATAACTTAAAATTCAGATGCAATTTTCTTAAAAGATAGATAAATTTAACTAAATAAAAGAACTTTTAAACATTTTTGCATGACAAAACAAACATCAAGACAAAGACAAATGACAAATAACAACTGAGAAAAAAAGTATTTACAACTTGTATCAGATACAAAGGGCCAATCTCCATAATATGTAAATATTCTTACAATTAGGAAGAAAAGGTTCAAAAAGAAAACTATAGAAAAATGGGCAAAAGACATGAGCACACAGCTCATGGAAAAGTAAGTTCAAATATCCTTTAAACATATGAAAACGTATTCAATCTCATTTATTATAAAAAAAACTCAAATAAAGACTTTTTTTTTTCCCCCCAGACAGAGTCTTGCTCTGTTGTCCAGGCTGGAGTGCAGTGGCACGATTTCAGCTCACTGTAGCCTCCACCTCCTGGGTTCAAACGATTATTGTGTCTCAGCCTCCTGAGTAGCTGGGAATACAGGTGTGCACCACCACGCCCGGCTAAGTTTTGTATTTTTACTAGAGATGGGGTTTCACCATGTTGGCCAGGCTGGTCTCGAACTCCTGACCTTAAGTGATCCACCTACCTCAGCCTCCCAAAGTGCTGGGATTACAGGAGTGAGCCACCATACCTGGCTTCTTTTTTTAGTTTTTGTAATTAACTCTTTTTTCTCAGTAACTTGTTCTTGCTTGATGTGAAATTCTGTCTTAACCAACTGAAGTTTTATTTGCTGGATTAACTGTGCTTCCTCAGGTATGCATTCATCTGTTTCATTAGTGCCTCTCTTATAATCTTGATGTTCTCTGTTCTTGTACGTTTTGGTTGTGTGTTCCTTTTTGCATTTGTTTACCTGAAAGCCTTTCTGTCCACATGATATTGTTCCCCACAGCCTGTCACCAATGATGCAGGCAAGGAGTGGTGTGCAGCTGCACGAGGAGTGTCTGGATTTCTGGAAGTAAGGGCTACCTGTCTCTTTGGATCATCAACCATGAAGGGTACTGATGTCTCTTGACCTAAATATCTACACTCACTGCTCCCACCTGAATGATGACACCTTTGTCACCTTTTGCTTGGCATAAGAAGAGGGGCTAGGCCAGGTGCGGTGGCTCACGCATGTAATCCCAGCACTTTGGGAGGCCAAGGCAGGTGGATCGCAAGGTCAGGAGTACACCAGCCTCGCCAATATGGTGAAACCCCATCTCTACTAAAAATAAAAATTAAAAAATAAAAATTAAAAATTAGCCAGGCGTGGTGGCAGGCACCTGTAGTCCCAGCTATTTGGGAGGCTGAGGCAGGAGAATCACTTGAACCCGGGAGGTGGAGGTTGCAGTGAGCCAAGATCGTGCCGCTGCACTCCAGCCCGGGTGACAGAATGAGACTCCATCTCAAAAAAAAAAAAAAAAAAGAAGAAGAGGGCTGTTTCTCCTTCCATATTCCAACCCGAGCCACTTCAGATATCTATAACTGCCTCTTCAAACTTGGAGCTCCCTCTAGAATACCTCCCTCTTTTTTAGGAGTTCTTCCTTTGCCTGTTTTGGGATTTGGTTTCCCCCTTCAGTCTGATCCTATTTGCCTTCTGATTTTTAGGCATCTCTTGTAATTTTCACTAAAGGCACTGCTTTCCAAGATAATTATTAATTTTAAAAAGATACATTTGCTTAATTTTCTAGAGATTTGTATGAGGAGACTGCAGCAAATGCGTATGGTTCTCTTGATTCAAGATATGTACTTTTCAGAAAGTATAACCAGGCGGTTAAGCAACATTGACAAAGATGTTCTTGGGTTCCCAGAGCAGAGATAAGAAAACAGCAAAATTGGAATCTGGACTATTTCCCATTAATGATTCTAAGACTGAAAGGAAGAGCTCTAGGGGACCATGGTGTTCTTGAATCCCCTTACTGCCAAGGGTTCATCTATTATCCATTGCAATAACAATGACTCGGTCACCATCTGGTGATGCTACTGTTGCTTGGAAAGCATCCAGATGCATAGTGTTCAGAAGCTAAATCAATCCTTTTGATTGTAAGATGATAAATGATTCTGAGGCACAACCCATATACCTGATAATTGCTACTTTATCAAAGAAAGACATCTTTAAATAAGCTTTAATAAGAATGTTCAATTTTTTGCAGGTAAGAGCTTGAGAATTACAAATGGGAAGTAGTCACCATTGTGAAGAAAAGGTTGAATTAATTTGCAAACTGATAAGGAGTTATGCGATACAGCAGAAATTGCACATGAAAAATAGCAGAGATAACAAGAATACTCATATGGTTCTACTTTCTCCAGCTCCTTTGAGAAAGAACAATGGATAGCATTCCCCATCAGGGGTTCCTCCTGCCTGATTCCTGATCCTATCAAAGGTAAGAGTGGAAACCTGAGCACTAGGGAATTTTTGGTTTAGTTTCTGGTGGTGTTGGGACCTGCGTGAGCACCAGGGACCTGTATGTCCCTAACCTCTCTGCCACTTTGGCATCCTGTTTCCTGCTGGTGAGACAGGAGTTTGGCAAGACTTGTTTCTTAAGACACAGGTCGCAAAGCCCCCGCTGATAAAACAGGGTGTGGTAAAGAAGCTGGCTGAAACAGGCCAGAATCAAGATGGTGACAAAAGCAACCTCTAATTGTGCTTATTGCTCATTCATTACATATTAATTATAATGCATTAGCATGCTAAGAGAAACTCCCACCAGTTTACAGATGCCATGGCAACTTTTGGAAGCTGCCCTATCTGGCCTTCTCAAACTAGGAACCCTAGTTTGAGACTGTCTGAAACCAAGAACCTAGACCTTCTCCCTGATCCTGCCTTTGTCTGTGACATCTGGAACAGTGTTGTGGTGCCCATCTGCTTGGATGAGGACTTTATACCCTTCTGCAAAGGCAGTGGAAAGAGCATGGTTAAAGATCCAGTTCCCAGGCTGTCACCAAAAGCCCTTTACTGCCTGGCCCCTGCCTGCCTTTCTGAGATAATACTCTTATCATTCAAGAAAATACCTTAAATCCATTCACTCAAAACTAGCCAAGGTGTGAGTCTGTTGTTGGGATCCAAGAAAGAGATGACAAGGGTTTTAATCAGTAAAGGTCATCAGATTAGAAAGGGTGGATAGACCCAAGAGGTGTTCAGGGGACAGAGTCAATAGAGCATCTGACAAAAAGTGAGGTACAGGGTGACGACACCAGGGTTTCTAAAAATGATCAGTAATGATCTAATATCATCAAATGTTATTTATGTTTATTTTACTAATTGGTGCTTTTCTACCAAACAAGCATTTCCATCAACTTCCCTTTTCTGACCCAGAATTAGCTTCTTGTTGCTAAGGTGAAGCACCTCCATCCCCAGATAGGGATGGTGCCCCTTACTTGAGATTGTTTACGACATTTAAGGGAAGTTCCGAGCTGCTTTCATAGTTCTCAAGCTGGATGGAAAAATACTTGTAACAAATATGAAATTCCAGCCCTGGCTTCAAGATCCCTCCAGGGTATTCATTATTTTATTTTCGCTGTGGACTTTAAACATTTGGTCCCTTACTTAAAAAACACCCTTGGGTTTTGTTCTTACTAACATCCCAAAATGCAGTTTCAAATACTGAAATACAAAACCAGCATTATTCGGGACAGCTTGTTAGCAAAAGCCTCCCGCTATCAGGTCGAGAAGGCAGTTGAAAAGAAAACTTTACCCAATGGTCTCATTCACTCATTTGAAACATTTATTAGGCATCAAGGAGCAGAGGAACTGTGCCAGGAAGGCAGTGAGTGCAAGGAGGACTCGGAGGGTAAGCAGGCTGGCTTGAGGGGGCAGAGGAGGCATGGGGGATGGTGGACGGCAAGAATGGGAGAATCAAGGGTTTCAGGCTTCCGGCTTTGGGGTGAGTGCTGGTGGAGAGCAGAACTGTTAGGCAGAGCAGCTGTTCTGGAGGTCAGATGCTGGAGCCAGGTCCAAAGCCAGGACATACAGAGCCCAGCAAGTGGAGACACGGGAGCTAGGTTTGAGGTTGGGTAAAAGTTGGAAGCAAGACCAACCCAGACTTGCCCCTCACTCACCACCAGTCAGGGGCACCTGCCTGTGACTGGTGGCTCTCAGCCTAGGGGCAGGACTTTTCCAGTCCTTCCTGCTGCCTTTGAGCTCCATCCACCTGGCTTGAAGACCCTCTGATCCCCTTTCTGACCTCTGCTGACCCTGACCTTGCCCAGATCCTTGGCTTTTGTTCTTGAGTCTGCTGCCCAATGCTCCTTGTTCCTGCTTTCTCTGAAGTCCTGAATGTGAGACGTAATTGATGTAGTGCCTTCCTCTTCTCCCACACTTGCCTGACCATGGGCTCCTCTTCTTGCCTTCTGGGCTTCAGACACCTGTCCTTTTCTCTCTATTCTGACCCTCGTCTCTGAGCTTGAACACTGCCTGTCTCTCTGAGGCCCTACCTCCACCTTAGCTCACTTTCTGACAGACCCAAACTGTTTAATTAAACTTAAAAATGCAACTTTAAATCTGTTCAGGAGTACATTTTAGTTTTTATTATTTTTTTTCTGTTGCTACTGCACAAATTAAAGAAGCAAATTTTAATAAGTTGATGGCATTTGGCTTGATGAGAAGGTGGGATTGTTGAGTGGTCACTGCATGGCCAAATCCATGGCATTTTGACAGCCAGCCACGTGGCTCTGGCTTCCTGTGCCAACCTAGGCTTATTTGGAGTGAAAAAAGAACCTGGTACATTTTTTCAAGTGAGCAGGAAGGACAGCTTTTTTCTTTTTTGAAGTAAACTTGGTTTGTAGAATAGAAACCTCTGAGCTTAGATTTCTTCAACTTAAGAATTTATATTTGTGGTCTTACATTTGCTGAATCTAATAGCTTGAATAAATTTCACATAGCTTTTTTAGCAACTAACTGGATTTTGTGTAACTTTTTATCCCTAAGTCAAGTGATTTGTGATTTTAATGAGTTCACTTACTCTACACTTTGCTTTGAATGTCTAAGACATTTTCCAGCAAGAAGTGGTGGAAATTAGAATCATCAACTCACCTGCAAAATCAGCCTTGTATTACAGAGCAACCTGTGACTCTGAGCCCCAGGACATCAGGCTTCTAGCCCTGCTCGGCCTTAGGTGAGGAGTGGACTCAGTGGAGACATTTCTTAAGGCCCAACATACCTGTGTGCACAGTTGGGCACCTGTTACCCACAGCAGGGTTTATGTAGCGAAGAAAATTCTGGAAGTCTTGTTCCAAAGTTAAGTTGGATTTGAAACCAAGGGGACGATGGCCTCTACAGCTCTGTGTATTATACTCTGTTCTATCTTCAGATCTTTCTTTCTATGTCATCCTGACTGAGTCTGAGAGTGGTCGTATCTGTGTATCTCTCTCCTCTTTCCCATCTTCTCACCTGTTGTGGAATTTATTTCCATTTGATAAGAGTATCCTGGACCTGGAATATCTGTACCCTTTGGACTAAATGCCTCAGTATATCAATACAAAGCTTGGAGGTCCGTGCACAGAGAATTTTACTCTAAGCATAATGTAGAGTACCAGGAGATGACTGTAGATCTGGGGACAGGACACTGACAAGGGGAGAAGGGGAGGTGACAGGATGGAAGTTTAGATACCACCTGAGGCTCTAAGAAGAGATCCAGAATGCCCCACCCCCAAGCCTTGACCCAGAGTGGCAGGGAGAAAAGATGACAGGAGCCTCAGATCTCAGACCCAACATGGTGTGCCAGCTTTAGAGCAGCATCGGTGGACGGAGGTGCCCAGGTGGTGGGACAGGCATGGTGCTCCTGGCAGCCTTGAGCCACAGGTGCTACCAGAGAGTACATGCAAGTACCAACAGCCCTGGAGTTGGATCAAAAAGCCTTATAGCGGGAGACACCCTGACTAGGGGCAATGGCAGGGATCATGGCCATCAGCATGAAACCTGCTCTGTACCCAAGACAAGGTAGGAGCCGCCAAAGCTTAGTGGACACCAGTGCAAGGAAACCAGCAGCCAGGGTGGGAGTGGGGAGCCGCCCAGAGCAGGGTCCTGGAGGACAGCACGTGGAGCCCAGACCTACCTCCCCACCATGCCAGGAGAATTCATGTGCCTTCCCCTGCCTTGAGAGGTGCCTTGGAAAGTAGGAGGGGTAAGGACATTCCTTGGGAGATGAGTATCATCATTTCAGACAGCAAGCTGAACTTAGAATTAACTGAATATTTACACAAAAGAGACAGTCGAATTAAAAGAGGCAGAATTCCCTTTAATTGGTAAATGTCAATGTTTTTTGCTTTTAGAAGGAAATAACTCTGAAGCAAGATGTGGTCAAATGTGTGTGTGTGTGTGTGTGTGTGTGTGTGTGTGTGTGTGTATGCACAGAATTAATGCATTTCTTAGTCTTGGTTAGCAAACTTTGATGCTGCTACATTTGACACAAATCATATACCAGACACTTGGTTATTATAATCTCATTCAAATATTTTATAGATTAAAAACAAACAAACAAACGAACAAGAAAACCCTGAAGCCCAGGGCTGGTAAGGGGCAAAACGCTGAAGATAGGCCTGGGTCTTTCGACTTCCTGATCAGTGGTCTCCCCACCACACAATGTATTTGTCCTCAGAATCCTTGGGTGTGCACTGCTCCTAGTTGATATGATGAGCTTTGATCTACTTCTTTTTCCTTTTGTTTTCTTTCTTTCTTTCTCTTTCTTTCTTTCTTTCTCTTTCTTTCTTTCTTTCTTTCTTTCTTTCTTTCTTTCTTTCTTTCTTTCTTTCTTTCTTTCTTCTTTCTTTCTTTCTTCTTTCTTTCTTTCTTTTCTTTCTCTCTCTCTCTCTTTCTTTCTTTTCTTCCTTTCTTTTTTTTTGAGACAGGGTCTCACTCTGTTTTTCAGGCTGGAGTGCAGTGGTGCAGTCATAGCTCACTGTGGCCTCAATCTCCCGGGCTCAGGCAATCCTCCCACCTCAGCCTCCCAAGAAGCCAGGGCCACAAACATGCGCCACTATGCCCAGCTAATGTTTAAAAATTTTTTGTAATAACAGGATCTCACTGTGTTGCCCAGGCCGGTCTAGAATTGTTGGCTCAAGCATCCCTATCACCTTGGGCTCCCAAAGTGCTGGGATTACAGGCACAAGCCACCACACTTGGCCTGATTTATTTCTAATCATAAAGCACTCAATGGTACAAAATTGTCTAGGAATAAAAGCCCAGGATGATGACAGAAACAGGGAGATGATAAATGCTGACTCTCGCGGGAAGAAATGTTCTTCATTTTTCCTGTGTGGATAATCAACTCTTACAGGCCATTGCAGGAATGTACTCTTTGTTACAGGTCTCCGGCCTCATGCATTACGGATGAAAACTGTTGAATGTGCAGACTGCAGGGACTTTGGCTTCTCCACAGCAGAATCAACACTCAGCTCAACCATCCCCTAAAAACAGCTGTTGTTCCAGGCTTGGAAGATAGTAAAAATAAATCTGTGATAAGGCTTATCTTCAGGGCCTCAGGTCCAAGGGTAAGGCTGAAGATAGAAGCCCCATCCTGTTATCGCTTGACACTCTAGAATCCCCTGGGTTTCTTAGCAAAAGATAAAGCAACAGCTAAAACAACCATCACTCAGGAGACAAGAAGCCCTGGCCAGATTTTACCTGATGCAAGCAGTCACTCAATATGTGTCTGTCAATACCCCCTCCCTTCCCTGGAGCCTTTTCTACCACATCCAGAGAAACACGCCTTGTGGATCCCAAGGACTCTTCAGGGATAAGCCATCTATCTCTGGAACCTTCCTTAGTGAAAGGGAACTCGGATTTCCCAAATCAGAGAACACTAGCCACTTTGGTATTTCAGATCTGCCTCAAACAATCCCTCAAGGAACCATATGTGATTCCTGGAAAGCGACCAGATGTATTCTGAGGGGGCCATGTGCCACAGGAAAATAAATCTGAAATACGGCATACTGTATTTTCTTCTTGGAGCTTCATAATCCACATTAGGATATTAAAGGTCCTGAGAAGTCCTGTACTTAAAGACCAAAACTTAAATACTCTTATGCAAAACAGTTTTTCCAGACTTACCTGAGCACAGAGCACAATTTTCCACAGAATGCTTGTTAACCCTCCACTGATATGGCCCTCTGCTAGTGTCTAACTATGACTTTTATGTCTGGGTGGTTAGCATGAAGTTAACACGTCGTTCCCTTTGTCAGCGTTAGTAAATGAACTGGGGAGAGCAGCCCTGGCTGCTCCCAAGTGGGTCCTCAAACAACCCAAGCCAGCAAGATCAGATCCCTCACTATTGAGGCGGGTGGTTTGCCCAGGACAGTCGGGTTTATACTTATTCTTCAAGCACAATGTACTTTTTATTTTTTATTTTTTTTGAGACGGGGTCTCACTCTGTCACCCAGGCTGGAGTACAATGGTACAATCTTGTTTCACTGCAACCTCCTCACCTCCCGGGTTCAAGCGATTCTCCTGCCTCAGCCTCCCTAGTAGCTGGAACTACAGGCGCATGCCACCATGCCCAGCCAAGTTTTGCATTCTTTAAGTAGAGAGGGGGTTTCACCATATTGGCCAGGCTGGTCTTGGACTCCTGGCCTCAAGTGATCCACCTGCATTGCCCTCCCAAAATGTTGGGATTACAGGTATCAGCACTACGCCTAGCCCAAGCACAATTAATACCTCCTTTTACTCTCTAAAGTGTTTTAGTTTGGAAGATGAATTACATGGCACCCCTGCCACTGTGACCATCAGGAGAGCCCTTCCAAAGGCTGCAGACTGGTTGAGGCCCTCACACTAGAACTGAGTGAGCAAATGAACGCAGAAAGTGTGAGCCTAGAAATGTAGGAGGCCTCAGAGGGGATCAAGTAGCTCCACAGTGACATCATCCAGGAGACAGAGCCAGCAGGGAGGAGGAGGGCACGAAGCCAGGACAGTGCCTCAGGGTTGCTCCTGGCAGCATTTTACTGCTACTTGCATTTTTTGAATTAAAAAATTATGATTGAGGCATCACACATTTTTCTCATGTTTGTGGTTTGGAAGATCATTCCCTTTCCCCTTCGTTTTTTAGTAAAATTCTTGAAAATGTCTGCACCAGTTGTGCTAAAGGGAAAAACTGGTACCATTGACCACAGTGTTTTAAGGGCAGAAGGACAGTCCTGGGCCTGGGCTGTGGAGCTGGGGATGTGTTGGACAATTCCCAAGGGGTGGATAATAACTCAGGGGGAGAGGCAGGACGAATGAAGTTCTGTGATAAGAAGGGGAACTGGAGCTGGACCTTGAAAGGTTAGGGAGGACTTGTGGAGATGAGAGTGGGGAAAGGTAGGTGTCCCAGACAGAGGGAGCAGCATAAAGCAAAGATACTGTATGAGTTTCCTATTGCTGCTGTAACAAATTATTGCAAACTCAGTGGCTTAAAGCAACCCAGATTTACTATCTCACAGTTCTGGGGGTTGGAAATCTGAAATAGGTCTCACTGGGCTAAATCAAAGTGTCAACAGGCTATGTACCCTTATGGAAGCTCTAGAATTGAGTTCTTGCCTTTTCCAGCTTCTAGAGGTGGCCCATGTTTCCTGGCTCATGGCTCCCTTCCATCTTCAAAGCCAGCAACAGCTGGTCGAGAGTTTCTCACATTGCATCACGTTGACTCTGACCACTGTCACCTCCCTCTCTCATGTGATTACACTGGTGATTACACTGGGCCCCCCCCACCACTGCCTGCATAATCCAGGACACCCTCCCCACCTCAAGATCCTTAATTTGACCACATCTGCAGAATCTCTTCTGCCATGTGAAATAACACATTCACAGGCTCCTGGGACTAGGGAGTGGATGTCTTGGGTGGGGGGCATTATTTTGTCTACCACACATGCCAAGTAAGGACAGTGTCCTTGCGAAATAGGAAGAGTGAACAGTCCATTCGCCTGGATTGGAAGGAATGTATGAGGAAAGATGTAGAACCAGAAGTATAGACTGGAGATTCAGGAAGGGAGAGAAATGTTTTCTTCATTCTCTTCAGAGGGCCTAAGTGGCCATGGACCACATCCTTTGCTCAGGCTGCTATTGTGATGCCAGGGTGGCAGCCATGGGGCAAGGTCAGCTGACACCTCCATGAGGCCCTACAGGGTGGAAAGGCACAGCCTTGTAAACTCAGGATCCTGAGGAGCTCAGCTCGTTAAGAGCAGATTCTCATCTGGGAATCACCTTTTCTCTTCAGCGGCAGTAATAGAGCCCTATTTTCGAATTAAATTCATATGTAAAACAAATTAAAGCAGAGTCATTCAGGCTGATACAGGGCAAAGGGTCCCCAGAACCACCTAGTCCTCTGCCCATAGAGGCTCCTGGGGCACATCCCCAGGATGCAGGACACAGTGGGAAAACCTGTAGCAAAGTTCAGAAGGCTGAGTGGTGAACAAGGACTCAGAAGGGCTTGGAGGAAATGAATGTTCTAATGTGTGATGGAATATGGACGTAGTTGCTCACAGCAAGGTTCACACATGGTCTTAGTTTGAGTTCCGCCAGAAGCTGACCCTCAGATTACGATTTGAGTGCAAGTAGTTTATTTGGGAAGTGGAAGGAACATGGGTAGGTGAAGAAGAAAGCTATCTGAGCACGGGAAGGCAGCTAGTAAGTGTGTGCTGTCATGCCAGCTACTGCAGTATGGAACTGGTGCTTAAGCTTAAGAGGAAACTCTGGGAAATGGTGAAAGGTGACAAAGCTGGGGAATTCACACCTGCCAGTCATGGCTTAAGGACTGGCCCAAATGGCAATTCCCTGGTTCTTCCCACTCCTTCCCTCCTGCAGGCAACAAAGATGGCTGATGGCAGTTAGGCTGACACCATGCCCTGAAATAGCAAGGGTCTCTGAGGGGATTTGGGTGAACACTTTCAGCTGCCTCAAGATGGTCTTATCAATGAGTCTGGTGACAGCAGAAGTGTCCATTCTGCCTACTTCTCCATCACCACCCATCAGCGTCCAGTTTACGATGAGACCACCCTGCACCCTGCTCTGCAGACCTCAGACCAACACTGACTTGGGGGACAGTTGTCATTTTTGGCTGCCTATTCTCCATGGCCCTCACTGCAGCACTGAGTTTTTCTATCACAAAATGATTTCTCCTCCATTGTGTAGGGAGAAAGAAGGCCTTCTCAGAGTCTCTGTCTCTTGGTGATCTGAAATGTCCATCTCCATGCAATCAAAAGGCATCCAAGTCTGGGCACAAAGAGAGGAAGCATTCCTAATTCCAGAAGTTCCTGAGAGAACAGGGCCAGCTTTCTGGCAGAACAGAGATGTGAACTCAATGTCCTCTGGGAAATTAGCTTTAGTTCTGTACCGACAGCCTGTAATTATACTGACCATGCTGGGGTACTTGAAATGATGACAAAGACATGAATGAAAAATAAAAGATCCCTTTGTTTTTATGCTCATTATGCTTCTTTTTGATGACTATGCAAAAAAAAAAATGGCTTTCAAACAATTAGCTTAATTAGCAGATTGTATTTTCATTCCCGGCTCCAAGCCATGTGCTCAGCAGTTGATGATAGCTGGGTAAGGATGAACTGGCCCTGCCTACCTTCCTCCTCCCACCCACCTCCATGTTCCAGAACATGGCATTTGGGGTTGGTCTTTACCTTGGCTCATCTCCCACCAGCCCTAGGGCTGAGCTCATTGCAGTCTGTGGGCCCAGCTCTGCCTGGACAGCCCTGGCTCCTCAAGACAGGAGTCTATTTGTTTGACGGAGGGAAGGAATAGGTGGAAACCAAGCTTCGTAGTCCAATAATGCAATCCAGTGTAATCTGGTCCCAGCCTACATTCCAGGTCCACACACCCTTCCTAGAAGCCACCCCCACTCTCTGGCTCCATGTCTCTGGCCTGCTGTCCCTTCTCCCACCTTGCTTGTGTATCCCAGATTCTACCTGTGCCTCAGGGTGCCTTGCCTCCCCCATGAGGTCTTTCTTGTTTCCTTTAAGGCCTTTTGCCTGCACTTCTCCCATTATTCTCACCACTTTAAAATGGATTCAGTTAAAAAGGCAATACATGAACTTATTCTTAATAGAAAGCATTAAGAAATACATAATTATCTAGAAAAAAGTATAAACTCCTCCACCACTGCCTCCCTACTCCCCACCCCTTCCCTGAGGTAACCACTGGGAACAGTCGATCACACACTGAATGTAGTGTAATGCTTGCTTCTTTCGTTTGATAGAATGCATATTGGAGACTTTCCATATCTAGGACTTATAGGTCAGCTTAACTCTTTTCAGTGGTTGCTGAACTGCCCCATCTGTTACCAGCCCACTACGGATGGTCATGGGGTTACCGGGAATTTGTAACTAGTGGAGTTAGAGTGCAGGTGTTTGGGAATAAATTTACTCCTTTTCCTCCTCCTCCTTTCTTCTTCTTCACCCTCCTCCTCTTCCTCTTTACCCTCCTCCTTTTGTTCCTCACATTCCTCCTCCTCCTTCTCTCTCTCCTTCTTCTCTCCCGCTTCCTCCTTTTCATCCTTTATACAATTTAGAGGTCTTAAGTCCATTCCTAAAATATCATTATCACTGCTTTGCATTCTGACTTTCTTCTCACTCTAAATTATATATGCATACAAATATTCTAATTCTGAAATATTTTTAAAATATGGACAAGTGTAGAGAATAATATGAAACACCTACACGCACATTTAACAAGCAATAATATTTTGAAATACAGGCATATCTCATTTTATTGAGCGTTGCTTTATTTTGCTTTGCAAATACTGTATTTTTTACGAAGCGAAGGTTTCCAGCAACTCTATGCCAAGCAAGTCCATTGGTCCCATTTTCCCAACAGCATGTGCTCACTTTGTGTCTCTATGTCACGCTTCAGTAATCCTCACAATATTTCAAACTTTTATTATCATTATACGTGTTATGGTGATTTATGATCAGTGATCTCTGATGTTACTATTGTAATTGTTTAGGGTCACCATGAACCACACCCATAGAAGACAGTGAACTTAATAAATGTTGTCTGTGTTCTGACTGCTCCACCAACCAGCCATTCTCCCATCTTTCTCTCCTTGGGCCTCCCTATTCCCTGATTCATAACAATATTGAAATGAGACCAATTAATAACCCTACTATGGCTTCCAAGTGTTCAAATGAAAGGAAGAGTTGCACATCTCTCACTTTAAATAAAAAGCTAGAAATGATTAAGCTTAGTGAGGAAGGCATGTTCCTCCTCATGCTGAAATAGGCTAAAAACTAGGCCTCTTATGCCAGATGGTTAGCCAAGCTGTGAAAGCAAAGAAAAAATTATTGAAGAAAATTAGAAGTGTTACTCCAGTAAACACAAATTATAAGAAAGGAAAATAGCTTTATTGTTGATATGGGGAAAGTTTTAGTGGTATGGGTAGAAGATCAAACCAGCCACAATATTTCCTTAAGTCAAACCTAACTCTCTTTGATTCTGTGAAGGCTGAAAGAGGTGAGGAAGCTGCAGAAGAAAACTTTGAAGTTAGCAGAGGTTGGTCCATATGGTTTAAGGAAAAAAGCCATCTCCATAGCATAAAAGTGCAAGGTGAAGCAGCAAGTGCTGATGGAGAAGCTGCAGCAAGTGATCCAGAAGATCTAGCTAAGATCATTGATGAAGGCATCTACACTAAACAACAGATTTTCAATGTAGACCAAACAGCCTTATATTGGAAGAAGATGTCATCTAGGACATTCATAGCTGGAGAGGAGAAGTCAATGTCTGTCTTCAAAACTTCAAAAGACAGACTGACTCTCTTGTTAACAGCTAATGCAGCTGGTGTCTTTAAGTTGAAGCCAATGCTCATGACCATTCTGAAAATCCTGGAGGCCATCAGAATTATGCCAAATCTACTCTGCCTGTGCTCTATAAATGAACCAACAAAGCCTGATAGCACATCTGTTTGCAGCACGGTTTACTGAATAATTTAAACCAACTATTGAAACTACTGCTCAGAAAAAAAGAATTCCTGTCAAAATATTACTGCTCACTGACAATGCATATGGACACTCAAGAGCTCTGATGGAGATTTACAAGGAAATTAATGGTTTTTTTTTCATGACTGCTAACACAACATTCATTCTGAAGCTCATGAAATAGTGAAATAAGTAATTTTGATTTTCAAATCTTATTATTTCAGAAATACATTTCATAAGGATATAGCTACCATAAATAGTAATTCCTCTGATGGATTTGGGTAAAGTAAATTGAAAACCTTCTGGAAAACATTCACCATTCTAGATGCCATTAAGAACATTCACAATTTGGCCAGACATGGTGGCTCACGCCTGTAATCCCAGGAATTTTGGAGGCCAAGGTGGGCAGATCACCTAAGGTTGGGAGTTTGAGACCAGACTGACCAACACAGAGAAACCTCATCTCTACTAAAAATACAAAATTAGCTGGGCATGGTGGTGCATACCTGTAATCCCAGCTACTCAGGAGGCTGAGGCAGAAGAATCGCTTGAACCCAGGAGGCAGAGGTTGCGGTGAGCCAAGATCATGCCATTGCACTCCAGCCTTGGCGATAAGACTGAAACTCCATCTCAAAAAAAAAAAAAAAAAAAAAAAAAAAAAATCACAATTTAAAGGAGGAGGTCAAAATATCAACATTAGCAAGAGTTTGGAAGAAGTTGATTTTAACTGTCAAGGATGACTTTTAGAAGCTCAAGATTTCAGTGGAGGAAGTCACTGCAGATGTGGCGGAAATAGCAAGAGAACTAGATTTAGAAGTGGAGCCTGAAGATGAGACTGAATTGCCGCATTCTCATGATCAAACTTGAATGGATGAGGAGTTGCTTCTTGTGAATGAGCAAAGAAAATGGTTTCTTGACATGGATCTACTCCTGGTGAAGATGCTGTGAACACTGTTGAAATGACCACAAAGGATTTAGAATATTACATAATCTTAGTTGATAATGCAGCAGCAGAGTTTGAGAGGATTGACTCCAATTTTGAAAGAAGTTCTTGAAAGAAGTTCTTGTACAGGTGAAAGACTATCAAACAACATTGCATGCTACAGAGAAATCTTTCGTGAAAGAATCAATCAATGAGGCAAACTTCATTATTGTCTTATTTTAAGAAATTGCCACAGCCACCCCAACCTTTGGCAACCACCAACTGATCAGTCAGCAGTCATCAGCATCAGGGCAACACCCTCCATTAGCAAAAAGATGACTTGCTGAAGGGTCAGATGATCATTAGCATTTTCTCAGCAATAAAGCATTTTTAAATTAAGTTGTATACATTTTTAGACATACTGTCATTGTATACTTAATAGACTACAATATAGTGTAAATGTAACATTTACATGCACTGGGAAACCAAAAAAATTGTGTAATTCCTTTTGTTCTGATACCTGCAATAGCTCCATGATGCCTGTATGTCTTCAAATGCTAAAAAAAGAAAAGAGAATGGAAACAAAAATCAGTTGCAAGTAAACCTAAATCCTCTCCCTGTGCCTCGTTTCTCTCCTCCTGACATTTTTTAAGTACTCACCATTCTAATGCTGTATATTTTTTTCATCCTTGTTTTCATAGTTTGCTACTATGGGGGGGGGGACAAAATATGAAGATATCTAAGAGGCTGTATGGAGCATGGCACCAACCAGAGTGATAACCAACCATATACCACCCAGCTTACCCAGCATTGACCCCTGAATGTTAGTTCTGCACATAAGTAGTCTTCCATGAACAATGCATTGTTTTGTGAGTCTTCCCCAAGAGATATTAGCACACTCTACTTCCTTTCACAGCTTGTCTTTCACTCAACATTATGCTTTGAGATTGCTTCCTGTAAATACTTATAAGTCTAGCTCACTCTCATTAACATCATGCTTTCTTGATGGGGAGAGGAAGGAAGTTATGTCCAGGAACCTGGGGGTCATACAAGGAGAGCCTGTCCTAAAAGGGCCACAGCGGGGCTGAGAACCTCACACAAGTATATGAGATGCTTTTGTGAGGATTGGACCAAAAAAGGCTGTAATGCCCATTGCTTCATTTACTTGCAGAATTTGAGGTTTCATAAAATTTGGGAATGCCTATTGTGAGAAACAAACTCACTTGTCCAAACCCAAAGAATGAACTCAGAGACCCAGAGAACAGTGAAAGTGAGACTTTTAATGACCATCTTGCAAGATCAGGTGTGTGATGGGCAGGTACACCCAGCACAGTCACAACAAACAACTTACCCCCTAGTGCTTAGGCACCTCCCCCAGTTCCTCATAGACTGGCTACTATGTAGTCACAATCTTCCCACACGTCACCTATCGGTTGTTGGGCTGGGGCTTTAGGTATTTTCTTTAGTGTTGTCTTGCTGCATTTTGTTGCAGCCCACAATGCATTGCAATCCTAGTCAGCTCAGGGGCTCTTTAAGTATTTGACTTATGACTTAAGTAGCTGGGCAAGCTGGTGAGAATAGACAAAGCGAGCTATTTTGCAAGCTAGTAAACTTTCATCTTAAACTAAACTTTTTGGTTTGGGTGAGGGCAACTAATGGGGTGGGGGGGCGGGGCGGGGAGGTGCGTGACAAGCAGGCATTGGCTATCCAAGCAGAGGCCTAGTGTATCCTGTTTTTTTCTGTAGTTTGCTGACCTAAATCGATTCAAGGCACTTTGTCTTGGACCACTGTATACATTATTTCCTTCACTATGAATATGTAAATGTTATATTTGCTGGGAGGAAAGCAAAAAATTGGGAACAGCTGGACTAGGGAGGCATTTTGCTATTTTGTAAATGGACACAGGGTCCTCTCCTGATATCTATTGACAGTCCTAAGAAGAAACACCATGTCCCAGTACAGGTGGGAAGGCTGGGATGGGAAGAGAGGCCCTCTTGTGCTGCCTAGGTACCAATCCAACAGCACCAATAAGCAAAGGGCCCAAAAGGGAAGACCTGAGGAAATGAGAATGCCCTGTGTTAATTAGTAGAGGGGGTCTGGATGCCAAAGAGAATGGGTTATAGAGTTAAAGGGTTGGAATCTGCTGTCTCATTTGCGTAAGTTATCAGAGGGTAAGAAATTCAGGCAGAAAACACAGGTCTAGTCCAGGGAAAACCACTAAGCAGGAGAAGTCTGGATTTAGGGCCTCTCACAAAGATATCAGTGCATCTTTTCCTCCCTGCCCCCTTTCCCACCATCAAAATCATTATTCAGGAAACAGGCTGATATTAGTCATTTATACTCCCTACAAGTAAATCTCAGGGATATTTACATCCTTCTTCCTAAGTATGGCATGAGATATTCTGTTCCCGCTGGATCAGGTCCATGCACTGGGGCAAATAATGGCAGGCAAGAGAGTACACTTCCTGTAGAGGAGAACTTGTCAACATCTAACAAAGCTACAGACTCATCTACTCTTTAGCCAACCTAAGTAATCCCACTTCCATAAATTCACCTTTAAGATATACATCCACGGATACGAAACAAAATGTGCAGGAGGTTTGTTATAGTGACATCAGTTATAATAGCAAAAATTAGAAATAATGCAAATGTCCATCCACAAGGGATTTGATAGAGTGACCTACTTGTTCCAGTTTCAAAACTGGAAGTCCCGTGTGCAGAAAATTCCCTCAGTCTCAGACAAACTTTGTCCCATTCGTCTTTAAGCATTTCTGGACCAACAAGACATGTGAGATTCCTCTTGTATTTCTCTGGAATCAGCCATTTCCTAAAAGAGCCATCATTAATTTGAGCGGAGAAGGATACTGTTTATTTTTATTTTTTGAGATGGGGTCTTGCTCTGTTGCCCAGGCTGGAGTGCAGTGGCACAATCTCGGTTCACTGCAACCTCCCCCTCCTGGGTTCAAACAGTTCTCCTGCCTCAGCTTCCTGAGTAACTGGGATTACAGGCACCCAACACCACGCTCAGCTAATTTTTGTATTTTTAGTGGAGATGGGGTTTTGCCATGTTGGCGAGGCTGGTCTCAAACTCCTGGCCTCAAGTGATATGCCCGCCTCGGCTTCCCAAATTGCTAGGATTACAGCTATGAGCCACCACTGGTACCCGGTCAGTACTGTTATTAGTAGCTAAGATTTGGTGACTTGGTGCACTGAGGTGTTATTGCTTCTAGGGCCTTTCAGTTGACAGAGAAAAAATAAATATATATATATTATATAGAATATATTTAATTATGAGTTTACATTTACTCCAATTCAAATGTAACATTTCAGGTTTTCATTAAATCTATTGTATTTTGTATATAGATCACTTTTCTCTTATTCTAAAAACCTTTTGATTCTTAATAATATTAGAATATATTCACTTATTTTCTTTTTCTCTAATATACGTAGAATAGTTTCAGGAATTTACTTCTTTGCTTTAATCTTACAATATACCTAAAATTTTTCCAAAGTTAAAAACCACTATTACTAGTACTAATACAATTACAAAGTAACTTTAAATATTTGTGTGCAGTTTTTTTTACTCTTGGAATATTTTTCACAGAGAACTAGAACCAGAGAACTGTATCAGAGATGTCTGAATTTTTTTCTTTTCTCAGCATATCTATGTTACTAATTTGGTATGCAATTAGGTTCCTTTAGCCAAGCCAGATATGTTTTCAATTTTAAAGTTTGTCTTTTTTTTTCTTTTTGATTTAATTTATTTTGTGAATATGTAAAATTTGAATGCAAAGTCAAAATTATGTGAAAAGCTGTATTCAGAGAAGTCTCATTTTCACTCATATCCCCTCCTTCACTTTTCCCATCCCACCTCCCATGGGCAACAAGTTTTATTAGTTTCTTGTTTATGTTTCCAGCATTTCTTTTTGTAAAACTAAGCAAATGAATATGTGTGTATAACATATGTGCGTATACATTCTTATTTCTCCACCTTTCTTTTACAGATGGTAACATACTATATACACTGTTCTGCAGCTTGATTTTTTTCCATTTAACAACATGTATTGTAGTCACTCCATATGAGCACATGGAGGTCTTCCTCATTCTTTTTCACATCTGCATAGCACACCAAGGGTGCAGATACTGTGGTGTCTTCAATGGCTCCCAGTGATTACTTCTGAGAAGGGATTCAGAGAAAGGGAGGGTAGGAAGGACAGAGGAGAGGTGAAAGACTTCTACACTTCTATATTTTATTCTATATAATTAATAATTATTTAATGTTTTCTAATAAAAAATTAATGCATTCCTCTTCTAAAAAAATAGACTTAGCCTAGGCAACATGGTGAAACCCCATCTCTTAAAAAAAATTTTTTTTTAGTTGGGTGTAGTGGTACGAACCTGTTGTTCCAGCTATTTGGGAGGCTAAGGTGGGAGGATGGATTGAGCCCAGGTGGTTGAGGCTGTAGTGAGCTCTGATCATGCCACTGCACTCCAGCCTGGTTGACTGAGTGAAATGCCGTCTCTAAATTTAAAAAGAATTAATTAATAGACTTTATCTTTTTAGAGCAGGTTTAGGTTCACAGCAAAATTGAGGAGAAGGTATAGAGATTTCTCATATACGCTTTGACTCTACAAATGTACGACCTTTCCCGCTATCAGCCTCCCATACCAGAGTGGTGCAGTTGTTACAAATGAACCTACATTGACACACCATTATCACCCAAGGTCCATAGTTTCTATTAGGGTTCCCTGTTGTTGTATTCCTTTCTTAATTAAAAGAATTTTAAGTAATGAGGATCATGGTGAGGTGTGCACTAGGAACATGTCACAAGAGCCAGTTGGCAAGCCCACCCAGTGGCCAAATTTGAAACAGTTTAACAATGACTACAATTTATTATAAAACACTGAATAAACAAAGAACCACGAGACCATAGTAATAATTTTTAAAGGGATGGGAAAAAAGAAAAAATATTAATTGCTGCCATTGAAGATAACTAATATATCAAGTCCTTATTCTGAAATTTTATAATTAAAGAACAAAAAGAAATCCGTCCTGCTTATTTGTGTAAGAACTTTAGTTCATCCCCAGTTGATTAGGGAAAGCTCTTCTTTACAGGAAAATGCCAGTTCCTAAACAGAAGAAACAATAGATTTAGAAAGGCACCATCTGACAATCCCCCAGTGTAATAACGAATTCAGACAATTCATGGAGGTTGTCTTAGTTCACTGAACTGCTATAACAAGGTACCACAGACTGGGTGCTTATAAACAACAGAAATGTATTATATTTTTCTCAGTTCTGGAGGCTGGGAAACCCAAGATCAAGGCACTAGCTGATTTAGGGTCTTGTGATGGCCTGCTTTCTGTTTCATAGATAGAACTTTCTAGCTGTGTCCTCACATGTTGGAAGGGGCAAGTCAGCTCTCTGGGGCCTCTTTTATAAGGGCACTAATCCCATTCACAAAGGCTCCACCCTCACGACCTAATCATCTCCCAAAGGCCCCACCTCCTAATACCATTACGTTGGGCATTAGGTTTCAATTTGTGAATTTTGGGGGGATGCAAATATTCGGGCCATAGCAGACAATGAAAGGCTGTTGGAGAATACATATACACACTGCCAAAGTATCACCCCATAGATTACAAAGGGGGAGATGTGCCTTTATAATGGAGAAATCTGGTAGTCACTAACTCAACTAAGTGATTCAATATAGCGTCCTTTACCGTGGGACAACCTAACACTACGTATCTCCTGAAAGATGGAACGCGAAGGGTACAACATTACCCAAGATGCCAAAATTGTTTAACTGAGAACCAGTCAAGCTTTTGGACAAAATTTGAATCTAAAAGAAACCCAGGGAGGTAGAAGAACAAGTCAAGTGAACCATAAAGAAGCAATTAAATTAATCTAGATATGAGACATTCTACAAAACAGCTGGCATGGTCTCTTTAAAAATAAATTCCGTGGGAAAAAAAAGTAGATTATTCTACGCTAAAATACACTAAATAGACATAACCATTGTAATGCATGAAACTTGATTAAACTTCACTTATTTATTTTAAACAGACATAAAAGACATTTTGGGGAACAGGTCGGGAAATTTAAATTTGGGTCTAATGTTGGGTGATATTAGGTATTAATGTTAATTATCTTAGGAGTCACAAGGACCTTGAGTTTATGTAGCAAAATATCCTTATTCTAAGGAGATGCATGCTGAAATAATTAGGGGTAAAGTATCATGATATCTGCTGTCCACTTTCAACAAAAATAAAATATATACACACAGACATAAGGCAGTGTTAACAATTGTTAACAGACAGCGTTAACAATTGTTCAATCTAGGTGGTGGGTATAGGAGTGTTCACAGTATTAGTCTTTCAACTGTGCTGTATATCTGAAATTTCCTTATAATAAAATGTTGGAAAATGCAGTTGTAAAAATCAAGCATCAATCCCACGTTTTCAGTTGAAACTTTCTTTCAGAGGAACCAGATAGCCCAAGTTGCTGAGGGAAAGCTCTATGTCACAGAAGAATTGAGGTAACAGATGTAGAAGGAAGGGTGGACGGAAAAAACATCACTTCACCAGCACTATGAAAATGATTGATTCAAGCAAGGAGTATTTCTTATTACAATCATCAGACGAATGGTTGATGGGACTAAGCTTTCGTATGGTGCCATAGGAACATTACACGGATCATCTCTAGTGAAGGATTCAGACTATCATCACCTTTTCCCAACAGTGAAATTTAGGCTCACTCAGGAAGGTATAGGAAAACAGCTCCGCCATGATGCAGTGACCTGGCATGACCTACACAGGCAAAGGCTTGAGCCACAGCTAATCTGAGTCTTGGCAGAACACCTTGTGATCCTCCCAGAACAGGAGACGGTAAGAGGCAAGTAAAGAGTTGTTGTGGGGCCATCTCCCACCTAACTCCCTATCTCCCCTGGGAGGCAGTCATGGGAGAGCTTCTCATGGCCTCCCTGGCATTGATGAAGTATGGGGGCCTTCTGCTCCACCACTGTTGCTCCCTGCCTCAGAACATTGCTGCAGAATATAACTCTACTTAGCTACAGTCTACAACAATGTTCCTCAGCAATGGGTATCCTACAACTTGCATTGCAATTATCTGGCCCCTTTTGTTTCAGTGTCATCTTTTCTTTTCTTTTCTTTTCTTTTCTTTTCTTTTCTTTTCTTTTCTTTTTTTTCAGGCGGAGTCTTGCTCTTGTCACCCAGGTTGGAGTGCAGTGGCACGATCTTGGCTCACTGCAACCTCCACCTCCCAGGTTCAGGTGATTCTTCTGCCTCAGCCTCCGAGTAGCTGAGACTACAAGCACTTGCCACCACATCCAGCTAAATTTTTGTATTTTTAGTAGAGACAGGATTTCACCATGTTGGCCAGGTTGGTCTCAAACTCCTGACCTCAGGTGATCCACCTGCCTCAGCCTCCCAAAGTGCTGGGATTACAGGCATGAACCAATGCACCCGGCTTCTTTTTCATTTTTGAGAGAGGGCCTTGCTGTATTGGCCAGGCTGGTCTCGAACTCCTGGCCTCAAGTGGACCTCCCACGTTGACCTCCCAAAATGCTGGGATTATAAGCATGAGCCACCATACCCAGCCTCAGTGTCATCTTTTTGGTGTGTGAGATAAGAACCATGGGTAACTGGCACCTTTAGCATGCTTCCTTTCACTGTCTTAGTAGGTAATAAGCTGCCTAAGTCTAAAAGTGGCCTACTGTGACTTTACTGATATAGCCAGTCAGGTTTTAGGCTTGGTCTTGCCTTGTCTTGTATGTGAGTACTTGACAAAGGGGACATCCAGGCATTATGGCTCCCCAAAGTGCTGTGCTATGAAGCATGCAGCATACTCTAGCCCAACTATGTTCATCTTCAACATGTCAGTGTCATAGAAAAGGAGATTGTGCTGGACTAAAAGAGATTTATGGACATAAGCAGATGCAATGTCAGGTCCTTGATTTGAAACTGGTTTGGATAAACCAGCTATAAAGGGTATGTTATGGTAAATTGGGGAAATTTGAATATGGTTTGAGTATGAATAAAAATTTATCTAAATATAAGATTGAAACCAAGTGGCTTACTAAACTGCATAGTATGATTTTATTTTGGCTTTAAAATGTGTATAGAAAAATATCTTAAAGGGTGTATCAGTCACCAATTGCCACAATAATGCTGTGTAACAAAATAAATTTCAGTGGCATGCAATAATAAGCATTTATTTCATGCTCTCTCATCTGTAGGTTCTCTGTAGTTATCTAGGCTGGCCTTGACTGGGCTGAAGGTTGAGCCTAGGTCTACTCCATGTGCCTCTCATCCTCCTTGGACCAATTCCTACCTGAGGCACATCCTTTTCTTGGTGAGAGGCTAGAGTGCAAATTGGCAAGGTCAACCATGTAAGAACATGTCCAGCCTCTAATTGTATACTGTTTGCTAACATCCCATTGGCCAAAGCAAGTCACATAGCTAGGTGCAAAATCAAGGGGCAGAGTGATTTAGTTCACCCACCACAAGGCCACGACACAGTGTGGATATATAATACTACTACAGGGGAATGGAGAATTGGTACCAATATTTTAATCTACCACAAAGGGTATGCTCTAGACCAAAGTTACAACAGTAACAGTTAAGTAGTAGAAATAGGATGTTTAAATTTTTAAAATTTTTACTTACTGGCATTTTTCTAATTTTCTGTAATAAACATATACTGTATTTTGAAATAATAAAAATTTTAGTTTAAAACATAAACAAGTAAACAGCTACTTAGAAGTTCCACCTTATCGCTCCAAGCCCTCTACCTCCAATTTCACATCAGCTGGGAAGATATTACTCTATTTAATTAAATGTACCCACTTCTGGAGAGGCTGCTCTGTTCCAGGCACTGGGATTAGGGAGTGGGGGATTGTGGAAGGGTAGGGAAAGGAGACTTCTCTCTCTCCAGGCCACTAGACAAAAGGTCATGTTTGTTCACATTGGGAGGGTGATGGCAAGGAAGGATGCCAGACAGGTTGGCCTGTCCCTGGGACTTGTCTCAGGACCTCCAGGAAGAGATTCTGAACTGCAGGCCCTCGTGTGTGTCTCCCATTTGTCAACACTTTGACCTGATCCTTTCAGAATCCACTTTGTGAGGCCCCAGCCTTAGAAGCCACTGCCCATTGCCAGAACACGGGGAGTAGAGCAGTGAGCACTGAGTGGGCCTGGGGCCGCCTTTTTCCCTGGCACACGTCCTGAAGAGGGGAGGGTGTGGGGGCACCAGGCAGAAGCTATGCCACTGCTGCGCTAGTTCTCTCTCCCCAGAAGCCCTCACTCTTGATTCGCTCAGGCTGTTCCCACTGCCTGGGATCCTGCTTCCCCTTCTTCTCTTCCTCCTTACATCTTGACTCCAGTGTCACCCTCCAGGCAGGAGAGTCTTAATCCTCCTCACACCAAACGATCCCCTCCTTTCCCTGTCTCTTCTCTATCTCCAGCCTTGGGTTTCAGCCGACTTTGCTCACACTTCCATCCCAGCAGCCATGGCTTGGGCTGGGGCTCACAGCCCTCACACTCAAATGCTGTTCACTCATTTCATTAGACAAACATGCTGAGTACCTACTATGTGCCAGGCCCTGCTTTAAGGCCCTGGTATACAACTGCAAATACAACATTCCGGTGGAAGAGACAGAAAACACAAAGAAGTGATTGGTAAATAATTAACCCATGAACAATCTATATTGGTGTCTGTGTCTGTCTCCCCATGAGACCCAGATCCCACCTCTGATCTCATTTCTAGTTTCCGGTGCAGGGTTGTGCTTATAGCTTGTGCTTACTCACCACTTGCCGAGTGATCAAGTGAATAGACCGCAATCAGTTGTGGATGGCTTGTGTGGATATGATGGCCTGATGGCCTTAGACCATGGGGATCAGCTCCCTCTAGCTAGCCATTCACTCTCAGAAATAGTCAATGCTTCCCTAAGCCCAGGGCTGAAGCCAGGGTTGCCTCGATTACCCTCTAAAGCACCCCACACACATAGCCCAGAAGATAGCTGCCTGCCCACTGACCCACTACCAGGATCCCTACCCTTCTGACAAAGTTGAGTGTGCCAAGGGCAACCTTGCCCCCAGGACTATAACAACAACAAATATAAATCCCTGATATAACACTTGGGCCTCTCTCCAAGAAGCAAATATTCAAGTCAACAAGTGTTTATTAAGTACAGGCAGATGAAACTCATATAGCTCCCCATCAAGGAAGCATGGGGTGGGGGCAATAAGCAGACACAGACATGGAAAATTTCAATATAGTAAAGATTAAGTCATCAACGACAGCTTCCAAGGCCTATCAAGACTGGGCTGGAGGACTGAGTTGGCTGGAGGGCATGAGAACGGGCCAGGCACAGGATGGCCAAGGGTGCTCCCAGCAGAGGTGGCAATGGGAGCCATGGCAAAGGCTGGGATGCGTGTGGCTGGGGAAAAGGCAGCTAAGCTGTCCAGTGTTTCTAAAGAATAAGATGCCCAAAGGAAGCCCTGCTATTCCAAGACAGGATATGAGGGACTTTCTTGAATGATTGCCAAGGTGTGTGACCTGTTCTGTCCTTGGCTCTGCTGGGTGCAGTGCTTGGGACAGGGTGAGCTAAGATGCTATCTTTCTTGAATTTAAACATTAAAAAAATGTTCATTACAAAAGATATACATGTTTATTATGTAACATTTGGAACACACAACAACCCATAAGGAAAAAAAATAAAAGTCACCTACAGTCTTCTGCAAGAGTTAACAGTGGTTGATACTTCCTGCTGAGAGTGGAGCACCCAGCATTTGACAGGTCTCATAAGAACCCTAAGAAGCAGGTACTCCTAGCTGCATTTGCTAGATGGGGAAATGGAGGCCTGGGAAAGATAAGCAATTTGCACAGGACCACTCATTAGCAAATGAGAGCCCACATTCCAACACAGGCAGCCTGAGTTCCAGAGGTCTCTTTCTTAACCATTAGGACCATTTTGGTTTACAGCTGCAGTTCCAAACTAGTTGCTGGGGAGCCCCAGGGCCCTGCAGTAAACTTACGGGGTATTTCAAATATTTAATGGAAATACAGCAATAGCTATCGACCACAGATGAACTACTGCTATTAAGTTGTTTGGGTCCAACTACTGAACAAATAAAACTGTTGGGTTTTTATTTGGTGGGGCGGGGGATGGTGAGGCGTGTCTAGGGGCTTCATAAAGAATTGCTGAGGTACTAAAGTTTCCATGAGCTAAGAAAGTTTCAGAACGTCCAGCTGATAATAGTATTCTATGCAGGTGTATACCACCTTCCTTTTCACTTACAAAATGAACTCATGACATATATGGAATTTTATAACCTGCTTTTTTTTCCTTTCACAATCTGAGAATACTTATGCATGTACTTAAGTGATTTCCTTTTATTTAGCTAATATTCCGTTGTTGGATAGATTTTTTTTCAAATTTCTATCAGTAATGCTACGTGAACATTTTTGTAAATAAGGGTACCATATTGCTCAACCAAAAGGCATGCGTATGTTTAAGACTTCCAATATGTGCCCAGATTGCTTTCTAGAAAGGTCTTCTCTAACTGCATTCTAACCAAGTGCGTCAAAATAGCAGTTCACCCATAGTATATTCACCCATCTGTATATTATCATTTAAAAAATACTTGCCATTTAATAGATTAAAAATGCGTTCTCATTATTGTTTTAATGTATTCCCTCAGCTGCTAATGAGTTTGGCAATTTCTTTATTTGTTTATTGGCCATTTGTGGTTCTATTGTGAATTGCCTATTCACATTCTTTACTCATTTTTCACTTGGAATGTTCATCTATTTCTTATTGATTTGCAAACCTCCATCCAATTTTAATGAAAAGCTTAAATCCCCAGCACAGCTGTGAGAAATGCTGATGGCTGCAGTTCTCTGCAGATCTAATTGTTTTAATAAGTTCCACTAAAGACTCAAAGCTTATTGAAGGTATAGATCTGATTTGTGAAGCTTAGAAAAGCTATGTAATTAGAAGTTTCCTTTCTCAGTCAAAAGCCAACTATATTTATCAGTTCAACTTCCTACTTTTTTCCTGTTTTGACAAATAGATTTAAATATAACCTACTGGTCTTGACAGCATGGTAGGGAGGACATTAGAACCATATCTGGTTGTTATGTAACTCTCCAATTAATTTAGGGTCTTATTTTCTCTTTTGGTTTCATATTTTGTCTTTAAAGGGAAGGCTTCAGATCTCTTTGGTTCATTTTTGCCTTAGCTGCCTCTGGAACCAGAAGTCAGGCTGTCACCTAGCAACCAGGGCTCTGCTTATAGAAACAGAAGCCTTGGCCCTGGCCAAGAGAGGAAAATCACCAGTTGGAATAAAAAGTTTTATGTTTGAACTAGAAAGCAGCCAAAGGCGCAACGCCTAGCAGGATGCAATTGCCAAGCTGTCCTCCCAGAGGAACCCCAGGCTCTCGGAGGCCCGGACACAGAGTTGTGGAGGGCTGATGGCTTCAGCCGCAACCTTTGGGCGCTTTGCTCACCATCCGGAGGGGCAATGGCAAGTGGAATGCTTTTGACTTGGATCCAGAAAAGAGGTTTTAACTCCCTTACCCCATAACCCCTGTGTGATCTGATCTCTTGGGTCCCTGGTCTGTTCTGGGGGTCCACAAGGCTTGAGGCTTCATGCAAGCATTTGGGGATGCAGGCTGCTCCCTGCAAGTTCAGTTTTATCACCTGGGTCTGAGCAGGAATGTGTAAAACCACTCCAGAACTGGGTGTGGTGGCGCATACCTGTAATCCCAGCTACTCCAGAGACAGAAGTGGGAGGATTGCTCGAACTCAGGAATTCAAATCCAGCCTGGGTAACACAGCGAGACCCCATCTCAAACAAAACAAAACAAAGACTTCAGGGGCTCCCACGCTATGAAGCTGGGGGATAATAACACTTCCAGGATGTTCTGCATCCATCATCAGAAGTAAGGAAAAGCTGAAGTCACTAAAGTTCCAGAGTCACTAAGATTCTGAGTAGAGGAAGGGACTCTAGCTGGCTGGCTGGACTTCAGTATATTGCAATCCCACTGGCAACACTGCCCTTATTTAGTAGTTACAACATTTTCCCTTGAAACCCCATCCCCTTCCCCCTCCACACACCCCCTTCATGGACTCCCACCTCCTTATTTTTCCTTCTCTTTCTCCAGGACATGCCCTGGCCAAGGGAATATTACTGGGCCTGATCAGAACACAGGCCTTAAATATTCTTCTGTGGTTTGGCTGGTTCTTCTGCCCTCTGTTATGAAAAGAAAAGTCCCAGGTCGCCCCTGGTCCAGGGAGAACAAAGAGATACATTTTACAGACCTAAACTCAGCCGTGGCCTTAAGTAGAGTCACACCAGCCAATCTCTACACCAATGAAAAAGAAAAATGAAATGTTTATTGTTAACCACTAAGATTTGGGGACTATTTGTTAGGAAGCTTTATTGCAGCAATACCTAACTAATACACTGCTCATTACTCACTACTACTGTTTCCTTCTACATGTCCTGGTACTTGTATCTTCTGAGGCCCTCTTGGTCAGCTTTTCTTTCAATTCTTCAGGCTTTACCACATTCCTCTAACAAATTCCTCTCATTGCTAAAGTTACTGGGAATGGATTTCTGTTGCTCGCAACTCAGAATGCTGACTGATAGAGTTCATCTACCAAATCTCTTCTCCAGAATTGACTGTGCCTCCATCTGAATTCAGAACCTTCCTCATATGATCTGAATGGTCGTTTCCAGCCTTTTCCCCATCTCCTTTTGTCTTCAGGGAGCCTCTGCTGCATCCAGCTGAAACAACTTGTGTCCTGAACAGGTTTCCCTCGTTCCTCCCTGGAGGACTTTGCACACATTTGGTCTGCTGGCAGCATTCTCTCCATGTTCAACTGCTGAAGTCCTGTGAACTTTCTAAACATCACCTCTTCTAGGAAGCCCTTCCTGATTCTCCCCTGGAACTCCCATCTCCCCTCTGTAATACTGGATGCACTCGCCCTAGTTGCCCTAGTCTGGATGGTGCTTCCCTTCCTCTGAAGAGCTGCAGTGGTTTATTGCCTTACTAGAGGAGAATTTATGGAGACCAGCACTCAGGGGAGGCAGAGAAATCCCAAATCTTTTTCAATCTCACTCATCCCCATTAATCACTTTCCAGTGGGATTTCCTGACACTTGAAATCAAGGGTCCTGTGTTGTCTACTTTTGTATTCATGTACCAAGCTCAGGGCCTAGAACAAGGGTGTGCTCTAAAGGGTTATTGGTTATTTGAATGCAGGAATGAACAAATGTCCATCTTTCCTAGAATCTGAGTACATAATAGAAATATATTTCTGGCCAATCATGTGGTTCCTTTGATCTGGATGAAACATAGCCACGATTTTTTCACCTTGTCCAAAGATAAAGTTGGATCTTGGGCAACCATCAAGACCTGGGGATCAACCACAGACCAAACATTATTGAAAAACACCAAATGAAGCACCCAACACTTAAAATTTACTCAGTTCTTCATGTTATAGCTGATGGGACCACAATGGCTTATGCTTGCAGGCTTAGTACATATAATCCATGAAACTGAGGTTTGGTGTAGGGAAGCAGGAATCTGAAACCCATGCAGACAATAAAGGGAAGGACGGGAACTGGACTCCAGACCTCCAAATTGTCAGTTCTCTATTCCTTACAAGGATAGAAGGTTCCATGGCAAAACAGACTAGAGAGCCTCCAAGCTGGGTTTTTCCACTGGGTCTTCCTACACAGCCTGTTAATAGGGAGGGCATCACCGTTCCTGTGCCAACCTCCACAGTCACAAAGGCTGCTATTCTGTGGCCAGGAGGATTCTTAAAATAATAGTGCTGCCTGCCTCTGTGGGCTGGAGCCAGCTGTCTCAGCACAATTGGTTCCTGAACTTCAGTTTCCTACTTCTGGTGATAATTGGTGTCATGGTAACTGGTCAGCCATGTCCATTTCTGTCCTGGTAGCCAGGGCTTGGCCAGGCAGGGGAGAGACCCAGAGTGAAAAGAATCAGGTGAGAATCATGTGATGAGATAGGAAAGACTTTTAGAACCAGAAAGATTTGAATTCATATCCTAACTCTGCCACTTGATTGTCCTGTGGCCTCCATTTTCTCATTTGTCAGGTGAGAGTGATCACTGCACCCGCCTCAAAGAGTTGATGTGAGATGAATACTGTATCTGACATATAGTGATGGTTAGTGAATATTGTGTTACTACATAAGATAACAAAGAGGGTTGCCAGAGGCAGACCCTGAGACAAGGAGTTGATTTGGTGGTGATTCTAGGAAACACCAGTATGAGAGTGGGGAAGTGAGTTACAGAAAGGAAGACAGTGATACAGGGACTTTAATGTGTAGGTTATCCCTGAGAACAGTGAGAGTTCAGACCCACTGGGCACCTTTAAGAGTCAGGGTGGAGCATGCCTCAGCATCGTCCTCCCAGCAAAGGGTGAGGAAGTTGAGGTATTTATCCACCCCAACTCCCATCCACCATTGGTCATGGCTGCTGGGGTGTGGGGCTTAACTTTCCAGCACAACTTGCTCTTTGCAACAGCTTAATGGGCTCAAGAAGCCTGAGAAAGCCTGCTTTGGACAGCAAGTTGCAGCTGCTGGGAATTGACATATGGAGTCCATGTGCATGGGAAAGGTCAGCGTGGGGCACCCACATCATGTATTACAAGGGTCCAAAGCTCATCAGGAGAAACGGGGACTGTGATATTACGTCTGAATTGGGCTAGAATTAGGATGCATGGCTGGGCGCAATGGCTCATGCCTGTAATCCCAGCACTTTGGGAGGCTGAGGAGGGCAGATCCCTTGAGGTTAGGAGTTTGAGACCAGCCTGGTCAACATGGTGAGACCTCGTTTCCACAAAAATACAAAAAAAATTTAGCTGGGCATGGTGGTGAGTGCCTGTAGTCCCAGCTACTCGGGAGGCTGAGGCAGGAGAATCACTTGAACCCTGGAGGCAGAGGTTGCAGTGAGCTGAGATTGCACCACTGCACTCTAGCCTGAGCTACAAGTGAAACTGTCTCAAAATGAAAACAAAAAATTAATTAGGATGCAAAACCTAAAAGCTTGGAACTGGTGCAGGGAGCCTGGGAAGGTGGAAAGTGAGTCAGGAATGAGGTGAGGGTCCTGGACATTTGTCATCAGCTGCCCCGGAAACCTCAAACCCTATACTCCTGGGTGCCGGCCACATTTGTACCAGATCGGCTTTCTCTCTATTGGGATGACCTAGGGCAATGTGGGACTGTGTTGAGAGAATTTCTTACTCTTTCCAAAACACAAGGGTCACTATTTCACACACACACCTTTACCCAGCACTTAGTACAAGCTGTTTAGCCTTAACCACAGCATGGGAGTGGGCGACGGTGTGCACGTGTGTGTGCCAGTCCTGGGGGGAGAACCTTAAGGACGACCACTTTTCTCATCGTCGGCAATGACTACAGATTGGGCTAAGCTGAACAGCACACTAAGACATGAGCAACCAGGAAGGGATGAAGAATGGAATTAAGAAGTCTTGTGCATCAGAGAGGTGCTGAATTCTGTGTAAATCCTCCCAAAGCACACCCTCCCTTACAGGTCAGTAGATAGAAGCTTTTTGAGATGCCTTAAGCTGTTAAAATCCAGTGTCAGAAATTCCCACTGGGTTTGAATTTGAATGGATTACTTGAGTTCACTGAATGCTTTGCAGATAGAAATACAAACACATGTATACATTTGCTAATATATATTATATATAATACATATGTAATATATTATACATTCTATTTAATACATATAATACATGTATTATATATTCTATTTAATACATATTATATATATGAAAAGAATCAGGTGAGCATCATGTGATGAGATAGGAAAGACTTCTCCTATATTATGTTATATATAATACATGTAATATATATGTATTATATATAATACATATATAATATATATTATATATACACATATATATATGCGCTAGGCTTTGTGACTTCTAAATGTAAGGATTATGAAATGAAAAAGTAACACCAAAGTGCCTCATCATCCTCATGGGAAAACCACCCAGGAAAAGAACTTCTAGAAGCCGAGTTCCCAGTAGTTGTTACACTTACAACTTGTAAGTTGTTACACTTACAACTTGGGAGATTCCTCAAGGTTTGTAAATGTACTGATAATAGTTATCATTATTATCACAATAATAATTCTCATTATTGCTATTTTGAGAATTCTCAGCAAGTACTGTTGTTTGAGAACCTTCCATCTGCTCCTTATCTTGCTTTTCATATAACTTACTGCACTGAAAGCTCAGAAATACAGATTCCTGAATTCCTGAGGAATTCAATGCAGTAAGTTATAAGAAAAGCAAGGAAACAAAGGCACTGAGGTTAATTGATTTGCTGTGGGTTGCAGAGCAGATCAGTGGTAGAGCTGGGATTCAGCACCAGATATTTCTGGTTCCAAAACCTGTCCTTTAAATTATTCACTCCAAGTGCTGGGTGACATAGTTGAAATGGATTTCCTTTTAGTGGTAAAATGTTATTCTTGTAAGTACTTCTTGACCTCTTCATCTATTCTTCACTGTAGTCAGAATTTTCATCCCCCACACCACCACATGAAACCTGTACTTTTCATTCAGCTTTGGGATTTAGTGATGGTTTCATGCCAACCAACTGCCAAGGCCACTGATATCCTGAGCCAGTATTAATTAATTTGAAGTTACACTTACGACTTGGGAGATTTAATATCAAAATCAGGGTTTTTAGCTGTTTTTGAAAAATTACAGAATCAACAACACTGATATGGCCCTCCCTTCAGCTCACCTCAGTCCCCACCTGTCCCTGCTGTATCCTGGCCACTGGTCCCAAGTGACAGGAACCACAGAGTATCACACCTTGCATTGTGTATTTTCTTAGAAATAAATTAGGTTTTTCTAATTGTTCCTCAATTATTTTCTCTCCTTTCTGGCATTCATAGTACTTGACTTTTTTTTTTATTATTTTTTTGAGACACGGTCTCACTCTGTTGCCCAGACTGGAGTGCAGTGGCATGATCACAGCCCACTGAAGCCTCAAGCCATCCTCCCACCTCAGCTCCCCCGAGTGGCTGGGACTAAAGATGTGCACCACCACACCTGGATAATTTTTTATATTTTTAGTAGAGACCAGGTTTCACCATATTGCCCAGTCTGACCTTGAACTCCTGGGCTCAAGCAATTCGTCCACCTCAGCCTCCCCAAGTGCTGGGATTACAGATGTGAGCCACTGTACCTGGCCTAGTATCTGGCTTTTTGGTGCATAAAAATCAAGGATTCCCCTCACAAGCAGTTCTTCAGCTATACCAAGAGCCGTTCTGAGTTCTATCCTGTCTTCTCTCCTGTGCTCTTATCCTGCTGAATGGCACAAAGACACCAACTCAGCTTCAGACAGACTTTTGTAGAAATGTTGATCTAACAGTTGTCACTGTGACATCCAGCCACTGTCTCAACCTCTCTAGCTTCTGCTTCCCTTATTTGGAAAATAAGCCCTGGTTACTTTACCTAAAGACAGTCAAAAGCCAAGCCAAATGGCTAAGTTTGCCCAATACACTGAAAGCCATCTGCCAAATGAGCGAGCTACCAAATCATCTGATTCTTTTAAGTATTCTGTTTTCATTAGCCAGTTTTCATTTTGTTTACATAATGGGATTTTATGAAATATGCAACTTGTGTCTGCCCTAGCACTCTGCTTTTTGGCTGAAGACCGAAGTGCCCAGAGAGAGGGAAATTGAGGGAAGAGCTGGGGAGACAGGACTAGAGAGAGGCAGGCTGGGGGCTGAGGAGGCATAAGGAGAACACATTCTCCTTATATTCATGACAATATGCTCTGTAATATGACCAAGAAAGCATGAGGAATATGCTCATCAGAGTTCTCCTTATTAGAGAATATATTAAGCTTCTCTCTAGCCCTTTAACTCCTCCTCTTTATCTTCAGGCTCCAGCAGCAGCAGCAGAAAGTTGGAGTGGGGACATTGGATGTTCTTTTAAGACGTTGTTATAAAGATGGAATGAATTCAGCCAATTGGGAAATATACTAGTGCTTTCCTTACAGGATTGTGGGAAGAATGAAAGGAGTTCACGATTCTGAGGTGTATAGCGACAGCACCCCACAGTGACTCCTGTTATCACACTACTCAGAATGGCACCCCCTGCCACCCAAATCCACAATCCTCCCTACCCTCATGTGCCATCAAAACCAAGATTCTACCCACATGAGGGTGATTAAAAGAGACCCTTAAAGGTTGTGGAATGGAAGGAATTAAGGCTGTCCTGAGAGTTAAACCATAAAATCAGCTCATTAAGGAATGTGCAGAAGTGCAGAGGCCCAAGAACATGTTCCAGGCCTGCAGTGGAATCCACCCTTCGCAAGGAGAATGGGTCCATCCACAGAGGCCATGGTTAACCAGGGAAGCCTGAAAGAGGGGAAGTAGAGGCTGCACATTGTTGGTGCCTGCCCACCCTCTGCCCTGGGAAGCCTGGGGCCATTAAAACATCACATTACGTCAATAGCCCTGCATTGCCAGTTCCTGGGTAGCAAGCCACTGTGGGATAACATGGCTTCCCAGGATCAATGCCTCCAGGGAGAACATGTGCTCCTCTGGCTGATGTGAACCTCCAGACTGCTTAGAATTAGTTGATTTCCTTTCCAGTTTGTTCTCAGGTCCCTCATTGGTTGTTTATTCAAGCATCCAAGAACTTCTGGAACTTAAAAGATTGAATTTCTGAGCTTACATGGCTGAGGGCCAGACCCCGACGAGTGACTCATTCTCCAAAGTCAGTGTCCTCTGGTGGGGGTCTCTGTGTATGAGCAGCACCTGGCCCTGTGGTGGCTGTGGGCACTTCCCACTGGTAGTCTCAACCACCTCAACAAGGTGCCAGCCTGCCTGCTGCAAAAGAGAATCCGGTTTCAAGCTCACCATGAGGCACCAGCAAATTTTGTTCTTGATCAGGACTTATGGCCTTATCTAATAATGTTGGCAAGGAAAGGGGAAAGTTTCTTCCTATATTAGTTTTAAAATCTAATTGAAGACAATTCTGTTGCCTAGACAATGGCATATTAAATCGTTCAGCAAAAGCAAGGATTTATTAAAAATTGTGCCTGATCTATAGAACAAGGGAATGTAATAAATCTCCCAGAATTTTTAGCCATACTTACTACACATCATGCTCTAAAATTGCATTACGCATGGAAATAAGATGGGGTGGAGGGCTGCAGGGTCCAGAAGCAGTAGGACAGTATTCCAGAGCAGTCTGGCCTCTTGGTGACAAGTGAGTCGCCCAAGCATGTGTCCAGGAGAAGCAGGGAATAGGGTGTGTATTGAGCATAATTTGTCCAGGAACTAGGCTAGTAGCCTTGACTATGTAATCTCCTCTAACCCTCACTGTCTGCCTATGGGGTAGATCATTTTCTGGGTTTCAAAAATCTCTGTTATAATAAGTTTCCTTGGATGGCAAAACAGAGAAACCAATTCCAGCTAGCTTGAAAACCAACTATCCCCCAAGCAGTTCTTTGGGTATACCAGGTGCCATTCTGAGTTGTATCCTATTTTGTCTCCCTTACATGTAGGGATACTAGGCAAATACTATGTCCCACAGAGTGATAGGGAAAAATACAAAAGCCTAGGTATGTAATGGGTTACACCGTTTAGGTTTGTGCAAATGCACTCTCTGATGTCCACACAATGTTGAAATTACCAGAACGTGTTTCCATCATTAAGTGATTCACGACTCTGTGTGTGTGTGTATGTGTGTGTCACTAATGCAGTTAGACTGTGTTTAGCTTGCAGAAAGTGAGGCAATTAGACTGTTATGTGGGCCTGATATTTTCACAGCAAGTCACACATGCCAACAGATACATGGTGAGGTCCTGTGCAGCCTAGTAATTTTAACGAACCTCAGAATCGCTTCAGTCATAATTCCAACCAAGGCTGGAGAAAGGCAGGAGACTTTGGCAGATCTGTGGACCCAGCAGTGGGTTTGCTGACCGCCTTTCTGGTGCACTGACATTACCATGAAAGCTCGCCAAGGTCTATATCTCTCAGTTCAAGGCCAAAGAGTGTGATAGATACAGCCAAGATTGGGTTCTCCCCCTGGATCTAACAGGCGTGGTCAAGGGGGTGGGTATGTTTTTTGTAGACAAGCCTATGAGGGCTCATCCATACAGGATTCATGAGCTGTTCCCAGGGGAGCAGAACTTGTGAGTCAACAGCCACTTTGGTGGTGGCAAAGTCCCCAGTGTCATAACAGGAAGTATTGAGATCGGTACAAAATGAGCATTGCCATCTTCCCTAGTTTCTCCCAGGCATCTCTATTACAGGGGCCTACAGTGTTCATCAAGGCACTTATTTAGGGGCAGCAGAGAATGTGGCCTCTGAAATTTAGCAAGCCCCAACTATTTAACTCCCAGTGGCCTGAGATGGTTGACAGCAAGACTTTCCTTTGCCAAAGTTATATATCCATTTTGTTGCTGTCACACTGCTTTCAAGTGGCCATCCCAGCTTGCCTGGAGCTTGTGTCCTTCTTGAGGCACTTACTAAAGTCTGTAGATGATCTCTAATCCCTGAAATACTCTGATATTTTGCTAATCTGTCCCCAAGTCTCCACCACTGACCACATGGTCTGCCTTCTGGGAGACAATAAAAGGTCATCTAATGGACTGCTTTGTCCCTGTATGTAAAAGGTCTGCCAGCACCCCACGCTGGGGTCAGGGATGCCTCACTTCTTCCCACTGCACCTCAACTCAGCTGGTTTCACGTATTATGGTGCACTACCTTGCAGCCCATTCCTGAAACTCATCTCTATATTAATAAGATGGAGTGCTGCTAATGCATAGATTTAGTGCTTACTGTTCACTGTGCTAGTGACCCACACTAAATACTTTACATGCATAATCTCACTTCATTCTCACAGCAACCTGATGAAAAGCCATTGTTTTTCTATTTCTCTTTTTATTTGACAAGTGAGAAAACTGAATTATATAAAGATGTCACAGTTGGCCCAAAAATCGCACCTAGCAAGTTGCAAAGCAGGATTTGATTCCAGAGCTTAAGTGCTTAATCTCTGTGCTGCTGCTCCTCTGCTTGTGAGCAACAGAAAAGAAATCTGTAGCTGGTGACTCTCTTCACCCATAGCTGCATAACAAGCCACTCCGAACTGAGTGGCTTACACCAACAACAAGGATTGTTTGCTCACGAGTCTGGGATTTGGCAGGGCTCAGCAGGGTCAGCTTATGCCTGCTCCACATGGTATCAACTGGGACAGCTGGATTGAGGCAGGAAGATCTACTTCCAAAGTGGCTCACTCATATTGCTGGTTAGGCAGTGCTGGCTGTTCATTCTTCTCCACTTGGGTGCCCCTGTGGGCAGCTTGGCCATCTCCTCAACGTGGGGGCTGGGTTCTAAGAGCAAGCACCATGAGAAAGAAAGTATAAGTGCCAGTTTCTTAAGGCCTGGGCCTGGAAAATGGGACAATGTACTTCCACTGTATTCTAATAGTTATGTAATGACCAATTAACAGAATCTGGGGGTGGGGGGTATTGACCCTGCCTCTTGAGAGGAGGGATATCAAAGAATGTGGCCAGTCGTTTTCTCAATCTACTACACTAGCTCAAGCAAAAGGGAAGTTTATTAGAAGTCCTCATGTTATCTCATCAATTCCAGAGGGCCAGGAACCAACAGAAGACCCAGCTGCTTCATCACTAGGAGTTATGTCTCTCCTCTCCAGAACTCTGCCATCAAAGAGACTTGGCTCTGCTGTCTTCCAGTCTCTGTGTTTCTCATTGCAAAATCCCAGACTCCTCAAAAAGACAGGCAGATTGGCTCACTCTGATCCTCTTATGGACTGAATCTTTGTTCACTCCCAAAACTCATATGTTGAAATCCTCATCCTCAATGTGATGGTATTTGGAAGTGGGGCCTTTGAGAGGTAATTAGGATTAGATTAGGTCATGGGGGTAGGACCCTTATCCTGGGATTAGTGCTCTTATAAAAAGGGAAGGGAACACAGGATCTCTCTCTCTCCTCCCTGCCATGTGAGGAGTGACCAAAAATTGGAAGTATTTTGAAGGCCAAGTCTCATGGGAAAGTGTAAGCAATTGATGTGCAACCGCAGAAGACAGCCATCTGCAAACTAGGAAGTGGGCCCTTATTGGACACCACCTCTTGGACTTCCAAACCTCCAGAACTGTGAGACATAATGTTTGTTGTTTAAGCCACCCAGCCTGTAGTAATCTGTTATAGCAGCTAGAACCTAAGACAGATCAGTTGTCCATCCTGGATTCATCACCTGTGGCCAGAGGATCCATGTCTGCATTTCAGGCACCTTCCCAGAAAAGGACAGTGTTTACTGCCCTGTTTTCTAGATAAGTAACTGGGAATCTTGTGAGTGTAAGTTATTTGGCCAAAGTCACATAACTGATAAATTGTAAATCCTATATTTATGTTCATGATCTTTCTGCTTCCTATAAAGGGCCATAGAGTAAATAAAGCATTGGAGCTAAGCAGCCCTTGCATTTAACAAGTTCCCTTAGTGAAAATGGTTAGGGGGCAGCTGAACCGTGTTATATAATACATCCCTTGTCAATGTAAACTCAATCACTGTGTATTAAAGTCAAAAGAGCAGAGTGTTCTCTCTATATATAATTGTCCCTCCCTCAGAGTTTCTGATTCAGTAGGTCTAGGGTGGGGCCCAGAGACCAGCTTTCTAACCAGTTCCCAGGTGATGATGATGCTGGTCCAGGGACCATATTTTGAGAACCACTCATCTAAAAGAACAGACATCTGCATTATAGGATTTCTTCTTATTGGAGCTTCTGGAGTATACTAGTCAAGGATGGCTGCTAACAAATATTCATTTCCCCACCACACTTCCATGGGGGGAGCATGCTTCCTTGCTCCACCGATGTTGGCTGGGTCCTGTATCTTATTTTGGCCCCATAGTTGATGTCTACCCCTGTTGCCTCCCAACTTTGTATTTGGCCGTGTTATTGGCTTTGACCAATGGGATGTTAGCAGATGTGACATAAAATATACTTATGTGGTTGGGTTTGCCTTCCTGTGCTTCTGCCATGAGAAGAGCTTCTGAGGGTAGCTCAGTGGTCCCAGAAAAGTGAAAAACTCAATGATGCAGACCTGAACCCAGCGTTAGTTAGTGCCAAGTCCTACAGAGCCCAAATTAGATCAGGTCACCTGCAGACATGGGAGAGAAAGATAAATGACTACTATGGTAGGCTACTGAGGTCTAGAGTGGTTTGTTACATAGCATTGTTGTGATAAATGCTAATTGATGCAGTGACTGATGTTGGACCTTTCCTGTTCTTCAAACTATTCCTTGACTCCCTTCATTTCATAAATGCCTACACCAAGACCTGCATGAAATCTTGAATTTTTTTTTCAGATTTCAGTATTTCAATCTATATCAATTCATCTAAAGAAAGTCATCCCCTGCCCCCCAGGAATGAATGAAACCAAGAGATTATTTTAAAATTTCATTTAAAAATAAGAAGGGATGAACTATGCCATATTCTTTGCTGGCTGTGTGAAGTGATCAAAGTAAACTGGCTTAAAACTGACATATGATCCTGAACTCGGAAAAAAAGCTAAAGAAAATGAAAGCCAGCGTTGAAACGACAGCACATCCGGAAAGAGCAAGAATTTACTGCCGAGGTAATACATTGGAATGTTCTGGAAGGAAAATCTATCTGAAATGGCAAAAAGTGACCAAAGTTGTAAGTATTTCAAAGGCCAAGTCTCATGGGAAAGTGTAAGCAATTTCCTGATTTCTTTGCTAGGCCCCATTTCACTGGGTGGAGATCACTGTATAACATAAAATTCTATAGAAATAAATCTACCTTTTAGTCATGGAAACTGTTACTTACATTTCCCCTTCAAGACACTCAGTGGGAGAGACCTCCTAAAGGCTGAGTCCTGGCCAGTGACTTTCGTTAGGATCTAAATGGATTACACTCTGACTTGCGCATCTTATTCTAAAGCACATGAAGCTAGAAACTGTAGCTTTCTGTGAGGGGGAGAAACATCCTAGGGATCACACTGTGTTCCAACAAGCACTTTAAAGCTTCTAAAGAATCCACTATGGCAAAACAGAGCAGGCCAATTATATTCTAGAGAGGAGGAGTAAGAACACAGATCCAATGTCAGAGGACACATACGGATCACCTACTGTTTGCCAGAAACGGTGCTCAATGTTGTATATATGAAGTCTTTCACTAATAACTACAATTGATATTTGCAGCCTGCTTCTGTGGATTGGGCTGTGCAATGTTCCAGTGGTTGACCCATTTCTCTCCCTTGCTCAACAAAGTTTTAGAAGGATATTCCTTAATCATAGAATGTGCTAAATTAGACCATAGCAGACAATATAGAAATTGTGTGTGCGTATGTGTGTGCGTGTGTGTGTGGGTGCGTGGGTATGTAGTCTTGACAGACAGTCTTTGCTCTAGGGAAGAGAGAGTCTTTGACAAATCTTTATTTACCAGGATTTCAATCTATTCCAGAGTGTATGTCATGTTAATATTTATCAAGAAAAGTATTATTGCTATTATTGAGATATACTAGCTAGCATGTATTGACTATTGAGTGTACACGATGCACTGGGGACATCTCATTTAATCCTCATATAAACCCAATCATTATTTAAATTCCCAATTTCTCTACTGATTTCCCTGTTTATATAGATCAGGAAACTGAGACGATCAACTTTCCAGGGGATCCAACAGCTAGTAAACCATGGGGCTGGAACTAGGGCCCAGATCCACTGAACCCCAAAGTCCCTACTCTAAACAGCCTCCCTAAATGGCCTCCATTTTATCTTAAAGGAATTTTTTAAATACCTAAACTTTCAAGGACAAGCAAAAGAGACAACTGGACAGCCTGCTAGAAGTGGGAAAGCAGAGGATGCATGGCACCTGATGTAGCAGACCCTAGAAAGCTGACTCTTTGGCCAGTGTAGAACAGACACAGCCAGAGTTGCCCCTAGGAGGCCTCAGAGACTCAGGAACAACTGGCAGCACTGATGCTTGGCAGTGAGGGGAAAGTGAGGCTAAGTGGCTCAAAGTCTGCCTAAGAGTCAGTTAGGCCCCAGCTTTCCTTTCCACTCCATACAGCCAGGTGCCTGTCCTCCGTCACTGTAGCAGAAAACTATCTTTCTGTTATCTGGAGAGGTCAATGCTGGGGGTTTCTGAACTGGGGGCATCAGGCACAGTTTAGGGCAGGAGTACTATACTGAAAACAAGAGGTTTAAATAAACATTTATACACGTGAAAGATGAGACCCAGCCTACTCCTCAACCTTCCTCCCAAACTGGCTCTGAGAATGGAGCAGTCAGGCCTATATACTCCAGGTGGGAGGCTGCAGCAGCCTTCTCTGGGGAACATGGGCAGCCTAGGAGGGCAGAGTGAAAGACCTGACATCAGTGATGCCTGCAGGGAAACTGCCCAGCCAGATGGCACCAAGGTGAACCCCATCACCTCCAGTATCTCCAATAACAACTAGGGAGCGCTGATTTCCACAAAACAAACAAACAAACAAACAAACCCTTATTTTACTCTTTATATTATGTGCTTATATAACTTGATGAACCTAACTAACTGAACGCTCCAATCAGCTTCTTAAATGTAAACAACCAAACAGGGATCAACAGACATCTTAGAAAAGACTGTAAATAAAACAAATAGGTAGAAAGAAAGAGACTGCTGACAGAAGAAACTAACAAAAACATATCACAAAAAGAAAAAACCAGAATTGCATCTTCAAAACAACATAGGATGCTAATAAAAAAGAGAAAAAGAAACATTCAGAGAGCAAAGAAAGCCCTTAGACATAAAAAGCATGAAAATAGAAATGAAAAATAAATGGAAGGTTTGAAAGAAGAAGTCGAGAAAATTGAGAAAAGTTCCTAGAAAGTAGAGGAAAAAGTGAAAGAAATAGAAAATGGAGAAACTATTAAATGAATGAATGAATGACAAATACAAGATGCACAAATAATAGGAATGCCAGGGAGAATCAAAAATCATAAAAGAAGAAAATTCTACAAAATAATCCAAGATGATTGTCCAGAAGTGAAGTGCACAGGTTTCCAGACTGAAAGCCCCATTATATTGGAGGAAATAGACTCCACATTGAGGCATGTCACTGTGAAATTTCGAAAGGTTAGAGACAATCCTACAACCTTCCAGAAAGAAAAGACATACAAAGAACTAGAATCAAAAATGCCTTAGGGCTAATCAAGAGCAATGTAATCAATATTCTAGAGGAAAATTATTTTTGACTTAAAGTTCTACGCCCAACCAAAGTATCAATCTCAAGTACCAAGGTGAAATAAAGACATTTCAGAGATGTGTCATTTCAAAAAATTTCAAGAGTCCCATGCACTCTTTCTAAGAAAGCTTGTGGAGGATGAATTTCAATAAAACAAGGGTAAAAACCAAGAAGAAAGAAGGGATAGGCTCTGGGAAACAAGGGATCTCAGGAGAGAGGCAAAATTGATGGTGATAAAGGAAGATTCAAGAATGACAGGTGTGCATGAGGTGAAGAGACCAGGGAAGACTGAAGCAGTCAGAAGTCATGAGGAGGAGGTTTCATCGAGAAGAAGAACTGAAAGAAAATCCAATGAATCTGAACATCCTGAGAGGAGAATTGGACAACTGGAGAAACTTTTTGGGGTTGAATGAATGGTAAGTACATAGGAAACTAAGCAAACAAACAAAAGTAATGCTTCATTAAAGAAAACATACTGTTCAGGAAAAAGAAGCTACAGTAGAGCACTCTGTGGCTCAGCTGTGAAGACTATTTTCACAGCCACAGTGAAAGCCAAACTTATGGAACCCAAGTTATAGTTGCATTACATTGGAAGGATGGGGTGTGTGTGTGTGATGAGGGTAGGGAGCATAAGACAGCTTGATCTCCGTCTTCGTAGTGTAAGGCAAACCCCAATTTCACACAAACCAAGAAGCAGGAAAAGAGCATAATCTTTAGAGAACTGGAGGTAAATACCAAAAGCATCAGCTGAGAGTTGAACATGTTTTTTCTTTCCTAAGGAGTGGAACAAGAGATAAAAATGAAGGACTGCTGATCTTCATGACAAAATCTATTTTGCTCTTTCTATTATGAGCTTATATAACTTGATGGAAAGTTAATAATTAAAAGAAACAAACTACATTAACTTAAATGTTTTTCACTGCAATAAGTACTTTAAAAAATAACCTAATTAAATCAGCCCTCTCTTAGGATGTATAAAGTCTTGTATCTTTTCAAGGACAGTCATGCATTACGTAACAATGTTTTGGTCAACAGATGGTGGTCCCATACAAACAGTGGTCCGATAAGATTACAATACCATATTTTTTTCTGTACTTTTTCTATGTTTAGCTATGTTTATATTCACAAATACTTAGCATTGTGTTACAGTTGCTTATAGTATTCAGTACAGTAACATGCTGTGCAGGTTTGTAGCCTAGGAGCAGTAGGTTATATTGCATACAGCCTAGGTGCATAGTAGGCTATGCCATCTAGGTTTGTTAAATACATTCTGTGATGTTCACATGATGACAAAATTGCCTCAAGATGCATTTCTCGGATGTATCCCCATCATTAAGTAAGGCACGACTCTAAATAAATCCCCTACTGAGGAAGAGATGATGCTATTCACTCAGCACCATGTGAGGCCCTATAGGATGATGGGGACCACAGAGAGCCTGGATTCAAATGCTACCCTCACCACTTTCTAGGCTTGTGGACTCTAAGTTATTAAAACTCTCTGGGCCTCAGTTTCCCCATCTGTAAAACGGTAATACTAACACCTGCCTGATTTCAAAGGATTATAATGTTGAGGGTCAGGCACTAGATAAATATTATAAAGCATAAACTAAGAAAACATAGAATCATATTGGCTTTCTATTGCTGCTATACCCAATGACCACAAAGTTAGTGACTCGAAAAAACACTACTGTGTTAACTTAGGGTTCTGGAAGTCAGAGGTCTAAAATCAAGGTGTCAGTAGAGCTGTGTTTCTTCTGGAAGCTCTAAGGGAGAAACCATTTCCTTGCCTTTTCCAGCTTCAAGAGGCTGAATCATTCTGATTCCTGCCTCCATCATCACTTCTCCCCCCAACTCTCACTCCTGCCTTCTTTTTTTTTTTTTTTTTTTTGAGACAGAGTCTCGCTCTATTGCCCAGGCTGGAGTGCAGTGGTATGATCTTGGCTCACTGCAACTTCTGCCTCCTGGATTCAAGTGATTCTTGTGCCTCAGCCTCCTGAGTAGCCAGGATTACAGGCACCTGCCACCATGCCCGGCTAATTTTTGTATTTTTAGTAGAGGCAAGGTTTTACCATGTTGGCCAGGCTAGTCTTGAACTCCCGACCTCAAGTGATCTGCCTGCCTCAGCCTCCCGGAGTGCTGGGATTACAGGCTTGAGCCACTGCGCCCAGCCCCTGTCTCCCTCTTTTAAGGACCCTTCTGGTTACTTTGGGCCTAACCAGATATCCAGAATTATCTTCTCACCTCGAGATCCTTAACTTAATCACATCTTCAAAGCCCCCCTTTTTTCCATAAAATGTCACATATTTCCAGGTTTGGGGGACTAGGACATGTACATCTTTGGAGAGCCCATTATTCTGCCTATCACAAGGATGAAGTTGATTTTCAGGAGTAACAAAAAGTTAGATGATTTTACTATTCTCTCCCTTTTAAAAATGTTTCTTCAAAATTCGAACAACAAAATTTGTTAATTTTAAGAAGTTACTGTTATTTTTTTGGATCTGATAATGGTTGGTTCAGGTTTTTTTGATTTCTTATTTTTCAGAAACATGTATTAAAACATTCACAGATAAAATGCTATGATGTCTTGGATTTGCTTCAAAATAATCTTAGATTGAAGGAATGAGCAGGAATAGAAGTAATCAAGTTGGCCACAAGTTGACAATAGAAGAAGCTGAACAATAAGTATGTGGTGGTTCACTGTGCTTTGTCCTTATATGTTTAAAATTTTCCATAATAAAAATATTTTTTAAATTCACCTTTATATTTGCCTTTTATTTCTCTGCTAATTTCCTCCACCTCAAGGCTTAATATTACTCTAGTCATACACTTTATTTTTACTCCATATTTTATTTCTTCATTTCCTCACCTGAGGATGATAATAATAACAACATACTGTGCGATATTTCATTTAACCTTCACGGCAATCCCTTGTGCATTGCTATTGTTGTCTATATTTATCTCCATTTTGCAGATGAGGGAAGTGAGACTTAACAAGATTAAGTACTGTGCCTGAGGTCAGGAAGTCATAGAGCTGGAATCCAAATGCCTGGTTCATAAGGTTGCAATGAAGGACTTCATGAGGTGACTTATGTGAACCACCTAGCATGGGCCTCATACAGAGAATTTTCATGTGTGTCACTTCTTACAACTATAAGAGAGATGAAGAGAAGATAGGACATGTATTGCCTCTCACAGTAAGAGCTTGACTTCTCCTGTGAAGGGGAAACACAGATCTCACCCAAGGCTGTGGAGGGACAGCCACAGAGGGTGAAGCATCCTTATCGCCACACCTGCCGTCCCTTGGTGCTCTACGTGCTGCCTCCCCCCGACCCCCCACCACTGTCCCTGCTCCACCACCCCAACTCTCCCTGCTGCCATTGATTTCCTTTTAGACAGGTGTGCGGGGTGGGAGGTTCAAAAAGAACAAAAGAGAGAGGAAGAAAAAATTTGCCAGGAACATGAAACTTGCCCTGCTTTCCAAGTTCAGCAATTCTGCCTCAGTAATTCAGCAACATGGATCCCCTGCCTACCTCCCTGGAGACTAGGTTCTTCTGTCTCCAGCCACGGCTACCCCTCCCACCCAGCTTGGCCCTCCTTTTCAATCTCCTCCTGCTTCTGTCTAAAGGGGGAAGCCTCTCCTCAGCTGATTGTTGGGACTAATCTCACTGGGCCACAGAGACCTTTCCCACCTGTCAGCCAAGCAGTGGTCTTCACCTCCCAGGCTCCAAGGTAGTAACAAACACTGCAACACTGCAAGGTCGATCATCACAGCCTCCAGGGGTCGTGAGCAGGAGAGTGATTCTCACAGCTCTATCTCTCCTTTTCCTCCCTGTTCATTCATCACCCTGTAAGTGGGACTCCCTTCCCCGGAGTTCGTTTGTGACAGTGGGTGGCCAGAAGAAAAAACAAAAGGGGAGTCATCTACAGGAAACAATGTGTAGAACGAAACGCTTGCGGGCAGTTAGAAATGTCCTTCACCTAGCGATGCACATGCTTGGCAAGAAAAGAACTGTTTCTGGAGTCCCCAGTCAGATTTGTATCAGTCTCCCAGTAATCAAGCACACCTGGATTTTATCCTGATCTTAAAAGTGGAAATGACAAACAACAAGCAAAGCTCCCAAAAGACAGGCAACTTGGTGGATGCTCACGGCTGGTGAGCAACAGCACAGACACAGATCGATCTGATGATTCAACCCAAGCTCCTTCTACCAGGCTTGGGGGTTATTCAGAAACTGTTTTTCAATTATTCACAGGCTGCCTCAGGAAGTTAAATAGGATGTGCAGAGGGTTCCTCAGAGAGTCATGAAAGCCAGCAGAGTTGAACGCTTCTTGAGATGCTCAACACTAGAGAGGTGGCTCCCAAAGAACCTGGACATAAACTGACACCAGCAAAATTTTTAAACATTTGCTGAACAAGCATTCAGAATTGCTAACCTAGTGGTGTGAGCTTTATTTTTAATGAGTGTATGGGTAGATGGGATCTCTTGTAAAAATGACAGTCAGTCCTGCTGAAGCTGTTTTTGACACGTGAATTTAAAATTCCATCTTCCTTCAAAACGGGTGACAGATAATAAAAACATTTTGTGATGACAGCTGCCCTGACTGGGAATTGGGGAGGGGTGAGTGGTGGGGAGGAGGTAGGGAAGCAAGGAGGTGTGGCTGCGAGGCATCGGAGAGCCCCAGCAAGGAGGGCTCTGTGTGCCTTGCCAAGAAGCTTAGGGCTACTGAGGGACTGAAAGCCACATGATTGTGGCTGGGCAAAACAAACGTTATTCGTTAACTTCAAAGTGCAAATGGCCAAGACATTGTCTATTGGCATCCAGCTCCTCTTGCACCTGCTTCTCTGTCCTCCCCAGGGTGGTGGGAGTGGGGGGCCTGAGAGGTGCTCATGCTGACAGGGTTCTGCATGCAGGTTAGACTTCACCACAGAGATATATTCATGGAGAACTAGAAGGCAGAAGGGAGGTAACAGACATTCTTCCTTTGACAGAAACTGTTCTGGACAGAAAACATACCCCTAGACTTCACAGGCCAGAATTCTTGTAGTAGGCCATGGCTTCCCTGCCAGTTACCTCACTCAAGGCTGCTGAGTTGCTGGGGAGTTGGCAGCAGTTTCCTGTACATTTCAGACATCCTAGAAGCAGCAACAACTTTCTGACTCTTTGCACCACAGGTGCAATGGTAAACCCTACTGGTGGCTGACTTTTACTCCCGTAGCTCTTCTGTTAATTTTGCCAGCAACTAATTCCACAGAGCCTCTGGAAAACCCTGATAGGAGAGTCACAGCATAGCACCGTAGGGTCTTAGAGCAAAGCTGTGCCCTATTCCAGAAATAACTACTTTCCTTTGGAGAAGCAGTTCCTACCTCACTGCTAGGGCTGACTGTAGGAGACCACATGATCTGAACGGGCCATTGTGAACTAGATATTCTCTGATTGCCCAAGTCACAAAGGTGGCTTTATGTATGCAGCAGCATGGCATCATCCAGTGACAGAAGTAATATTGGTCTCAGTCAGGTCCTAAAGGCACCAGTAGGTGCATAAGCAGGATTCCTATAGTACCTCTCTCCACTCCCTCAGCCTTCACCTATGGTTTCATGGGGAGTTCTTTATGACCAGTTGACTGAGGAAGAAAAAACTCAGACCAAGTTCACGAATGGATCTGCACAGGGTGCTGCACCAACTAGATGAGGAGTGCTACACATTATACAGAACATGATGGGGAGGGAAATTCTCCCTCTGGGCAATACTTTAAACAAGACCATTGGTTGTTCATTTTGCCTGGAAAGAAAGATGTTTAAAGGCAGAGATCTATGCTGATTTACAGTAGGTAGGTAATGATTTGGCTGGATGGTCATGGATTTAGAAGGAACAAGACTAAGAGATTGGCAGCTGTAAGGTCTGGAAAAGGGTTTTGCAGATAGTCCTTTTGGAATGGGCACAATGTGAGGATATCTGTATCCTGTGTGAATGCTCACCTTAAGATGCCCACAGCAGGCAAGGCTTTTAATAATCTGATAGACAAGATGAGCTATAGATGTCAGCAGCCTCTTTCCCTAGCCACACCTGGTGAACAAACAAAGTGGCTATGGTGACAAGGATGAAGTTTTTGCATGTTCTCAACAACAACGATTTCTCTTCTCCAAGACTGGCCTGCCCAACCTACCAATAGCAAAGACCCTGTTGATGATATAACATCAATCCCCAGAGGAGCCAACTGGACACTTTGTGGCAGATGGATTACATTGGACCCCTTTCATCATGGCAGGAGCAGCTATTTTTATATTTACTGGAATATGTGCCTGCCCTGCTTGCAATGCTTCTGCCACCTCCACCATCCATGGCTTTACCCATTGTTATGGTATCTGCATAGCATAGGTTAATTGCAAGTGGTGGAGATTGACTACATGCCTATTTCTAGGGCAAATAACCCTTGACTGATACCATGGGATATATTAACTAAGACTGATGTTCTGTACTCTTGGGTCAGTGAGTTACTTTGGAACAAGATGAATCAGCCTGCCAGAATAATTGGACTGATAGTTTGCACCTGGTTTGGGGGTAGCCTTGGAAGGGGGATTTCAATTACTAACACTGGCCACATAGCTACAGCACGCTTATATGACCAGCTCATTTTAAGATACCCCAACCACAACCACATTTAATATGGTCTCATATTGCAAAATTCTATGATCAATTCTTAGTCCACATCTTAGCTCTCAGAACCATTTGACATGATTGATCATTCCTTCCTTAAAACATCAAATTCACTGTCTTTTGGGCCACCTATATTCCTCGTGTTTCCCCTCTTTCTGGTCACTACTCCTTTAGCTCCTTTACTGGTGTCCCCTCCTCTTCCTGGTCAATGTTGGAGGGGCCTCGGCTCAGTCCTTAGATTTCTTCTCTGTTTCATCTACTCCTATAGTTTCAAATAACATCAGTGTTTTATGATTTCTAAATATGGATATATTTCTTCCCCAATATTTCCCTCAAACTCCAAATTCACATACAAAAATACCTGTTACACATTCCATTTGACTATTGAATAGACATCTGTAGCTGGGACTACAGTGCACGCCACCACACCCAGCTAACTTTTTGCATTTTTTTGTAGAGACAGGGTTTTGCCATGTTGCCCAGGCTGGTCTTGAGCTCTTGAGCTCAAGTGATTGGCTTGCCTCAGGCTCCTAAAATGTTGGCATTACAGGCATGAGCCACTGCACCTGGCCTATCACTTGTCTCTTGTAAAGTAAGACAAGACAAGGGGAATTGAGGTCCAGGAACCAAGTGGAGAGGCCTGCCTTAGCTGGGAGCACCCACAGTTCAGAACCATGGGGAATGGCAGAGTGCGGTTGTAGACAGAGGTGGGGATGGAGCTGCAGATGGTCTTATCTCACAGCTTCTATTTCCTCAGTGAACTAGGAAGCAGCAGCAGCAGCTAAGAGGGTGAATGAAGGAGGAGGTGTGAGAGAGTTAAAGAGAGAGGAGAAAGTGTGAAATAGTCATCTAAGAGGTCAGAAATGTAAAGGCGCACTTGATAACGGTTTTTAAGAATTTAAAGTGACACTAGTCAACAGAATTTTGTGGAAATTTTTTTCTTCTCTAAATATGTACAGCTACTTGGGTGCAAACGCAAAGTAGGTAAAGTTGGTTGTAACTGGGACTGGGTAGCCAGGTGAGTATGTCGGAGGGAGGAGCACAGGGGATGAGGGTGCGTGCATGACATCATTATGATGGTGGCTGTGCAATCTAAGCCAGGGCAGGAGAGAAGTGAGGACATGAGGTGAGGGACAGTGTGAGGGTGATAGGACAAATCCTTAGAGATTCCAGTGGAACCAAAGAATTATTGGCATCAGAGAGCTGCTTGAGGGATACAATGGAAAGATATGATGCGGTGTTCAAAGAGTGGGGTCTTATAATTGAGATTTTTAAGGTGGTGGAGTTACTGGCAATGGCAAAGCTGATAGGCTGAAGTGAGGTGGAGGACAAGATCTTTCCAGGTGGTGACCTCAAGGAACCAAGATGCCAGGGTGCTGGTGACTTGCCTAAATAAATACCGAAGCCACCAAGAATGATGATTCCAATAGTGGTAGAAAAATAGTGAGCCAGGAGCCAAAATCTTCAGTGAATGAGGGGCAGGAACAGGAGAACGCAGGAGGAACACTTACTTCAAAGGAGCTAGAGGACTTCAGGGAGCAAGGAGGAAGCAGCAATGGGGAGCAGAAGCTGCCTGGTTCGCCTCTAGCTGAGACGTATGCAGGGTTCGAAATACAAAGCAACACCGCCACAACTTAGGGACAATCATGAAAAGCAGTGTCCTGAGGGTGCATGAGATACAATCTTCTTACTCCAGTAAGGGACTTGAACAGGCTACACTTCAGGATACACATGGCACCAGATGTGCAAACACACACACATACACACACACACACACACACACACACCCTAGGCCCTCCTGGTGGCAGATCTGTAGCAGTGTTTTTACTCATAAAGTCAGCATGGTTCTGGGAAGCAGGTGAAGGGCCCAGAAATCAGAAGACCCCCATGGCCTCACTGCTGCCCCCTCAACATCACCACTGTGTAGCCGGTGCAGCCAGGGTCGCTCACTTCATTGCAGGTAGGAAAAATGAGGCTCAAGTAATTAACTGACTCAATGAGAAGTGGCAGAGCCAGGAACGATCCCTATGACTTCTGACATTTTCCAACCCTGCACTCTTTGCCCTAGCCGGTTTCTTCCAAGTTTCCCGAAGATCAGAGCTATCTGGAGAAGCTTTGGAAACACAGATTCCCTGGACCACATCTCTGGAGATACGGATTCAGTAAGTCAGACACATGACCCAGGAATCAGCATTTTAACAGTTGCTCCAGGTGATTTTTTGTTTGTTTGTTGTTTGTTTGTTTGTTTGAGACAGAGTCTTGCTCTGTCGCTCCGGCTGTAACACAGTGGTGTGATCTCAGCTCACTGCCACCTCCACCTCCTGAGTTCAAGTGATTCTCATGCTTCAGCCTCACAAGCAGCTGGGACTACAGGCATCCACCACCATACCCAGCTAATTTTTTGTATTTTTAGTAGATATGGGGTTTAGCCATGTTGGCCAGGCTGGTCTTGAGCTCCTGGCCCCAGGTGATCTGCTTGCCTCAGCCTCCCAAAGTGCCGGGATTACAGGCATGAGCCACCATGCCCAGCCTGCCCTAGGTGATTTTTACTATGACAGAAGCTTAGAAATGCTGTAGATTCCCACACTGTCTTCTCGATTTATTTTGTGCAGTTGAGAAAATTCCCTCAATTTCCCAGCCTGTGAACTGGGCACCAACATGATGACCATTGTCCTGTACTAGTTGCCTAATACCTCTTAAGTGCAATGTCTTAATTAAAAAGCTAGAGACCCAATTCCAGCTAATGGAGTAGAAAATTAATACCCATATAGTACCAGGGTTTGGAAGGGAGCTCTGTGGGGGGATATAGGTTTTGAGGAGAAACCAATCCCAACTTCATCACTTACCAAACTGGAATAAAGCCACATTATTTAGCCTTAAGCCTCAACTTCACCATCTGTAATAGGGGTATGTTTCATAACTACATTAGGAGGTTTTGTAAGGCTTGAAAATATTGTGTAAAGGTCTGTGTAATATTTATACAATTGGCATTAATATGATAGCTGCTAGTAACAGAAGTAATAATAACAGGAGTTGTTGTTATTGAGATTTCCTAATCCAGCTTGGATCATTCTGTAAACCAGACAAGGGGACCTGCCCCCAGAACGAGTGCTCACTGTAACACCCATTATCAGTGGGCTTGGGCAACCCAAGAGAGGCTGTTCCAATCAATACACTAACATTTGCTTTGTCCTCACGCCTCACGCCCATGTTGACATAAGTGTCCATTAGAGGATGGTGAGCCGCAGTAGAAGCAATGGGCTGGAAGGAGGCGGCAGCACGCTGGATTTGGCACTCAAGGAGACAGTGTTTTCATCAATTGCAGGTTATTAATTCTAGGTTAAGGTTGGGTTGAGGTCACGTGCATTATCACTCTTCGACCCACCTCGGAAACAGTGTGGGGTTCCCAGCTCAATAAAAAAGTTGATCAAAGCTTCACATTGATCTCAACTGCAAGTGCCACTGCCAGTAATTTTACTGTATGATTCATGCTGTGTGGTTGGGGAATATAGAATGCCCTCCTCTCTAGAGAAGAGGGAAAGCCACAAAAAATTGTTTGATTAAGCTCAACAATCGTTACTGAACTTGAGTAAAAGTTCTGTCTCTGAAATTCTAACTTACAGCCATTACTTCCTTCTGAAAGTAACCAAGGCGAAGACAAAAAGAAGGGCTGAATTGATTTGGATCCTGCCTGCCTTTCAGGTAGCCACTTTTTACCTAATTTCTTCCATTTTTTTCTAAATTACAAAGAGTAAAAATAAAGAGTTACATGCATCATAGTTTGTCTATATAATGGAAAGCTGTGCGGTTGTTAAAAACGGTGCTAGGATCCCTGTTGACTTCGAAACATTAGATCACAAAATATTGAGTGAAAAAAGCAAGATACAAAACTGTATGTTTAGTAGTAGTCCATGTCTGTAAGGGAAAAATGTGCGTGCGCGCACACACACACACGTAGGGAAGGATACACACGAAGTTTAACACTAACCATCCCTAAGTCAGGGTTCCCCACTTTAGCTACATAACAATGATGAAAACTTCTGTTTCCAGTGGGGGGATATTCTTAATTTCCTTCTTTAGAACTACTTATGCTACCCAGGTTTTCTTCATTAAATATATGTTGTTGGGGTAATTTTTAAAATGTAAGCAATAAAAAGGGGCAGCCCCAAACAGGGACTTCAGCACTCCTTGTAATGGTTTTTTAAATGGCAATACCTAAAGACCTAACATGGCCAAGCTCGGTGGCTCACGCCCCTAACCCCGACACTTTGGGAAGCCGAAGCTGGTGGATCACTTGAGGTCAGGAGTTCAAGACGACCCTGGCCAACATGGTGAAACCCCGTCTTTACTAAAAATACAAAAATTAGCCAGGCGGTGTTGGTGCACACCTGTAATTCCAGCTACTCAGGAGGCTGAGTCAGGAGACTTGCTTGAACCTGGGAGCCTGAGGTTGCAGTGAGCCGAGATGGCACCATTGCACTCCAGCAATGGGTGGCAGAGCAAGACTCTGTCTCAAAAAAAAAAAAAAAAAAAAAAAAAAGGAAAAAAAGAAAGAAAGAAAGAAAAAGAGAAAGAAAGAGAGAGAGAAAGAAGAAAGAAAAAGAAAGAAAGAGAGAGAAAGAGAGAAAGAGAAAGAAAGAAAGAGAGAAAGAGAGAAAGAGAGAGAGAAAGAGAGAAAGAGAGAAAGAAAGAAAGAAAGAAAGAAAGAAAGAAAGAAAGAAAGAAAGAAAGAAAGAAAGAAAGAAAGAAGGAAAGAAAACATCTAACAGTAGAGCAAAAGTTAAACGAAATATGGTATGTCATACTGGAATATTCACTGGCACTAAAATTTCACTTGAAGAATCTACAGTACCATGGAAAGCACATGTGACTGACAGGCTCTCTCCATACCACTCTGGTTCTTTTCTTCCTGTACGAGGACTGAAAGATGAGGAACTGTGTTCTCCAACCCCCAGGATGGTGTGGGTCCCCTAGGTGACCTGATCTGCTGAGCAGATACCTCTGCTCTCGCTGCTGCTGCTATCAGATCTCAGGCAGGTGTGTCCAGGAAGCCCAGGCTGACACCTAGGCTCCATCCCATGAAAGAAGCTGTAAGCCACTACGCTTCTAAAATAAACCCCTTGCTACTTAAAATTGAAACAAATGTAGGGGAAAAGTGTCTTACCTTATTGGTTTGCCTTCTTTCTAAAAAGCCAGATGCAAAACTTTCTAACTACAGCATTATCATAGCATTTTTGAAAAAGAATAAAAACCCTACGCAGAAAAAAGACCAGAAGGAAATGCAACAAAAACATAACGGCAATTGTCTTTGAGTACTGAGGATTATAGGAAAAATTTTCTCCTTTTTAACATTTCTGTATTTTCCCAAATTTCTCTAGTGCAAATATGTGTTATTTATAATTTTTAGAGACTTTTTATAAGGAATGAGCAACTGTCATTTGATTCCCTTCATAGACATGCAAAGAGGATTCTGTGGTCTCTCCCTTCCCCCTGTGTGTCCCTGTGTGGACATGCCTTGGCTGGAGGCCTTGCTTGTACCAGCCTCTCCTCCTCTCTTCTTTCCTCTTTGGTTCTACTGTACCTGTTCTTCCTCTTCCTGTTTAGTATTGACATTCATGGACACATCTTCTTTTTCAGATAATTGCCTTCCTTCAATTCCTCCATCCGAGATTAAATAATAATAAATCACAATAATAGTAAATAATGGTGATCATAGAGATAATCATAATCAAAGCAGAGACCTTTGGCCCAAGTTGAGTAACTAGTTTGGTTTATTCTGCATCCCGCATTCCCGGATGAAGCAAACTTTTGTCCTTTTCCATCTGGAGCTTTTAAAGTGGTGAGATCATCAACAGGACTGACTGAAGCAGCAAACAGAAAAGTATCTTCATTCACAAGATGCAACTGGTGAGTACTGCAAGGGGCATGCAGGTGGCTACAGCTTGCAACCATCCAGCCACCGCGCCAGGGTGTCGGAGTACTGGCAGTTCCGGGACCAGGTGGGCCTGTAGAGAGAAGTGAACAGGAGGGAGGGGCTCCTCCAAGTCAGAACTCAGGGTCTCCAGGGCTTCACAGCCCCACTCAGGCCATTTACACCTGCCTTCCCCCTTAGAGACTTTGAGTTTGCCACCCCTGCAGTGGGCAGCATTATGAAGGCTTCTGTGCATCTCCAGTGCTGTCTCCATCACATCCTGGCATGAATACTGGTGCTTCCTCCATCCTAGTGCACACATCAGCCCCCACCTCATTCCATAAACCCCACATGGTGAGATGAGGAGGCTGAACTGCGAACTGTGAAATTCCCCCCCAACCCTGCAACGGAAGTATCATTTGCTTCTCTGAAGTGAGCTTCAGAGAAGTTCCGTGACTTTCCAAGTCACGTGATGAGTCTTTGGCAGACCCTAGGCCTGCAAATAGAACCTTTGTCCCCTGGGCCAGGGCCTCTTTCACCTTTCCATGTGCCTGCTTCACTCTTCACCTTCCAAAATTCCTTCCGATTCTTTAGCCCCACCTAAGTCAGCTGCATTGAGTTTCTCTAACCTTTTTTCCTGGTGCTTGTAATAGTGATTCCCTTGTTCTGGGTCCCCGTGCCAGCACCCAGGCTTTAGGTTCTCCAGTCCCTATCTCCAGGGTGGGGAGTCACCCAGGCCAGCTGTAAGCCATTAGAAACCCTGTTTGGTCATCCCATCCCTCAGTGGGAAGGTCTCCATGGGTCTTCCAGGTCTCCATGGGTCTTCTCCCTTCCTATCTGCCCCAACCCTCCAGAGCTGACCAACTGAGCTTTGGAGAACATGTGGCTGCCTGTTAGCTTAACAAGAGCTCCCTTTACTGGGAACCTGAGCAATAAGAAGGCCTTGATCTGCCTGGCTTAGCATAGCTCCACTCAGTGCCATATACTAAAGATGGTTTTAGTTCATTAAGGCTTACTCTAGAGAATCAGCCAAGCTTCCACATTAATTGAAAACTTGGACCATATATGAAAGGTATTTTGAACACTCCAAAGATGGTTAACATTAATCAGGGAACTTTCACTTTAAAATTACAGTCTATTAAATTAGTGATGAAAATGGGTTAATGATTAAATAGTATTGAAATTAATGACTAGCTATTTAAAAAATATAAAGCTGCATCCCTACACCTCACTTTTTATACCAAAATAAATTTCAAGAAGGCCAACATTTTAAGCATTAAAAACATGAAATCATATTCTATTTTTAATTTATTTAACAAAAATTTAATATAGGGCTTAATTTGTGGTGTGTGTCAGCACTGTTGTAATACGTGGCTTACAATTTTGTAGTACAAAAGACCTTTCTAAGAAAGAGATGTCACATAAATCCAGAAGCCACAAAGGAAAAAAACCAAGGGATTTGATTTTGTGAATCTTTGAAACTCTTGTAGGATAAAAATACCATAAAATCAAAATACAGATAACAAACCTGAAAAACTAGTTAACGCAAATAAAATGAAAAAAGTCTAATAAGCCTAATTTATAAAAGACATATAAAAGACCAACATGCAGGAAAAAACCATTAACAACCCAATAGAAAAATGGACTAAGAATATAAGTAAACAGTTCACAGAAAAATAGCCAATAAACACATGAAAACATGTTCAACTTCCTTTGTAATTTCAACATGCAAAGCAAAACAGAATGATATCACTTTACACACCTCAATTTTCCAAAACTACACAGGTTTTTAACACCTCAGACTGGTAAGCTGAGGAGAAACAGGCCCTTTCGTGCAGTGTTGATGGAGGGGCCCCTTCTCTGAATGGCAGTTTAGCAACTGGTCTCTCCAACGTTTAAATGCACCAAATAGTCTAATAAATTCCCTTCAAGGGATTTCTCTGAGGATACAACTGAAAGAACATAAAAGTTCTAAAAGCAAGATGCTTATGATAGAATTTTGAAACAGCAACAGCAGCAACAAAAATGAAACGATCTAAATTTTCATCATTAGAGAACTGGCAGATGAATTACCTGCAATATCTATACAGTGGGGCACTAGCAGCTGTTACAGCAATGACAGAGACCTTTAAGTAGTAATAATGCCGATTCATGAGCTCTATTAATAGATGAGAAAAAGCAAGGAGCAGCTCAGTGTGGACACTGGGATTCCATGTGTGTGTTTTTTTTTTTTTGAGACGGAGTCTCGGTCTGCTGCCCAGGCTGGAGTACAGTGGCCGGATCTCAGCTCACTGCAAGCTCCGCCTCCCGGGTTCCCGCCATTCTCCTGTCTCAGCCTCCCGAGTAGCTGGGACTACAGGCGCCCGCCGCCTCGCCCGGCTAGTTTTTTGTATTTTTAGTAGAGACAGGGTTTCACTGTGTTAGCCAGGATGGTCTCGATCTCCTGACCTCGTGATCCGCCCGTCTCGGCCTCCCAAAGTGCTGGGATTACAGGCTTGAGCCATGTGTGTTTTAAAATATGTGTGCATACATTTTTCTCTGATTTCTAAGAATATTAACACTGGTGACTTTGAGGAGGCTGCTAAGAGGGAAAGGGTTTATTTTCATTTTTAGAGATAATAAATAGTAAATTTAAAAATAAAAATGTTATGAATGACTTCAGGGTAGTGGACCCAAATGCAGCCTCAATTTTTCAACAAGCACATGGGGGCATCCATTATGTGTCAGGCACAGAGCTACAGGCTGGAGATATAGAAGCAGGAAAAACAATCTCTGGTTGAATTTTTTAGATTGGTGCAAAAGTCATCACGGTTTTTGCCATTAAGAGTAATGGCAAAAACCACCATTACTCTTAATGGCAAAAACCACGATGACTTTTGCACCAACCTAATAGTTCCAAAGTACCTTGAAGACACAGGAAAACAAAACAAAACAAAAAAAGCAACAACAAAAGGGCTCGGCCTCTGAGACAGACATAACCTTCTGAATCAGATTCTGGACAAAGTCTTTGCTGTCTTCAGGGCCCATGATTTATAGTAAGGAACACCACCTATGCTTCCACTAGTGAAATTTGTCCACCTGCAGGCCTGTCCTTTCTCCCCCCACCACCCTACACTGACTCTGCTCAGAAACCCTGAGTTAGGACTCACTGGAGTACTGGATAATCATACTTTGGTTGCCTTCTACATAACCAAAGCATAGATCTTCTGTGTCACCCATCCCCATCTCTTTGAGTAGCCTGGTGACCTGAGGCTTGGAATAGCACAGATCCAGGATTGATCATATTGCTGTGACCACAAGTAGGTTATTCTACTTCTCTATGCCTTGGTTTTCTCATTTTGAAAATGAAGATAAGAATGCCCACTGCAGAGGGATTTGTGAGGATTCAATCATGATGTGCATATATATGCAATCAGTTAAGAAATTGCAGCTATTATTATAGGATTTCCTCTATTGTAAGACATCTTCTATTCTAAGAGTCATCAATGATTTAGTAACAGCTTTGGGGGCATAATACATTGATTACAAAATAAAGCCTAGTTTCAGAAATACTAAGATCTGAAAAATTGTGCCATCTGGAACTTAGGAAATATGACATTCTTTCTAGATCTATCTGGAGATTACAATGTCCAGAATCAACCAGGCAGGTAATTATAAAATGTGGGACAGGGGGAGAAAAGGTAGGGGAAGAAAGAAGTTTGTGGTGGTGCAGTGTTCACTGGGTAGTGTAGGCCTGCCATCGTAAACAGCGTGGATGGAGATGGTAGCAGTATAAACTGGAAATGGAGGATTTTCATGCCCTCTATTGGTTCAGCATATCAGAAAGACACTCACAGCAGCAAAATCTCCAAACTGGAAACTAGGCCAAGAGAAGTGCACACCAATCTACCCCCAGAGAGACATTGGAGAAAAGGGTCTGGCCATAACCCAAGTAACAGTGAACAGAGACAAGAAAAAGCCACACAACCTGTCCATTTAGCAAATACTAAATATGTGTAACTCTGTCCTTACTCAAGGAAGAGTAAAGAAGATAAAGCTAACATGGGACCTATGGGGAAATATCACAAAAAGAAAAGGGGGCATCATAATAAATTTCTTTATTAATTTTTTTTGAGACAGAGTCTCGCTGTGTTGCCCAGGCTGGAGTACAGTGGCACAATCTCAGCTCACTGCAACCTCTGCCTCCCAGGTTCAAGCAATTCTCCTATGTAAGCCTCCCAAGTGGCTCAGATTACAGACGCATGCCACCATGCCTGGCTAATTTTTGTATATTTTTAGTAGAGATGGGGTTTCACCATGTTGGCTAGGCTGGCCTTGAGCTCCTGACCTCAGGTGATCCACCCACCTCAGCCTCCCAAAGTTCTGGAATTACAGACATGAGCCACCGCTACCAGCACATCATAATGGAATTTATTATGAAATAACGTACTGCAGGATCCAGAAGTAAATTTTATAGAACTGACATCCTCAATAAGATGTCACCAGATATGATCTTTGGAAAAGTCATGGGAGTTAAGAGATACTAAAAAAAGACAATAGTTTGAATTTTTAAGGCAGGTGGATAAGCCAACACAGAACTGCAAAAAAGTAAATAAAATGTAATAACCAAAATTCAGCACCCATTCATTATTTAAAAAAAAAAAAAAAAAACTTTAACAAACTAGAGATGAAAAGGAACACAATCTGATTAAGAGTATCTCCAGATACTTAAAACATCACATGTAATGATACAATATTGAACTTCTTTACCTGTGAGCCTAGAAATGAGACAAGGTTGCCACTATTGTCACTTCTATTCAATAGTTACTGGAGATCCTAGCCAATGCAACAGGGCAAGAAAAAGAAAGAAAGGATATTGCAGAGTCAAATGTGAAAGATAAAACAATAAAGCTTTTAGGAAAAAAGGAGAATATCCTCAAGACCAAGGAATAGGCAGATATTTGTTAAAATAACTATAAAGAGAAAGTGATAATAAATTAGACTACATTATGACTAAGAACTTCTGTTTGTCAAGACACTCTGGAGAGGGTAAAAAAAAAAAAAAAAGAGCCAAGCATGGTGACATGTGCCTGTTGTCCTTGCTAGTTGGGAGGCTGAGGCAGGAAGATCACTTGAGCCCAGGAGTTCCAGGCTACAGTGAGCTATGATAACGCCACTGCACTCTAGCCAGGGTAATGGAGAAAGACCCCATTTCTTTTCTTTTTTTTTTTTTTTAGATGTCTTTTATAAAAAAAAAAAAAAAAAAGATAAAAAGGTAACTCACAGAATGAAAGACAGTTGCAATACGTATATCCAACAAAAAACTTTGTCCAGAATATATAAATGTCTCCTACAAATTAATAAGAAAAAGACAGCACAATAGGAAAATTGACAAAAGATTTGAAGAGGCACTTCACCAAAGGGCCAATAAACATTTGAAACCTCATCAGGAAAATGCAAAGTAAAACCATAATGCAATACCACAACACAGCTATGAGAATAAACTGGAAATTACCAAGCGAGGTTGAGAATGTGAAGCAACTGAAATGCATAATTTCTGATGGTAGTGTACATTGATAAAAAATCTCTTTAGAAAACTGTTTGACACAATATGCCAAATCTGAAAATACACTTATTCTATGACTAGCAATTTTATTCCTTGGTAAAAACAATAGAAATCCTTTTACATTTGCATTCACCAAAAGATAAGTATAGACTGTCCATGGCAGCACTAAAAATGAAGAAACTACCAAATGCCCACCAATAGAGGAATAAGTAAGTAACCTGCGGTGAATCCACACAATGGAATACCATACAGCAATGAGAATGAATTGCAACCACACACAAAAACATAAACAAATGCAACACTCGGTGAAAGAAGTCAGGCATACGCCCAAACTCTTGTAGGTTTTAGACTTTTCTAAGCAAATATCTGGCTAAAGAGGAAATTAGAGTTGCAGTCTTTTTGGCAATAAATATACAACAATCAGTTAATATACCAAATATATAAAGAGCTCTTTCAAATAATATAACTTAAATTTTAAAATAGGTAAAGAGCAAAGATGAAAAAAATTACAAAACAATAGTAATATATAACAAACATGGAAGAAAATGCCCTAATGGGATATCATAAAAGACAAAAGAAGGTAAGACAAAATTGTTATTCGCTTTTTTATTTTTTATTTTTTTTGAGATTGAGTCTCACTCTTTTGCCCAGGCTGGAGTACAGTGGCACGATCTCGGCTCACTACAACCTCTGCCTCGTGGGTTCAAGCAATTCTCCTGTCTCAGCCTCGCAAGTTGCTGGGACTGCAGGCACGCACCACCACACCCAGCTTTTTTTTTTTTCTTTTTTTTTTTGTATTTTTAGTAGAGACAAGTTTTCGCCATGTTGGCCAGGCTGGTTTTGAACTCCTGACCTCAGGTGATCCAACTGCCTCCGCCTTCCAAAGTGCTAGGATTACAGGTGTGAGCCACCATGCCCAGCCAGTTATTCACCTTTAAATCGCAAAAGTTTTATGATTGGTGAAGATGCAGTAAATCTACATTTTACTAAACCCTTTAAACAAATACGGGCCTGCTGGATTTCACAACATGCATCAAGAACTGTAAAGGTATTCAAAAACCTTGTAGGAACTTATAGGAAAGAAACAATCAGAGATTATCATAATAAACACAGATTTAGTTTGAAGATGTTCATCCTAGCATTCTATAGAACCCTAAACCAGATTTGGGGGAAAAAGTACAATTCAAGGCAATTTCTGATAATTGTTTCCTTCCCTCTGTGGCCTTGAGGTTGTAGAACTCAATGATTTTCTGCTACTTACCTTGGTGAGTCAGAGCCTTTTAGTTTGGCACTGCAGATGCGCAACAGCCAAGATTTGGCCAATATTCAGATTAGAGATCATGAGTGAAAGTCGTTAATACAGGCTACATAAAAATGTACGACTTACCATGCTCCCATCCCTTGTTTTCCTTTTACAATGGTCTTGGCACATTTAATTGTCTTCTCTAAATTAGGATTCAGTAAAGCTGTGGGGAAAATAAAATGGAAGATACCATGCCCCCATGTGACAGCTAAGTTAGAGTGATATCAGGGAAGGTACAGGGTGCTCACATCAGAGAGTCTTCCAATAATAAATCTATCCTTAGATTTTTATTAGACAACCCTAAGGAGGTAGCAGGATGTAGTCATCTTTTTACCAGATCTATTGATTTTTTAACTTGTAATTCTTATAAAATTTTTTCCATTAAAATATATTGATTAGGCTACAGAGAATCAGCTGATGCCCAGGATCATGATCTGTTCTAACCCTTCACTTAACCTATCTGTATCCTTGTTCCCCTTTTAGGGATTTTTCTTACTTTCTTGCCAACTCAGTCTGGGACTTTAAAAGAATTGTTTTTTCTTTTCTTTGTTTACATTCTACCTAACGGGAGAGTTTCTCAGGATATACAGTCCACCATATTTTTATCACAACACACAGTACCACCTCTATTACAGACAGATAATTTTATGTGTCTCCCATTGGATTCTGGAGAGATGGAGATAAGATAGATAGATAGATGATAGATAGATAGATAGATAGATAGATAGATAGATAGATAGATAGATAGATAGATTTCTGCCTATGAAATACAAATTACAGGCCTACCATATTTCCCTTTTTGCCTTGGCTACCAGGAAGCTCTGGGTGACACTGGATGTACCATCATTTCAATTTTAAATTAAATGAATTTAATTAATTTTAAAATGTTATTAACTTACACTTTTAATGTGTATGTCTCCTCAACTAGACTGTGATTATTATAATTCACTAAGGGCCCTGCCTGGCATTTTATATACATTATTCCATTTTATGTTCACAGAAACCCTAAGTGGTTGTTAATGTCCCCACTTCACAGATGGAGGAGCTCTAGAAGTGACTTATACAAGCTCATGTCGTTCTTAATGGCAGCAGCTAGGATTCCCACCAGGTTCCCACAGAGTTCCTGTGCCTTTTCCTCCTACTTTGCAGTCCTGCCTCTCCTTGATTCAGAGAACTTTCTTACTCCTCTCTGGAGCTAAAGGTCAATCATGGGGCCCAATACAGACAGGTACTCCCCAGGCCACATGAGAAGGCTGCAGGCCTTCACTCCAGCCCCTCCACTCTGTCTCCTAAAGACCCAGTTCAGAAGCCACAGGCTCTGGAATGGTTCTCACCCATCAGCGTGGAGGGAGGTTTGCTCATTAGGGAGGATGCTGGGGTGCTTAGGCAGAAAGACCGCCTCAGATGTGAGGGAGACCTGGCTCAGCTGTGTAGCCTCTTGGTTTAGCCCCAACTCAGGAGTCACACTGCTTAGGTCTCCCTCCCAGCTCTACCACCACACAGCTGTGTGGTTTTGGGCATATACTTACCCTCTCTGGGCCTCAGTTTCCCCATTTGTAGAATGGGGATAACAGTACCCACCTCATGGGTATTTAATTAGATTGATTAGATGAATTAATTAGATGAATACTTATAAAGGGCTTAAAAGAGTAGCTGGCAGTTAACAAGCACTAAAATGGCAACTCTGTAAGGCCTGGCACTTAGTAGGTGCTCAATAAATGCTCATGCAATGAGTGAATCCTGGCAACCACCTCCCCTTGATCACAGGTACTTGGGACCACCTAAGAGCAGTGGGCAAGCTCCCCTTGGCGTGCCCAGCTCCTGTCTCCTCCCAGTAACCAGTTCTGCCTTTCAAAGTGGCAGCAACTGCCCCCTTAAAAAAGGGAGAGGTGGCCGAGCGTGGGTGAAATCAGGCCAGCTGGAGCCCTCTGCTCCCAGCCTTCAGGCTCTGATGCCTGCAGCCTCCTCTCAACTTCCCAACACCTTCTCTGCCCATTTCAACAGGGGTCTCCATCACTCCATCCTAGGTTAGCCTGCCTGACTCCGCATAGCCTGATCTCACTGTGCCCTCAGCAGTGCAATGCTCAGCCTCCCAGGGACCCATGCTGGATATGACTCCTGCCACGCCCTCTTCTTTGTAAACTTTGTAAACTCTGGCCATCTGGAAGGCAGGCCTCTGATACAGCATCACAGCCTCCAGTGCCCCCACACAGAATGGAAAGAGAGACTTACCAGAACATGACATGTGGCAGCGGTTCCTGCCATGGTCACCACACCAGTCACTGCCACGAATCTGAAAGAGGCCAAAGCCAATGTAGCCATCTTGTGTGTTCTCGTAGATGGCCATGGGGTTGAACTTGCTCTCGAAGTAGGCTAGGCACACCCCTAAGATGGAACAGAAGGTGTGTGACTCTGAGGACAGCTGGAGTTGGGGATGCCTGGCCAAGGAAAGGAGGGCAAGGAGGTGAGAGGAGGGAGCACTAAGGGTGCCTACTCACAGTTCTCAAGGCTATAGCCCTCAAAATAATCCAGGCCTCCATCGTGGAGTTTCTTAGCCACTGTGCAACGCCCCAAGATGTAAGCACCACTTGGAACCACCAGGTAGGCAAGGAGGGAGAGAACCACGGATGCCTTCATCTTCTCCAGGCTCCTGGCAGCTCGGGGCAACGGTGGCCGGATGAGTGAGCAGAGTCACAGGGCCACTGGTCCTCTGAAGAGAAAGAAGGGCACTGTGGGGCTGGGGGTGGAGCACACTTCAGTGTCATCAGAAAAATAGGAATCTCACCTGGTAAGCCATGACACTTCTTCCCATCCTAATTCTCTGCTTCGTGTCACTGCAAATCTGGGACACCTGAAACTCCACCCCTTCTCCTCCTCTTGACCTCCTATTTTCTAAGGAAATTGCACTCTTGAGGCCCCCCTCTCAACCCCAATTCTTTCCATACAGCAAAACCCATTGACTCCTTCTGGGTTTGTACCTCACTCGTTTCACTCTGATATTAGATACAGATGCTCAAGACCTTCCTTCCCTTTATTGTAAAAGTAGACTTTGGTGATTAAATACATCTTGGAAAACAGAAAAGAGAAATTTTTTTTAAAAAAAGCATCATGGCCCCACCACTCCAGCAGAACCACTACTGACCTGTCGAGTTATGTCCATTACCGCCTCTTATGCGTCTTATTCCCAGTTGTGTCTTTATCCTTTACACAGTCTTGTCCCTAGATTTTCTATAAACCAAACTCCCCTGAGTTTTTCCCTTGCTGTCCAGGCAATGAGACAAGCCCAGACCTGCCACATACTAGCCAGACAACAGACAAGTGATTTAGCCTCACAGTACTTCTGCTTCCTTGTCTTTAAAAGTGGGGTCACTTGGAAGGGGAGGGCACTCAGAGAATGGACTCTTGAGTTTAGCCTTCTCCATTTCTTCTCCATTTTAGGTGGCTGTCACCATCTAAACCCACCGCCTCCTCACAGCAAGCTGAGTCATAGCCCAGCCTTCTCATCTCCAACCCTCTGGGCCAACTCATGCAGGTGGTGTTTTCTACCATGACTGAGAAATGTCCCCAAAGCAGGTACAAAATGTCACTTGAAGAACACTGCTAATCCCCTCTTCTTACCACAGCAAGCCCACAGTTGGGTTTCCAAGCCCTCCATGATCTGGCTTTACCCCATCCACCCTTTATCAGGACGAATCTATTCAGTAAACTCGGAATTCTCATGGCGCTCCCTCTCTGGATGCCTCTGCACCTCTCCACTCCATTCCTCTGGCACCCACGCCCTCATGCATGGTTCTTCCGAATGCACAGGGCCCTACCATGCCTTTCCCCATTCAAATGTTGCTCCATCTTGAGGTCTTACCCCAGGTGCCAACTTCTTGGACCCTGATGGATCCTCCATAAAAGTTCCATTTTCCCTCTGAGCCCCTATTGCTCTCAGATTTTTTCCATGACACCCTGCAGGTGATTGTCCTGTTTTGTGCTCTATCCCATTCCTCAGACTAGAATGTCCAACTGGAAATTGGAACTCATCTTCCTCCTGGAATACCTCATAGCCCCTAGCACTCCATCGTTATATATCAACTGGACAATTCATCGCACCTTCCTGTTTGTCACCATTCGCAGGTGCATGTCCTCCAGGCTGTATACACCTACACCAGGGGTTCTCAGCCTTGGCACTTGGGCTGGAATATGCTTTGTTCAGGGAACATCCTGTGCATTGGAATTGTTTAGGAGTACACCTGGCCTCTAGATGCCAGTAGCTAGATGCCCTGAAGTTATGTCAGACAAAAATGTTCCTATGGGACAAAATTGCTCCCTGTTGAGAAATGTCTAACTTGGGCAAAAGTTAGAAATAAGTATATTCATGAATTAGAAGAATTATACTTTCAAACATTTGTTCAAACTCTCAAGCTCCATGATTAGTTGCAGACATGACCAGTACACCAAATACAGTATCTAGGAGGGCCTTGCATTTAAGAGCTCAGACTTGGGAATCAGATTGCCTGGGTCCAAGTTCTAGCTTTACCCCTCAGTGGCTGAGATATCAGCGATCCCATTAGTGATCTTAGACAAATTACTCAACCTCTCAATTCCTCTGTTTCCTCCTCTGAAGCACAGATTATAACAGTACTTAATTGTGTTGATTTGAAGAGTGAGTGGATTAAATATGCACAGCACTAGATCTTACTTGCGAACATTTTTCTTAGCTCTGGTTGCACCCCTGCCCTTGTATACCTATGTATCAACCCTGTAAGTTGTGCACATGTACCCTAGAACTTAAAGTATAATAATTTTAAAAAGTGACTCTCAGTGCATGTTTCATTTGCCAACAGAGCGAACATTTTCTGGTAATGTCTGTCTTCCAAAGGGCAGGCCTCATCTCAACTCATAGAAGGCATACTGAGTCCTCTCCTCCCCTCTCCCGCAGAAGCCAGTTCATCAGGGTGTGCCATCTACACTTCTTCCAGAACCTATTCACTCGTCATCTTCTTTTCTGCCATCTTCCTAATCCAGACCACCATCATCTCTAAGGTGGAGGTTTTATAACTACACTCCTCTACTACATACTCCTCTCTGCTCCCCTAAACCCACTGCCCACACAGCAGTTGGAAAGACGTTTTATAAAGCATGTGTCCAGTCACATCACTAATCTCCAGTGGATTCCCCTTGCACTTTGAATAAGGTGCCAACTCCTCAGCCTGGCTGACAAGACTTTCTGATGAAGCCACTGAGCACCTCTGCAGTCTGAATTCACATCACTCTCTCCTTTGATCACCTTCACTCTGCCATAGTCACCTTGCACGTTTCTTTTCCTTGAATATGCCAATTTAATTCCCCCTCAGGTCCTTTGCACCAGCCATTCCTTCTACCTGGAACATAACTGCCCTGACCACCACATATGAGCTCGCTACCTCAAAGAAGATTCCTTGATCACTGCCCCATCAAAAAAGACGGTCTTTATTTTCTTCATACCATTAATCAATATCAGCAATTCCTTTGTTCATTTATCTGTTCACTTGCTTATTTTCTCTCTCCCATACCTGAGTGTAAACACCAGGAATGCAGAAACCTGGTCTGTTTTTTTCTCTTCATTATCCCCAGAACTTAGAACAGAACCTAATACAGAGTAGGTTCTCAATGAAACTTTGTTGAATGAATGAGTGAAAACCTCCTCTTCCCAACTGAACTGTCATCAAATGAGCAATAAGTGAATTTGCTGATGAGCATCTCCTGCAGCTGGGTGTTGTCATGCCCATTACCCTCCTGCCCACCATATACCCGCCTACCAGTCCACCAGCCCTTCCAAAGGGCAGCTTTTGGTGCCTTTCCAAGGGGAGAGGAAGAACAGCCACTGCAGCAGCTTCAACGTGTGTTGCAGGGAAGTTGCTCCACCTACATTTGGTTCCCTGGATTTTTCAGATGCTACTTCACTAATCATCCACTTGTCTGCACCCAAGAGTTCTCCATGACGTGCTCTTCTAGAACCCTTTCTATGACATCAGTTGCTATGCACCAGGATACTCTGAAAAAGGGAGGGTCTGTCACCATCACATTTGTATTAGTTTTCTATTGCTGCTGAAGTACATTACCACAAATTTAGTGGCTTAAACAACACAATTAATTATCTTAAAGTTCTATAGCCCTGAAGTCAGAAATGGGTCTCACAGGGCTAAAATTAAGGTGTCAGCAGGGCCGTGCTCCTTTCCAAAGGCTTTAGAAGAAGATTCATTCCCTTGCTCATTGAGGTTGTTGGCAGAATAAAGTTTCTGCTGTTGCAGGGCTGAGTTCCCTGTTTCCTTGCTGGCTGTTGGCTAAGGGCCATTCTCAGCTGCTGAGCACTGTCTGCATTTCTTAGCTCTGTTGCCTTCCTCTATCTTCAAAGCCAGCAAAGGTGAGTCAAACCCTCTCACACTTGGAATTTCTCTTGCCTCTTCTTCTGTCATTGTATCTTTCTGACCCACTTTTCTTTCTCCCTTTCTACGTCTAAGGACTCATGATTAGATTGGTCCAGCTGGACCATCCAGGATTATCTCTGCTTCTCAAAGTCTTTAACCTTAAACACATCTGCAAAGTCTCTTTTGCCATTCAAACTAACATAGTCAGAGGTTCCAGGGGTTAGTGTTACTGAACAAAAGGGATTCAATGCCTTGGAAGCCAACACTATGACACTGGGTGTTTGAGAAAAGGCTTTTTATTGAAATATAAATATTTAATTTTAAATATATTGTCAATATATTGTCGATTTCCAAGGAGACAGCAATGTCAACCTCAAATCTGTCACCCTGCAATGGAGTATTTTTATTAGAAAGAGTTTAGGGAGTGGATTCTAAAATTAGTAGGTGATTTGTTGGAAGAAAGGGAAGGGCTGAAAAGTCCTGGGTCATGTGCAGTTATCTCTTCATACTATTTCATGGGTCTCCTGTACAATTTTGGAGGAAGTTAGTATAAAGCATGCTTTATACTAACTTTAGTATAAAGTTAGAAATTTAGTCTGTGGTATCAGCAAGCTTGTTGTGCCTAGACTCCGGTCGGCCATCTTGGTTCCAGCTGATTTCAGCCAGTTCTTTTATCTCATAAGGAGAGGGAGTTTCAATATTTCAGCAAGTTGTTTCTTTTCTTACCTGCCACGCTGCAAACTCAAGAATTTCTGTTAGTCATTGGTTCCTTTAATTCTTTGGGGCGTGGCTTCATTAGGACACCTTTGGGAGATCAGTATTCTGCCTGCTACAGCATTCTTCTGGGCCCCCATAGGACTGCCTTCTAGGTGGAATAGTAGGAGAAGCCCTTATTTAGGTTTTCTAGTCACCACAGGGTCATAGTCAAGGACATCCTCTCTTGGTGCCTGGGCAACTTCATCTGTGACTTGAGGGCATCAGACTAGGTTATCTTTAAGATCCTTTTCAGCTCCAAAAGTTAAGAGATATTGAGATGATTGAGGGCAAATTGGCCTTTTGAAAACACAGTAGTCTTTCTGGCTGACTCAATTAGAACTGGTAATTAGTCGATTAATTGAAAATTAATAATGTAGAGAATCACAAAAGAAAAACTAAAACCAGGCCATAAACACTGAGGCTTAAATCCATACAAGCCTATTTTCTCAACAATCTTTAGTGTTGGCTCAGCTGGAGACTGGTTGGCAGAGAACCAAGGTGTTTTCACAGAAATCAGTTAATCGAGAAACACTCCATCTGCAGAAACTCCCACCTCTGAAGGCATAATAGCAGAAATGTTCCTCTCATCCACAGTGGTAGACAGTTTGCAAAAACAAAAAAAAAGGCCACAATTTTATACTCTTCTCTGTATCCGTGCCCCTTGGCTTTGTAACTTAGCTGCTTCCATCAAGGGGTGCCATCCACTCCCCACCCCAGGGGTTGGGTTGGCCTGTCTTGCTCTGACAGTAGATCACAGTGGAATGAGGTGGGGCTGATCCTGGGCCTCAGGAAGCCTGGTGGCCTCTGCTCACCCTGAGCTCTACCTCCATCACATGAACATGCCTGGCCTCATCTTGCAAGAGAGGAGTGGCACCAGTCACCCCTGTTGCTACAGTGGATGGCAGTTAACTGCCACACATGCAAGATCACCCTGGGCTGGCCAGCCCCCAGCTGACCATAGATACATGAATGATGACAGCCATGATCAATCAAGTCCAGTCGAGACAAACAGAAGTGTTCAGTTAACCCTCAGCCTAGTAAGCAATGATGAATATTTCTTGCTTTTAGCCACTTTTGTAAGTCTGGGGTGAGGAGGTTGTTACACAGCAATTGATAACGGACACATCCCCTCAGCTCTATGCTCTCACTTTGGCCTGTGCCTCCAGGCAACCATCTGTCTGGGCCCTTAGCACATGGGCCATCTGCTCTGGAGCCTATTGACAAGCACCAACTGTTCTACGAAATCGACTGGGCAAGCTGTACTGCAATCACACAACTTCCAGCAAAGGTCTTATTCCCAGAGGGAAGGGAATTGCCCTTCTTTCCTGATATGACATTTACCTTTCCCAGAAGAATTGACCTAGGAGCCCTCACAGTGCAAGGGCCTCTCCAGGCAAAAACCCCAAGGTTTGCTGCCCTGTCATTTGCCCTGTTGAGTTACTGGGCATGACTGGATGGAATAGGCTTCGTGTTATCAATGGGGTTTAGTGCACTGGCTGTATACACTGAGCAAACTGGGCAGAATCCTCTCTTTCTTAGAGCTATGGCTTATGATATTGGCCACATCCAAGCACCTGAAAATCCTTCTTAGACCCTAAAAAATGTGCTAGAAAATGTGGCAAGTGTTAGGCACATCAAAGTGAGCTCATAGCACAGTGTGGTACTTACACAGGTTAAAAAAATAATCAACAGCAGCCCTGTAAGAAACACCATAAAAGAAGTTCATTCACAGTTCTGTGGGGGCAAAGAGAAGAGAGCCCACCTGCCTAGGGTGCAGCAGGTTGGGGACAAGGAAGCCTGCACTGAGCAAGAGATGTGGAAATGGTGTGGAGGATGGGCAAGGGGACCACCAGCAGGGTAAGGTGGAGTGTGCTCGAGACAGCCCCTGCTCCTCTTTGGTTGTCTCTGTCCCCTGCCCACCAGCACCCCCACCGGCCAGTGTCTTTGGAGATACTGAAAACTTTACCTCCTGGAGAACAGAGAATGGAGGCTGGCATTTGTTGAGTCTTGTTAACATGTCAGGCATAGGGCTAAGGGAATCATATGAATTAGGTCATTTAATCCTCACAATCCTCCCAACAGTTAACTATTATCGTGATTATTATGCACATTTCATGAAGAAACAACTATGGCTTAGGAATGATTTGTCTAATCAGGGTAGATGACAGGGTTAGGGTTCCATTCCAGAAGTCGTGCTCTCAGCCCCTGCTACCTGCTCTCAGGAGCCAAGCTGCTGCTCCATGTGATGTTCTGGGCACGCTGCTGCTTCTTCTCTTTGTCCTTTGCTCCAGTGGATTTCTTTCTACTTATTTATCCTGAAATTTGTTGAGTTCCCTGAATCTGTCAATCAGATACGTTCATTATTTCTGAGACAGTCTCAGGCACTGTCACCTCACTACAACCTCCGTGTCTCAATGTCTCATATTTCTCATGTCTGTATCTCTGGACCGCATCCTGGATCATTTCTTCAGGTCTATCTGGCAGCTCAGGAATTCTCTCTTCAAGAATGTTAAATCCGCGGTTAAATCCACGAATTGAGTTTTCCATTCCATTAATTTGTGGGGGGTTTTCGTTTTTTGTTTTTTAGGTTCTAGTTTTGTTTGGTTTTTATTTGATACAGGGTCTCACTCTGTCACCCAAGCTGGAGTGTAGTGGTGCAGTCTCAGCACACTGCAACCTTTGCCTCCTGGGCTCAAGTGATCCTCCCACCTCACCCTCCTGAGTAGCTGGAACTACAGGTGTGTGCCACCATGCCTGGCCAGTTTTTGTATTTTTTGTAGTGACAGGGTTTTGCCATGTTGCCCAGTCTGGTCTCAAACTCCTGGGCTCAAGCGATTCACCCACCTCAGCCTCCCAAAGTGCTGGGATGGCATGAGCCACCACACCCTGCCTTTGTTTCATTAATTTGATTGTTCATTTTCATACATTCCATTTAGCTCTTTTTCCAATCTGCTTTTTTACTCTGGTTTTCAACCTTGCTTTATTTTCTAGGAACCATAGTAAACACACATATTTTATCCTGCGACTCATTGTTCCAATATCTGAGGTCTGCCATGGGTATGATCTTATGGTCTATTTGTTCAGTCTAGCTGGTGGCAAAGACTTATCAGAAGAAACAAAAATTCTTTCTCTGCTGTCACTCGGCACCCAGGTTTAAGACAAGCCATCATCCTCACAGTCCCCAGGGCAGGTACTAGCTCACATTGTATGAATGTAGGGTGCTTTGGAGCCCCAGGTTTATGGGGGGTCTCCAGCTGGGTTCCACCTCTCCTCCCCAAAGCATCACAAAGCTGTGCCTTCAAGTCAAAAGCCAGCTGCGGTAATCCACTTACCGCTCTGGATTCCAGTGTCACTGAATTTTAGGCTGGAGTGTTTTGGTTTTTTCTCATAAAATTTTTGTGCAGCATTTTTAGTTTTGTTCCACAGAAGCATCAATTTGGTTACCCAGCCTACCACACTATGAGACACAGATGTAGCATCTTACTACCCTGTATAAAAGAAACACCTTACAAAAATAATACCTAGCATCTATTAAATATTTACAGTATGCTATACTCTGGGCTGAGCCTTTTATGTATCATCTTACGTAATCCTCACAGTAATCTTCTCAGCCTCAGCTTATAGGTAAATATATTGAGGTCAGGGAAATTACATGACTTCTCTAAGGTCACAAGCTACAAGAAGCCAGTTGCCTTACTTAAGAGGTTATTGTCCCCAGCCACCCTGCTGCCTTGCCTGGGTGATGCTTTATATATACTACTTTGCAAAGAGATTGCCTCTTTTAGATAATTGGAAATGTTTCTCCTTTTGTGTTGCATTTTTATTCTTAAAATACTTTCCAAATGCAAATTTAAACTAAAATATTAACATACACATGTTAAAACTATGTACCCTGAGATTCTTTTATGTTCACAAGATTGGATCATTGTGAGGAGGAAGAAGAAGAGGAGGAGGAGGAGGAAGAAGAAGAAGAGGAAGAGGAAGAAGGAGAAGAAGGAGGGGGTGGGGGAGGGGAGGGAAAGGGAATAGGAGGAGAAGGAGGAAAAGAAGAAGGAGGAAGAAAGAAAGAAAAAGAAAGAGAAAGAAAGAAAGAAAGAAAGAAAGAAAGAAAGAAAGAAAGAAAGAAAGAAAGAAAGAAAGAAAGAAAGAAAGAAAGAAAGAAAGAAAGAAAGGGGGGAGGAGGAGGAGGAGGAGGAAGGTGTACATGAGTGGCACTCCAAATTGGGAGTTACGGATTTTATCATTTGGGAAAATTTTGTTACATCTGGAATCAAAATATAACCAGTGCCTTAGGCTTTTCCATTGCAAGTAATAGGAAACCCCACACAAACTAACAAACAATACAAATTATATAAGTATATATGCATGTATGTGTATATATGTATATGTATGTACATAGATATATACATATATGTGTGTGTATATATACATATACATATGTGTATATATATGTGTGTATACACACACATACACACACACACACACACACACAAACTCAATCCAAAACAGATTTAACATGGCTGGATCCAAGAACTCAAAGTTTTGAGTAATCTCCTCCCCCTATCTCTCTGTTTTCCCTCATGCTAGCTTTATTCTCATGCAGGTTCTTCCTGCGCCTGGGCAAACTTGAGTACCAGAGGACCCAGGATGGCACGCCCCTTCGACTGGCCAGCCTAGGTCTCCTGACCCATACTCCGCCTGCGGGACGTAATCAGCACCATGCCCTGCTTTAATTGGCCAAGTCTTTATCAAATGACAACTACTCTAACTAAAAATAATAATTCGTTAATTTGCTTGATTTGTTAACAAGTAAAAACTACAGCCCTGAAAATCTCCAATATAACTTAATGAATTCCTTCCAACCACAGTGACAAACTGAAGAATCTGATTTATACTTTCAGTTGAAAACTGAAATTGAGAACTCATTCTGTGAGGGACACAGTGGTGGATCAGGCTCCTATCTTCCAGCTTCCTCACCTGACACAGCAGAGTGCCACCCCACCTTTCTTTAAGCCCCCAGATTGCCACCTGACATGAAGGAGGCTGACTATGGTTATCATGGGAAGAGAGTGAAGGATTTCTGGAAACACACTGATGACAAGACCAATGGCCAGGCTCTCTGTGTAGAATGAAGGGCCATATCTCTACAGACCTAGAACACCTATACATTTACAAAGTATCACATGACCACAATTTCTTTGGATCCTTACGACAGTGGACCTAGAGAAAAGCACAGCAGATGCTCTTAGATCCATTTGACAGATGAGGAGAGTTGACACAAGCAGGACCACAGAGCCACAAGTCGGGGAACTAGGCCTAGAACCCGCAACCCAAGCCCTGTGCTTGCAGTCATTGAGTCCTTCTCCTCTGCTGATGGGCCCACGCCCTTTGCATCCCCTTGCTACCACCACACACATACACCCCCAGACCCTGGGGCCCTAGGCTTCAGATCAACAGGTATAGGTTCCAGAACTACCCAAGGTCAGGATTATCTGGGGGCAGGGGATTTCCCCGAGGCTCCCCATGTCCAGCCACACAGGCAGCTGCCTTCATTCATACTCCTACCCTCTTTGGGGTGAGACACAGAGAAGACGAAGTAATTAGGCTACGCGCGCTGATTCCGGCACCAAGGATTAGAAGTGATCACTCAGGCCTAGCCAATCAGTGACAGAGATGGGATAAGACCCCAGCCAGTGGCAGCCCTGGGCCTTGGAGGCTGCAATCATTTGTAAAGGGAGCTGTCTCTTCCTGTCATGGCTAACTAACGATTTGTGAGCCTGGAGCTGTGATCACTTTTTCCATCATGGAGAAAGGTCCTGCCAGTATGTGAGGCCAGTAGAAAGGAAAACAGCAAGAGATGGAGGATAAAGACTGACACCTGATGACATGTCAAACCTTTGGATCCTGCAAACTAAAGCCAGAAGACTCCTTGTACTTGCCAGTTACTTGGGACAATAAATTTCCATTTTGTGTGGAAGCAGGTTTGAATGAGTTTTCTGTCACTCACAACCAAAGACCCCCGACTGATAACAGTTTTGCTCCCTCCCCAGCCTGTATGAATTGCAAAGAGAGAGCTGTGCTTCACATGGAGAAATCTGGAGGACACCCTCTGACCAGGATGTCAGGTAGTGGGAGAGCCTGACCTTATGCGTCCCTGATGTCATGCAGGAGGCATACAACATCACCTTGGGGCATTCTTACCAGAAACATTTAACCTGAGTAATCATGAAGAGACAAACTGCAGAACTGAATTATAAACAGGATGTTCTAAAGACTCACTGCCCACAGGACCCAGGATCGTGAAGAACGGAGAGAGGTAGGAACTATACTTCACTAAGGGAAGCCAAAGTTTCATAATAGCCAAAGACAATTCATAATAAACCTTGACTGAATTCTGGATTTAATGTTTAAAAATAGCTATCAAGGACATTTGGGGAACCCCTGAGGGCATCCGAGTATGGACTATGCATTGAGTGGTGCAATTGAAATAAAACTGATATTCTTGGGTTAATTATGGTATTGAGGTTAGGAGGGCAATTGTCCTTATTTTTGGGAGACCCAACTGAAGTGTTTAAGGGTAAAATTTTATTTGTCTGCAAACAAGTGTTTTGCCAAGGTGGCTTGGCAAAAAGGAAGTGTCTGTATATATTGAAAAGAAGAGATACATGGAAGAGGAGTGCCAAGATGGTCAGCCAGTAAACTTGGCCAGGGGGCAGAGAAGTGCCCATCACACCACCCTTTTAATATGAAAAATAAGTGAACTTTTTAAACGGATTAAAAAAAGAACTGGAGCTCTAAAGCCAGCCAGTCCTAGCTCTACCACGTCCTGGCTGTGCAACCCTGAGCACATGATTTGTCTTCTCCAGCTTCAATTCCTCCACTGCAAAATGGGGATAATAATGGAGTCTACCTCAGAAGCTTGTTGGGGGAATTAACTGAGATAAATATATGTAAAATACTTAACATAGTGCCTGACACATATAAAATGCTCAATATATTATGTTTTAATAATAAAAATAAGAAAAAGGAGGGAAGAGGGAGAAGGAAAGGGGGAAAGGTAGAAGAGGGAGGAGAAAAAGGAGAGGGAGGAGGAGGAGGAGGGGTGGTAAAGGGGAAGAAGAGGGAGAAAAAGGAGGAACAGAATTTGCTTCCCCTTCCCCTCTCCAACCAGTAGCATTCAGCCACCTCATTTCATGTGACATAATTTGATTATGAAAAGAACAAAAAGAGAAGGAGGACACTGCCAGGAAAGCTGGGCCGGTTTCTTCTAGACAGGACAATCAAAATTAGGGGAAAGACTTTATCTCAAATCTCTCAGGGCAAAGTGACTACGTTATGAAAGCCAAACATTTAACGAAGCCTTAAACAAAAGCTGCTTGGTGACTACCACACTGACCTCCTAACTCCAAGATTTTCTGGAAAATACCAGAGGGCAGATTACTGTCAGCTGCAGAACCACTGGCTGCTCAGTTTCCATTCCCCAGGCCTGACATCCCAGAGAAAGACATCAGTCATGAACCTCCTTTGTCCTAAGACCACCAGCAAAGCTCAGGGGACCCCTCCTCCCACAAGCAGAGAGCACTTGAATATATAGTAAGTCTGCCTTTAGCTCCAGAATATGGAAATGCATGCCCAAGGAGGATCCCACCAGCTGTTCCTGCACAGCTTGTTTTTTTAAAAAAAGACCTTTTGTCAGCTGTAATTCAACAGTGAGACAGAGTCGGCTGGTTCAAGTCTCAAATTTCTTACAGAAGTCAGAAGCCCTGAATTGGGGCCCTGCTCAGCCACCTTTGACTTGGGGATGTGCAGCCAGCCCTGAATGTTTGAATCTCACTTGCTGTCACGGGGCTGAAGGCCTTAGCTGGACATCCCAGGAGCCTTCCCCCAACAGATGGATCTACATCTGTTCTGCAGACATCATCAGATACTGAAGTCTATAATTACATTTGTATCTGCATCTGTAACTGCACAATATCTGCAAAAAGTGCCTGGAGACAAGAAAAGATGCTGGCCGGCCTATCCTACAGACACTCAGAAACACCTGAGGTAGAAGGTCCCCTTTAAAGCAATCTAGTTTACATGTTTCAAAATCATTTCTTGCTGTGAAGCCATTGATTAAAAAAAAAAGCAATCTCACACAGAATCTTTTACTACTAGCTTATCCTCCTTGCTTCGTTTCCAAGTGGCCCAGAGGGGCGATATCAGGGCTTGAGGATGATGCATCCTGTCCAGCTTGCTGTTCACACATGAGCAAAGCAGTCATAGGACCAGAACCAGAATCCAAGGCTTCTGGGTTCCAAAGACAGAGGGTTGGAAATAAATTTTGTTCATACAGCCAAAGCTGCTCCTCCCTAAAAGAACCCCAAAATTGTTTAAGCACAGGGCAGAGATTCCTTAATCTCAAAGAAGGTAGGACCTGTCTCTGGCCTATGGGTGGATGTATGACCAAGTTCTGGCCAGTAGGATGTAAGGAGAATTGTGTTGGGGAAGGGACGTCTGGCAATGGTTTCCTCTTCTGTAAGAGAGACAAGAAAGGAGAGCGTCCCTGTTCTAGGCAACCCTGCTTCCTCTTGGAACTCAGCTGCCTGAGGCATGATGTTTAGAACTGCTGCCACCATTTTTTGACATAAGGAGTCTAAGAATGGCATTGATACCAGTTCAGAGCCTGACATCACTGAGCCCCTGAGCCAATATCAGCAGCTACCTACCTCCAGACTCTTTCTTACGCAAGAAAAGCAAAGCTCTGATGTGTGAGCCCCCTTTGGCCACTATTGTTCCTTGCTACGGAAAGCATGGCTGACTGACTCTAAGGATTTGTGTAAATCTGCAACACGTTTATTTTCTAATCTAGGCATTTTTAGCTGTGGTGTTGCTTGCCTAGTTTAAAATATTCTACTGGCATCAGAAATAAAACAGCCTTGCTTCTGTGTACTCATTGAGTGCTTGTCAGAAGCAAAGCCTGTTTGCAGCCTTGAGAAAGACCAGTTAAAGGAGGGAAGTGGAGGTGTTTACCTTTATGAATGTTCTCTTTGTCACCCATGTCAAGACAAAGCCACCCTCAGCTGCCCACAAGGCACTGAAATGGAGAGAGACATCAGGCTGTGCCAAGAGACATACTGTGAGGGAGCAGGCAGGGACCCCTCGCCACCCACAGGTTCCAGCCTGGGGGAGGCAGAAACACAGTGCCCAGTCATGAGGGGCTTATGAGCCCACATCACAAAGGGGATGAGATAAGACAGCAGGCACCACCTTGCCCCAAAGAGACCTCCATGAGGACAGAAGGCTGAAAGGCACTAAGGAGTCAGGGTCAGGAAAAGAAGGGACATAGCCCCAGACCTATGTGACTATGGTGAGCAACTGTCCCAGTTTATCTGGACTGAGGGTTACCCAAGACTTTAAAAATGGGAATGTCTTGGTTGTGGAGCCTCTAACAGAAGTTACGTGAATACATGAGATACACCTGAGATAGAGACCCCACCTCCTCACCCCTCACACTGCTGCCATGGGGAAAATAAGCAGCTGAGCAAGCCTGGCCCGTGGTTTGGAGGATTCAGGCTGAGTGGTCTTCAATCACTTATGAGGTCTAAGCGAACAGAAGTCAACCAATAAATGAACGAATGACTCCAACTGGGTAATTACCTATATGTATATGACACTTCTGTTTCTAATATGAAACAGAGTATGATCATCTTCCAGTGACCAAAGTGTAAATTTTATCAACTGACCAACACTGGTGAATCCACCACCTCCATTGCAAGGCCCTACGGGGCAAAGGAAACACATTTGAAAATGTGAATTAAAAAAAAAAAAAATCACACCCATCTCATGCTTTGGCACTTTCTCCCCAGTGCCAAAGAAGGGCCCATAGGAAGTACCAAGGAGAAGCCACGTGGTGTTGAGAAATAGTGAAACCTTTCCTACGGTTCAGGCCTTGGGGCCACGGTTTACACAGGTCATTTCATTGCATGCTCCCGAGAGTCCTGAGAAATGGGTACTTGTACCACCCCCCATTTTATAGAAGAAGACCAAAGGTCACACAACTAGTAAGTAATGGCTCCTCCAGACGTCATCCTTCTAAACACACACTTAGCTGCTTTTATGCTCCAGAGACAAGAGATGTGGTGGGGTCCTGACACTGCTTCTTAATAGCCTTGTGACCTAGGACAAGAAATGTCACTCTCCAAACCTCACTGTCCCTACGTGCAAAATGGGGCTGAAAGTGGTGCTAACCTCTTCAGGTGGTATGGAAAGTTCCTGGTCCACCACAAGGTCTCCATGAATGCCAAGGACAAGGAAGAAGAGCACACAGGGGTGCAGAGCAGAGGGGGTATGAGCAGTCCACACTGGCAGGTTGAGGAGGAGCCACTAGGCAGAGGTTGAAGGGTGAGCAGGTCAGCCCAGCAGTTCTCAACCCTGAGTGTACATCAGAGTCACCTAGGGAGTCACATCCTTAACCAGCTAGATCTGAATGAACATCTGAGAGTAGGACCCAGACAGTGTTCCTACAACTCCCCAGGTGACTCCGATACGCAGCCAGGGTGGAAAGCCACTGTCCTAGCCCTTTGCTACACGACGTGCACACCTTGGAGAAGCACCGGCGTCACCTGAGAGCTTGTTAGAAATGTAGAATCTCAGGCTCCATCCCAGATTGACTGAATCAGAATCTGTATTTAACAAGATCCCTGGGTGATTGGCGTACACACTGAAGTCTAAGCATCCCGGAGATAGCCTTTGAGTCATACAGATAAGGAAAATAAGCAAAATGCCAGGCAGGCTTTGAACCTGATTAAAATCCAAAGTGCAAGTTGGAGGGGAAATAAGGGGTGGTTATTTACAATGATCGCTCATGGATAACCTTATCTCCTGGCGAACGCAAAGGGCAATGGTGGTAGGTCTCGGTGCGTTTAAACTTCAATGAATCTGTGATTGCAGACATTCAGGAAGTCAGGGATTCTGCTGGCCGCCCAATGTTTGCTCATCCGCCACTGTATCGGCCAGAAGACTACATTATCTGGTATCAACAATGCACATGCTGGGCCCCGGCCTGGGATTAGCAGAAAAATATCAGCTTGTGTGAGGCTTTGGAATTAACACAAGGAAATAATTCCCGAAGGGCCTTTACTCACCCCAAATGAGCAGATCTCCAACCCTGGGCAAACAGGGGCTACTGAGGCAGGCTCTGAGGAGAGCAGGTGGCAGCCGGCTCCCCAGTGAGGGCACGAGTTTGCCCTCTGTCGATAAAGCGAAAGCCTATCCACAGAGACACAGAGATACTGGAAGAGACATTCCACACTTAATGGTCTCTTAGAGCAGCAGTTATCAAACTGGGGTGCTGAGTAGGGTAAGAGGAGGGCTTGCGAAAACACAGATTTCTGGGTCCCACCCCCAGAGTTTCTGACTCAACAAATCTGTCCCAGAGCCAACCACTGTAGCCAGGGGCATGGGATGTGCTGATTGGTGCAGCCTTAGGTCGCAAGTTCCAACCTTGACAAAGCCTGTTATGGTCCTTAGATATTGTTTCATCTGAAGAGTTGGCAACCTGTATTACACTGTGGACCCAGCCATTAGAGCTTTCTTGGAAGAAAAAGGGATCTGTAACTTCTAGAACCTAAAGAAATGATATAAACAAAATTCTTATCAGTATTTACTATCTCTGATAATCCCAGTGGGCTCATCCTTATTTGATAAAAGTCAGCTTAAGAGCAAATACTACCTCTTCTATGGAAAGCATTCCAATAGGTGGTTCAAATACGAAGTCTCAGTTTTAAAAAGCATTTCAGTCTGGTTCAACATCCACCTTTATCTCAGAATAGCTAACTCTTTTGGGTCATGGACCCTTTTGATAATCTAATCAAAGCATGGCTCCTCTCCCTGAAAAATGGACATTAACACAAACTTGTAACTACAATTTCAGGGAACCCACAGACCCCTGAATCCCTTCTTTGAACCCATCTTAGAATTTCCTAGATCAGACTAAAATGGAATTCGCTGGTTTTGCTTCCCATCTTTCATTCACACTTCTGATAGCCCCACCCTTTTTTCCTTTAGGATCTACTCACTTTCAACCTCTGGACTCAAGGTTGGAGCATGTAACCTAGGGCTGTGCCAATCAGTGCATCCCATTCCCCTGCTTACAGTGATTAGCTCAGGGACAAGCACATGACCCATTGAGGACCAATAAGCCTTAATGAAAACTAAACAAAGGCCCTGTACTTTTTCCTGTTAATACCAACCAAGAAGTCTGTAGCCACAAAAGCTAGAAGCTGGCAGTTGCCATCTTGGGACCACAAAGGAGAGTCTGTGAAAATGGATTCACCATAAAGTAAGCAGGGCCCTGAAACGAAGAGAGAAACCAGGTCCTGAACACAGCTTTTGAGTTCTTGAGTCCAGTCAGATCTACTCCTGGACAGTTTAGTAAGTAAATCCTGTGAGCCCATGTTCAAACCAATTTGAGTCACTTGCAACAGAAAGTGCCCTGATAGGTCATTTTAATGCATTCATTTGCTGGATGTTTTGATGGTTCTTCATGCAACTACCAATTAAACACATGGTGTTGCTATGCAAATGTTTTTTATGACCTGAAATTAGCCTTCCACTTTCAGTAAATCCCTTCATTCCTATGGTTAATCCCCAGAATCCATTATAAATAAGTCCCTTTCAATACAAGCTTCCTTCACTCACATGTGCCAATTACGTTTATTATGTACCACAGGATTGCAAATCATGATATCATTGTATTATACTGCATTAAGTGAGTCACACAAATCTGATTAAAGTAGCCTAGCCTGAGGTTTAAGTCTCGGAAACAACTTAACAACACAAGTGTTCTGAAATCAAACAATACAATGTTATAATTGTGATTTTAAAATGCAATTTTAATTGAGAGTATTCTTAGGCCTCAGGGATACACGTGTCATTTTTTCAGACTACAGATTATTGGTTTCTGGCAAGCCAGAGAAGGAAGAAGCTTCTGCTAGCCCGATTCAAGGATTGGGGGATTCCCTATAACCCTGGGGAAAGGGCTGCGCCACAACAGTATTTGTCTCTGCAGCCAGACAGACCTGAAATAAAATCCAGGCTCCTCCACTTATCAACTCATGCCACCTCTGAGTCTCCATTTTCCCATTTAGAAAAAATGGGTGCTAACCTGGCCAACATGATGAAAGAAATCCCATCACTACCAAAAAATGCAAAAATTAGCCAGGTGTGGTGGTGCACACCTGTAGTCTCAGCTACTCAGGAGGCTGAGGTGAGAGAATCGCTTGAACCGGGGAGGTGGAGGTTGCAGTGAGCTGAGATTGTGCCACTGCACTCCAGCCTGGGTGACAGGGTGAGACCTTGTCTCAAAAAAAAAAAAAAAAAAAAAATAGGAAAAAAAAAAAGAAAAATGGGTGCATTAACACCTCTCCTACAAAGGTATTAAGAGAATTTGACAGCCCCTACCTCTCTCCTCCTGCAGAGGTTAGGTTCAGCTCTTTGTCATTCACAAGCACAGCTCCCAAAGTACTAGGGAATTGACTTATTGCTTTGAATGTTAGCAAAGGAAAAGACTGAAAAATGCATCATGCTTACCCTGTACACACTGTTACTCAGGGTAACTAAAAAGTTGAGGGGGAGTTTCCCTTTATAGAAGAATGTTTGCACAAAAATGCAGAAGCAATGATGGAATTAGAACATCACCAGTTTGCAACTGCTAATGAACTAGTGGATTTGGGCACTGAGCATCAACAGCTGCTCACATCCCCAAACAGAGAGTGCTGGACAGTGTATGCCCCCTAATGGAAGCACGCCCATGAAGCAATCTTGCCGAAAAGCATCGAACCAGAATCTGGTCAAGCCTCTATCAAACCACCAATTTCCAAATAACTGCAGGGGACAGAGGAACTTGTTTTATTTCACCATGGAGATGCAATCAACAACATTCAGACCATGGAGGATTCTATAGGGGAACAACCTACTTTCTTCAACATGTAAATTTTTTAAAAAAAGAGAGAAAAAGAGAGATTGAAAGGGAATCTGCTGATTAAAAGAAATGTATCGACTGATTAAAATTCATGAATCTTATTTGGATCTTAATTGAAATGAACCAACTATAAAATAAATGTGAAGTAATCTGAGAAATATGAATGCTGACTATATATAATAAGGAATTATTAAATTTAAACGAAGTAATGGCTAGTGGGTGGTGGTGGCTTATGACTGTAATCCCAGCACTTTGGGAAGCCGAGGCAGGCAGATCACTTGAAGTCAGGAGTTCGAGGCCAGCCTGGCCAACATGGTGAAACCCCGTCTCTACTAAAAATACAAAAATTAGCTGGGCATGGTGGCGCATGCCTTTAATCCCAGCTACTCAGAAGGCTGAGACGGGAGAATCACTTGAACCCAGGAGGCGGGGGTTACAGTGAGCAGAGATCGTGCCCTTGCACTCCAGTCTGAGAGACAGAGTGAGACTCCATCTCAATAAATAAATAAACTGCAGTAATGGTATTGTGATTATGTTTTTAAAGATAAATATTTATCTTTTTAGATACATACTGAAATGTTTATGAATAAAATTATACACTTTCTGGGATTTGCTGCAGAATAATCTGGGAGGGCATTAGGGGGAGCACATTGATAGGAACTATCACTGAACGTGGTCAATATGTGATACATATGGGTTCATAATTTTTTCTCCAAATTGTGTGTATGGTTGAAATATTACCTAATTAAAAGTTGAAAAATCTCCCAAGCACTGGTGAGTAATGTAGGTTCTCTTGAAGATTTGGGAACAGGATGGGGAGCTGGATTGGAAAGGGAAATGTATTCAAATGCTCCCACTGGACATCCTGACCCCTCCCCACACACCTACCTCCTGACCTCCCCCTGCAGTCTAATGTACTCCACTCAGCTTCCTACCCCACTCAGCAAAACCGAGTCTTCCATGGAGCCCAACCACAGCCCACTAGAGCTTCTCAGGCCTGCCCTCTGGGGCCTCCATTCATCCTGCCACAGTGTCAAAGGGCTACCACAGTGGATATTCAATAAGCATCCACTCTTCTTCCAGATAGCAAAACCCATTTAGGTGTCGTGATCCAGTCATGAGCACATGGGTTGAGGCTCAATAGACCCTAAAAGAAATAAAGGTGGAATTACCAGAAGTATGAAACAACCCAGCTCTTTGTGGGTCTAGTCCAGTGGCTGCAGAATCATTTGGGAGCTTTTTACAAATAAATATTCCAGTGCATGGGTGCAATCGCCTGTGCTTGCACACGCGTGCGCACACGCGCACACACACACACACACGCAGAGTCACCCTAATGACTCAGTATTGCTAAGGTAGGGCAGGGTTACCTGTATTGTCTCAAAGTCCCTCCAGGTTCAGCCAGCCTAGTCTGAGCCCAGGGCTTACAAACTGTTGGTGGGGCCCATAAAATGTAACAAAACATATGCAGAGAGAGAGAGAAGAAGAGAAATGATCAATTATCTATTGCTCAGAGTCTACAAGGCACAGGTCCAAATCAGGCCCCAGAAAATGAATTCACTGAATGATCAATTCCCCCCAAACTGTGGAGCAAAGTATTTACATGGGGTCTAGGAGACACAGTGGCAACTTTTTGTTGTAGTGCCCTTCTGCCAGCTGGCCTGTGGGGAGTAGGGGCAAGAGAGGGAATGTTCTTTCCCTGCCATCTGCCCATCAGTCCTGCCCATAGTACCCCCTGGATGGAACCCTAAGGGTTCCATCCCCTGCTCCATTCCCTTCTACCACTCCTCCCTACAGAAAGGTTTGGTCTTCCTGACCCTGTTCTCCAGCTCCCACTGAGCTCCAAACCACAAACATCAACTGGAGAATAGAGAGTGCTGTAGCCACATAACTTCTTCCTGTCTTCAGATTGAGGGAGGTGAGGAGCAGGGGCAGGGTTCACTTCTCTACTCCTCCTCTCTTCTTGTGAAAACATTAGCAATCACCTCCCGCTCTGCTGGGCTCCACAGCTCCCGCATCACCCTGCAGGTATTGCAATTAATTGTGGGCTTTGAAGGGGCCCAGACCGTGGCTCAGCCTTCTTTGTGGCCCCCAGCAGGCACACAAGGATTGCATGTTGAATACGTGAGTGGATACTTGTTGAACACATGGGATGGAATTTAATATCTTATTCACAGCCCTCACTGAGCAGCGCTGCACTATACACTCTGTGGGACTCAGCTGGTGCCAGCTCCGGCTTCCCCTGATCCTAGCTTGGGGAAGGGAAAGGACTTCTAGCTTGGGCAGTGAAAAGCTTTGCTGTTTTGCTAACAGAGAGGTCCTGGGGAGATAAGACATATTCACAAACTTTTCTTCAAAAAATACGTGGCAGCCTCAAAAACAACACTAGAGCACAGTGATGTTAAACATTTCTTCTACTGAGGGCAGGTGTTACTGCCTGGGATTTAATGGCTCTTACAGATAAATAACAAGAATGTAGGAAAAGTGAAAATGACTGCCATGTGGAGAAAGAAACAGGCACCAAGCCCCAAGGGAAAGAATGAAGGCGAGGAAAGCTTGTTTAAAAAGACAGACATCAAACCTAGTGGGGGATGTGGGGGAGGGCAGACAGAAATCACAGTAACTCTGGGTTTTCTCAAAAAACTGATGTAGCAATTAAAACAAGTAGGAATGGGTTGAAATAACAGTCTTGACAGCTAGAACTAGAGTAGAAATCAGGTGGAGGATGGGGGAGAGGAAAAAGGAAAAGGACCATCTGAGACACAAAAGATAAAATAAAATGTGTTTGACCCCAAAGAAGACCACGACAGATATTTTCCAACCAGTTGAGAAGATTATGAATTTGACAAGATTGGGGGGCAAAGAGGGGGTGGTTTTTCAGGTTTTCCCCAGCCATCTCAAAGGGCTGGTGGGTGATCACCCAGGAGGATTCTGATCAGAGCCCGCTGTCCTTAGAGCAAGCAGGACAGGTCTTCTGAGCAGATTCCCTGCTGTTCTCCTGGGTGCTTACAGCAAAATTTCCACCACAGGCTACCCCTTCACAGAACATTCCTCCACTTCATGACCCGCCGCTGCTAGGAAACCACCTGTGTCTAACTCAGTTCTTCTCTTCTGAAATCTAGAATCTTGCCATTCTTTGCCAATCCTCTGTTCACTCTCCTCCTTATTGGATCATAGGATGACAGAACGTAAGGCTTTGTGGGGGGAGGGAGCCTTAAAAATTCATCTTCAGCTAGACACACAAATCCCCTAGGGACTCTTGCTAAGATGCAGATTCTCAGTCACAGCTCTGAAGTGGGACCTGAATGTCTGCATTTTCTCTCAAGCTTCCAAGTGATGTCCGTGCTGCTGTTCCCCAGACTGCACTTAGAGAGCAAGACCCTAGACCTAGCTGTTCAATAGAGTCAACCAGCCAAATTAAGTGAAATTGAAGATTCAGCACCTCAGTCACACCAGCCACACTTCAAGTGCCCAATGGCCACCACATTGGACAGAGCAGAACATTTTCATCACCACAGAAAGCTCTACCAAGCAGCACAGACAGACCAATGGCCCCTACAGTGGTTGAATGCTGGTATCCCCTCTCCCACATTTATATGTTGAATCCTAACTCCCAATGTAATGGTATTAAAAGGCAGGGCCTTTGGCAGGTGATTAGGTCATAAGGGTGGAGCCTCCACGAATGGAATCAGTGCCCTTATGAAAAGAACCCTCAAGCACTCCCTTGCCCTCTTTTCACCATGTGAGGACACAATGAGAAGTTGCCGGTCTGCAACCGGGAAGAGAGTCATCACCAGAACTGACCATGCTGACCCCCTGATCTCTGACTTGTAACTCCAGAACTGCAAGGAATACATTTCTGTTGTTTATTAGCCACCCTGTCTACGGCACTTTGTTATACCAGCCCAAATAAATGAAGACACCCCCTCAGGAAGACATCCTTCCTCTGTACTGTTGGATAGGAATCCCCATAGTTTCTGTCTGACGGATCTGGGAGTTTTCACTTGCACAATATGTTACCACCTGGTTCAGCTTTCTGACCAGCTCATTGTCTGTCTTTGCTGCTCACAACCAGTCAGCCCCATTTTAAAGATGTAAAGGGGTCCAAGACACAACATATTATTTAATTTTAAGTAGCCACTAGCATAAAATAAACATCTTATATCTCGCAGACAGCCTGGCAAAAGGGCTCATGTATGACCTAAGGCAGTTGTGTTCCAAGCCTCCTCATCTCTCTCCTATTTGATTCATCACTCTAGGAAACCAAGAAATAAGAAGCTCTTGTCTTGTGCGCCTCTGTATTCTTTCACTGGAGAAAATATAAAAACAATACCCCACTTGCACATGACATTTGGCAGTTTATAGGCAAATAGAGACTAGCCTGCAGGATGTTTGTTAGGGGGTGCTGTTGGGATCAACTCCTGTGGAGGGCAGTAGATGGGAGCAGGATTGAGCAGAGGCAGAAGCTGGCCTGCAAGTCATTCTCAATGGAGACCTCAGACAATCCCACAGGTAGCTCTAGAGCTGGGATGGACTGTGGGGAAGGAAGGAAGATGAGGGGCTTTCCCTTTTTCTAAAAGGTGCAGAGAAGATCACCAGTCTTATTATGTCAAAGTAACAGCTCATATGGCTCTTGTTCTGGAACTCATGGAATTCACATGTTGGAGGCATGAATCACAGTTCACAAATGTAGGTGGCAAGAAATGAAATTTTTTCATCATTTTATGGCTCATTATAATTTTTATGATAAGTCCAGTGGTAGATACTGGAAATGTGCTTCCAGATCTCCCTTTAATAATAAAGAAAATTTTTCCCTGACTGCTGGGAGTGCTACTGGCAGTCAGCCCTCAGCTTTCAGCCCCTTTGGAGACTGGCCTAGCCAAAGGGAGCCTCCTCACTTAAGGTCAGCTTCCCTCTCCCTGCGGCTGCAACCAAGGCCTGATCAATGAAGGGGCGTTCTCTTCCTCCAATTCAGGACAACTCTGAAGGGCCGTCCCAGCTCCAGAGCTACCTGTAGGGTTGGCTGAGCTCTCCATTGAGATTGTATTGCAGCCCAACTTCTCCCTCTTCTCAGTCTTGCTTCTGTTTCCTCCCCCAGCTTCTCCCTTTGCTCAGTCTTGCTTCTGTTTCCTCCCCTTCACAAGAGTTTATCCCAAGAGCACACCCTAACAAACATCCTGCAGGCTAATCTCTATCTCAGATCTGCTGCCCAAGGAACCCAACCTGCAAAAGGTTCCATTCTGCTCTCTTGGGCTCTGCCTAATTTCCAAGGCCCTTCATAAACCCAAGGTATCAAGGTGAGGGTGTGATGGTGGGAGGTGAGGGGAGTAATGATATAGTTTCTCGCTATCATCCATCTACAAGGGCATGACTGACATTCCCAACATTCCATCTGACACTCTCTGCCAGCCTTTTGAGACCAACTCTCTGTGTGTGTCTTCCATGCTCCTGAACATATGGGATTAATTCCTCCATTCCCATACCATGCTGGGACTCAGGGAACTCTGTTAGACAAAGCTCCATTTTTCACAGCCATCTCTTCTCAGAGTCTATTTCCCCAGGCACAACCCCAGAAGTGGTACCCATCTGCTCTTATACCTTACAAGCCAATTTAGGGCGTCTTTTGTTCTTCCTCCTCACCAGGGCTTGGTCTAGGGAAGGGAGCAGGGAACAGAGCTTCTACCCCTTGTGGTAGATGATCATGGCTACAAATTCTTTTTATAAGTACATTTTATTGTGCATACTTAAGGTATACAACATGATGTTATTACATACATAGGTAGTATAATGTTTACTGTATTGGAATAAATTAACATGTTCATCATCTCACATAATTACCCATTTTCTCCTGTGGCAAGAGCCGCTATTATCTACAATTTTTTTTTTACATTCCTCCTCTCAAGAGATAAGATTTATGTCTCCTCCCCTTTAATGTGGGTGGGCTTTATGACTGCTTCAAACAGTAGAACACAGCAAAAGGAACACTGTGACTGTGACCTTGGATCTATTGCCTGACCCAGGTCTTAAGAATCTAGCAGTTTCCTGACTCTTGAAACAGTCCCTGTGGAAGCATTGAGCCCCCATAGAAGAAGCCCAACCACCCTGAGTTCCCCTCTACTGGAGAAGCCATGTTTAGGGACACCAGTCATGAGTCCCCATCTGAGCCTTCCAGCCACACTGCTATGTGAGAGAAGCCACCTTGGATGAGCCATCCTCCCCAGCTGAATACTGCTGAGTAGCCCCAGTTAATGCCACACGGAACAGAAGAATCACCCAGCTAAGCCCTACAAAATTGTGAAACACAATAAAATGGTGGTCATTTTCAGCTGCTGCCACCCTTTCTCAGGGACATCACTGCCTCCTTTCTTCCTCTCCATCTCTATTCATACCCTATTGAGTGAATCTTTTCAGGTTGAGGGGCAAGGTTGGACAGAGCAGGAAAGTGGAATCTTTACTTTTATTCATCCTGTAGTCTTTCAGATTACTCAGCCCTGTGTTCTTCCCACTCCCTGCCAAAGGTTTGGCTTTTGGAACTCAAAAGCCAGGAGTCTATCTTACCTACTTTTTGTTGTGTATTCCCTTCCCTGAGGCAAGGGATGATGTAGGGTCTTGCTGGCCAACCTGGGTGTGGAAGTCAGAGATCATGAAAGGAAATACAGAGGAAACATGAGATAACATTTAACTATCATCCTGCCACCCACAGAATTTTGCTAACTTTAGAGATCAGATCCAAGCCACAGGGAAAAACCAGGACATGAGAAAATTAGGTTATCAGCACAACATTCAGGGCTCAGAGGCAGGGCTTAAACTTTAAACTCAGGGATTCTGACTTTCAGCCCTCTGTTCATTTGGTAAGTCTTCCAAAAATGCAGGCATCCAGGCATACTTACTTGATGCTGAATTATTTTTCCTAAAAATAGAATTTACTCTCATACACTGCCAGTGGAAGTATAAACTGGTAAAATGACTTTAGTCTGCCACTCCACAAGCAGACAGATATTTAAGAGAAATGAGTGCATGTCCAAAAAAAGTATAAAAATGTTCGTAACCAACTTATTCTCAATAGCCAAAAACTGTAAACAACCCAAATGTCCATCAACAGGAGAATGGATAAACAGACTGTGCCATATTTATACTGTGGAATACTATATACAGCAATAAAAAAGGCCAAACTACTGAGTATGCAAAAAGATAGTTGAGTTTCACAAGCATTGTGCTAGGCAAAAGAAAAAACACACAAAAGAACACATATTGAATAATTACACTTAGAGGGAGTTCAAGAACAGGCAAAAGCAATCTTTGGGGATAGAGGTCATAATAGTGGTTACCTCTGGACTAGAAGGATTGCCTGGAAAGGGGCATGAGGGAACGTTCTCACATGATAGAAATGTTCTGTGTCTTGGTGTATGCATACGTGAGAATTCATCAAGCTTAAGATTTGTAAATTTTACTGTATGTGACTTATACCTCAACTTTAAAAACACAAACTAGTTTGTTCATATATATATACACACACACACACAGACACACACACCATATATACACATATGTGTATATATATACATATTAAAGTTTCCAAGACAAACTCAAGAAATTATTCTTTTGCCTACTTTTCTTTTACTCTGTAATAAAATTTGTTTGTTTTAAGAGATGGGGTCTTGCTATGCTGCTCAGGCTGGACTCAAACTCCTGGGCTCCTGAGTAGCTGGGACTACAGGTGCACCCAGCACAACAAAGTTTTCTTTTTTGTTTTCCTCAAAATCAATCTCCTTTTCTTCTTCATAAATTTTAATTTTATTAATATTATTCTATAATTTGCAAAAATGCATTTTAAGCGTTTTGTATTTTCTAAATGGCAGACACACCAGGGATTGTATATTTCTACTCTCAAAACAGCAGGGAGTGAACCTGTTCTGCCTAGACTCACTGTACAACCCTCCTGTCTCTTAGATCTTGCTGCCTCCTCAGTATCCAGCAGTAGTGGGAAAGATCCTCTTTGCTCTCAGTCCTGCATGCTGATTCAGACCTCCATGCAGTCCATACACCTTGTTTCATCTGCCTGAAAGAACCTGCTTTCCTTCTTCATTTGTCTAACTTCTATGCATCCTCCAAAACCCAGCTGTCTTTCCTTTTACTCTTTATCTGCTTTTCATGGCCTCTGTGATGGCATTCTCCCATTGAACTCTAATTGTTTTCACCTCTGTGAATTTCTCCAGCTCATGTGAATTTCTCCAGACATGTCTGCATGGATGTCACATCCTCTTCCTAACACACCACCCAGCAAAAAGTGGGGGTTCATTTCATTAGGAGAGGACCCCGAAATGAATGGATAAATCCTTAGATTCGGTTGCAACACTGCTGTTTTACAGGATTTTCATAAATAAAAAATACCCAACATTGCAAAAATTAATCTGGAGATTGAGGAAATGAAAGGTTCATTAAAAAAAAAAAAAAAAAGTGCTGTGAATGCAACTCTGTAAACAGGAAGCCTCTCCTTTCTGTGAAAACTAATTGCCCCCAATGGGCTGATGGCAAATAATGAGTAATGAAGGATGCTAGAATTATTTGTAAAGATTGGGCTCCTGTGGCTTTGATAAATTTATCATGAAATACCCTTCAGAACCTCAGCCCCAGCAGGAGCTCATTGCTTCTGTGATCACAACTTGAGATGCGCTCAAGGTTCTGCCTGGAGCTGGTTTTCAGAAACATCAAATGCTTGCATTTTATTTTACTGTTTTGGATAAGAAAAGTCATAAAATCTTTGAAAAAGTGAAGGACTGACTATTTGGAAAAATATCTTATCAGGGACTGCAAATCTTTGAAGCTTTTATGCTAAATCCCCACTTAGTTTGCCTCCCTTCAACTGCTCCGTGTGCTGGAAAGGCACAGGAAGATCTGCTTTTGTGAAATTAAGCCCAGGCTTCCAATCCAGGCTGCAATCAGATGGGTATTCATGATTCTTGGGGATACAGATAAAATCCCAGGTTAATAAATTCAATTCACCCAGCATTCATGATCCCAGAGACCCCTCCAAACCCCTTGCCCTCCACCACGCCACTGCCTCCAGCCCCTGGGGCTTTCCTTAAATATATAAAGTATTTCTGGTAAATAACTTGAGAGAGAAGGAAGTCAGTGGAGGCAATCACCATCTGAGAAGCTCTGGCCACCTCCAGGTAGCTCTGGATGGGCAAAGGTGTTAACCTGGAAATTAACATCTTTCCATAAATTCATGGAAAATGTTATCTTGCTAGCTTGTGAATTCTACTCTGAAAAGTGGACCTCAGCTCTATGAATCCTGAAGCTCCTAATATCTAAGCAGTAGGAAAAGAGAAAACCCTGAGCAGTTGCATGATCGTGATGCCTATTTAGAAGGTTGTTAAAATAGACCTCCTCAGGCCTCGGTTTCTGAGGATGCTTCACCATGATAACCCTTAAGCAGCCAAGTACGTTTGACTCACAGCTTCTCCATACACAGACCTACCAAGGAAGTAGCAGCCCTCAGCTGGATCTGGATGTAGAATTAGATTGGAGTGAGGAATGAGGTAGGACTTGAGGAGAAATCCTTTGGAGGAAACTGCTGAAGCCTCAAGAGCTTGGATGGGGTGTACCTCCACTGCTTCTGGTCTGGAGAGAGTGGGCCTCAATGGGAACATGCAGAGAGCTTCTTCAGGTTCTCTGAGTTGGGAGGCACTATGGCCTAGAGTTTCACTCTTATCCAGGATATCAGGGGCATGTTTGTGCCCTTTGTGTTTGTGTCTCTTGTGGACCAGATGTGGGCCACATTAAGTTCTGCTCATGCAGACAGCTAGGAGAGTAAAAGTCATAAAAAGTGCGCCACTAGGGCCAGCCCAGGATCGTGGGGCACACTGACAGTACCATACTACTACAGGTACTACACACTTCTACACAGGTCTGCACCTACTATCCTGTCTTCATCCACCTAACCCTGGTGGGGGTCTCCAGCAACAGCTTGTAAGTAGGGAAGAGGTGGGTATGGAAGAAGCAGAAGTCATCCCTCCTTCCTTGAGGAAGATGGTTGCCAAATATAGGCCTTAGCATGGAGAGCAGTCTTACCTTCGAGTGACAGAGTAATCAAGTCTTTTTAGTCTGTATTTTTGGTGCTTTGACTTCTTGGGGTCTTGCTGACTTTGAAGAGACTGTCCCTCCCAAGGATAGCCAATTCCTAGAGATAGTTAAAAAAAATAATAATAATAAAGGCCAAGTTGGGTGGCTCACCCCTGACACCTGTAATCCCAGCACTTTAAGAGGCTGAGATAGGTGGATCACGTGAGGCCTGGCCAACATGGCAAAACCCCGTTTCTACTAAAAATACAAAAATTAACCAGGTGTGGTGTTGCACACCTATAATCCCAGCTACTCGGGAGGTGGAGGCATGAGAATAGCTTGAGCTTGGGAAGCAGAAGTTGCAGTAAGCTGAGATTGTGCCACTGCACTCCAGCCTGGGCAACAGAGCAAGAGCAAGACTCCATCTCAAAAAAAAAAAAAAAAAAAAAAAAAAGGTTCCACTCACCTTTGAGTGTGCCTGTCATATGCAAACCAACCCATCCAAGGCCCATTTCCTTAGCCACCTCCTTTATCAGGCTTTTACACTGTGGGCCACTAGTGACCCAAGGACCAGGTACCAGGTAACTAGGGATAACCCCTATCCCCCAGGACCTCCTGAAATTACACAATTTAGCCAACCCTAAACCTACTTACCTGGCTTCATCCATTCCTTCAGCATCAACTACAATAAAGCCTCTTGTCCACATTCCTCTCTGCTTGCTCTACCTCCTGACTCACCTTGGTGCTTCCCTGTGTGGCCCTGCATGACAGTGGGATGCACCCTCCTCTTGGGAACTGTGAGCAACAAACTGTCTTTTCAATGACAGTCATGTGATCTGTTGGCCTCACCATACCTAAATAATAATATACCTACACTTTAAAACAAGACTGAAGTGTTGATTAATACACTCAACTGGATGCATTCTCATTACTAATCCAAAACGACCATACAACACAAGACTGCATGGGAAACAAATTATTCATGTTTCTGTTCAGGGGCTGGGGAAATTTTCTCATCTGAGAAAAACTTAAAGGGACCATCTGAGACCAAAAACATTCTGTACAATGGAATGTTATTCAGCAATACAAAGGAACAAAGCACTGATACATGCTACAGAGATGACCTTGAAAACATGCTAAGAGAAAGAAGCCAGTCATAAAAGATTGTATGTATATTTCCATTTATATAAAATGTCCAGAATAGGCCAGGAGCGGTGGCTCACTGTCACTGTCACTGTCACTTGCTTAAATATGTGCTTCAAACCTCTGCCCACTGTATTCCCAATGCTTTGGGAGGCCAAAGCGGGCAGATCACTGAAGCCCAGGAGTTCAAGACCAGCCTGGGCAACATGGCAAAACCTCATCACTACAAAAAAATGCAAAAATTACCCTGGTGTGGTGGAAGACACCTGTAGTCCCAGCTACTCCGGAGGCTGAGGTAGGAGGATTGCTTAAGTTGAGGAAGCGGAGGTTGCAATGAGCAGAGAAGGTGCCACTGTACTCCAGCCTGGATGACAGAGCAAGACCCAGTCTCAAAAAAAAAAAAAAAAAAAAAAAAAAAAGGCTGAGTGCAGCAGCTCATGCCTGTAATCCCAGCATTTTGGAAGGCTGAGGCAGGTGGATCACCTGAGGTCAGGAATTCAAGACCAGCCTGGCCAACATAGTGAAACCCCATCTCTACTAAAAATACAAAAATTAACTTGGCCTGGTGGGAGCCTGTAAACACTTTGGGAGACTGAGGTGGGCGGATCACGAGGTCAGGAGATTGAGACCATCCTGGCTAACACGGTGAAACCCCGTCTCTACTGAAAATACAAAACATTAGCCGGGCGTGGTGGCGGGTGCCTATAGTCCCAGCTACTCGGGAGGCTGAGGCAGGAGAATGGCGTGAACCCAGGAGGCGGAGCTTGCAGTGAGCCGAGATCGCGCCACTGCACTCCGGCCTGGGCGACAGAGCAAGACTCCATTCCAAAAAAAAGAAAAAAAAAATAGTCCAGAGTAGGCAAATCTGTAGAGGCAGAAAGTAGATTAGTTTAGTGAGCATCCAGGGATTGGGAAACTTGCTGGGGGGATGAGGAGTGACTGATAATGGTAAGGAGGTTTGTGGGGGATGAAGAAAATGTTTTAAAATTAATTGTGATGATGGTTGCACAACTCTGTGACTATCCTAAAAACCACTGAATTGTATGGTATATAAATTATATATCAATTTAATTGAAAGAGAGAGAAGCAAGGTACTTCTCAGTCTTTGAGCCATGCAGGCCTGTGTTATACACCAGCTTCACTATTTACTGGCCCTGAGGTTTGGGGGCATAGAACCTCTTTAAGGCTTTATGTCCTTTTCTATAAACTAGGGATCTACATACCTACTGTATACGGTTGTTGAATAAGATCATGTGTGTGAACTGCTTAATAAGTTTATTAGCGCACAGGAAAGACACTCGGCCTTGGATGCTAATAGTAATGCTAATAAAAGTGGATGTGTCTTACACACCCTCGGAAGGCTTTCCATTCACTCATTCATTCAACAAGTACAAGGCCCTCCTTGTGTCTGACACTGCTCAAAGTGCACAAGTCAAAATCTAAGTCAAAGTCTTGCTGGTATGAAACTGACACTCTAGCAGGGAGAGGAATAATTAACAAACAGGCAGACATGGCAAATATCAGATAGGGACAGACAGCCACCTCCAGGCCTGCTCCTCAAAGCAGCTCACTTTCATATTGTCCATATTTGGCTGTTAAATAAGGTTTTGTTTGAACCTACAATCCTCAAGGCTTAAACAATGCGTTTCAAAACCTCTGCCCACCCTATTCCCAAGACATTGCAAACTCCACGTTGGGACATACACGGTATCTCAGGCGTAACCGTTCTTTTCTAGTTGATCCTAATGATGTAACTTCAAACAGGCCACCCTCCCAAATTCTAAGAAATTGAATTTTCTGTCACCTTCAGTGAAAGTGATGCTTCCTAGCAAATGCAATTTCAACTAGACATAGAGATTTATGCGGCTAATGGGCCTCATGTCTTTCTGATTCAGTTTAAATCTTTTGAAAACGCCTTGATTAAATTTGGATCTTCCAAAAATGTCAGTGACTTTGATTCAGAACGTGTGAATTCTCAGCAAGTTTGCCAAGTGTAGGACGCTTCTCTTCGTCACATATTCACTTTCTTCAGTGACTAAGGCCTATGTCTTACACCAATGGGTACATTTTTAGCCTGATGGCTGAGGAGGAACACTCGCCAGAATTAGCTGTCCGTGTCCCTCTGTCTCGCAGGTTCACTGTGCCATGTAGGTAACGTCATGCCCAGGTCTCCTCAGTCTCCTGAACACGTCTGCAGAGACCAAGATGCGTATTCTAAGCTTACTGGGCAGATGCTCCATTAGGAAGATGCAGGGACATTGCAGCAACATCTGCCAGAAGTTGTGCTTGGCTGCCACAAAGCACTTCTCAATTTCCAACAGTCCCTACAGCCTCCTCTCTCTTCTCATTTCAGTCCTGATCACACAGCAGATGGATGGGCTGGGATTCTCTGCTGTGTTGCATTTGGCATTGGCTGACAGAGCAGACACAATGGCAGTGCCCTCTGGGAAGCAACGTAAAGAGCTGATAGTTGTATTTTCTGACAGATAATAGCGCAGAAAGATGTGAATAAACCAGGTGCACTTGTCCTTTAACAGACTGATAACGGTGACAGAAAACACCCTAGTGGCCATGGAAACAAAGGGTTGGGACAGGAATAAGAATGGAACTGTGGGGAGGTTTCAACAAGACCCTCTGTGTGTTGCTGGAAGATACTTGGAAATGTTTGCTGCATTTCCTCATGCATCCCAGTTCTTCCTCAGCCCCAACAGCAAAGACCTCCAGCAGGGAAGGGTTGATACAGCACGGATGGGAGAAGAAGGGAGTCAAAATCTTGGCTTGGCTTTTGAATTTGGAAAGTCAACTTTGAGTTGTAAGAACCCAAAGGAAATTTACAGGTAACCTAGAAACTTCCAAGGCCTGAGATATAGATCAGGGCTAGTTTTGCCTGCTTCGGAAGAGAGGAAGTTTCCCAGGGCAGAGGTGGGGAGAGAATGATAAGGGGCAGCAAGAGAGGAAGACAATAGAAGCTTCCCTGAAAATGGCCCTGCTCCCCAACCCACCCACCTGTCACGTACAGGGGATGAAGAATACAAAAGAGACCTCAGATGGGTGCGAAGTGGGGTTGGGGGGTCCTAGGGACCATGCCTAGAGACACCAGATAAAATGCAATGTCTGGGGCGGGCATGGTGACTCACACATGTAATCCCAGCAGTTTGGGAGACCGAGGCAGGTGGCTCACTTGAGGTCAGGAGCTTCAGACCAGCCTGGCCAACACGGTGAAACCCTGCCTCTACTGAAAATACAAAAATTAGCTGGGCATTGTGGTGCATGCTTGTAATCCCAGCTACTTGGGAGGCTGAGGCAGGAGGATCGCTTGAACCTGGGAGGTGGAGGTTTCTGTTTGCCAAGATTTCGCCACTGCACTGCAGCCTAGGTGACAGAACAAAACTCCATCTCAAAAAAAAAAAAAAAAAAAAAAAGAAAAGCAGTATTTGGGACATACTTACAATAAAACATTACTCATCATTTACCTGAAATTCAAATTTAACTGGGTAATATGTATTTCTGTTTGCTAAATCTGGCATCCCTATTTGCACCTCCTTTCTAGGGGAAACCTAAAGAGCCTCCTCACCCCAGCAGGTGAGGAAGACAAAAACAAAGAAGGGATGCTGGGGAGAGGGGCCTTGGGGTGCCTAGTGGAGCCTGCAGCAGGAGAAGGAAAAGCTCTGCCTCTGAGGAAGCCCAAGACTCCACTTCTGGGTGAGGACTTAGAAGTCAAAATGAGGAGGACGCAGCTGCCACCTGCAGGGAGCATTCCGTGAGGGTCAGAGGGTTGACAGTCTCCTCAGACAACCCCAGTAGGGATTGATAGGGTCATGCAGGCCAGATTGCACATGCATGCACACACACACACCATGTGCCTGCACACAAAAGCAATAAAAGTTCATACTTACTGAGCACTTGCTAACCCAGGAACTCTTCACAGAACTTGATGCTATTTTCTAATTGTACTATATTTTCTTCTGCCAACTCCTCTAATCCTTGCAACAGTCCTATGAGGTAGGCATTTTTATCTCCATTTTCCTCATGAGGGAACAGAAGCAAAGAGTTATTTGAGTATCCCAGACTCACCTAGTTGGCAGGTGGCAAAACTGGGGTGTGAACCCAGCAGTTTGGTTCCTGAATCTGTATTCTTAACTTCCATACTCTGCAATCTGTATCACTTGGAGTTGAGTGTGACCACAAGTTATCAAAAACCCCAATTCGCAGTGGCTGAAACACAGAATTTTATTTTATTTTGTTAAACAACAACAACAAAACTCCACAGGCGGGCAGGTCAGGACTGCTGTAACAGCGCCACGAAGCTCCTTCCGGAATTCCCTCTGCGTTCACTACAGGTGACTTTCAAACCTGTGGTCCAAGAGGGCTGCTGGAGCCTCAGCCATTACATGTGTGTCCCAAGCAGCAAGAGGGAGGAAGGAGGAAAAAGAGTGGCTCTCTCCCTCTTCCAGAAAGTCACATATGCCATCTCTTAGTCACACAGTCTCATCTTGCTGCAAAAGAAGCTGGAGTAAGTAATCACTTGACTGATTGGCAGTGTGCCCGGCTACAATCAGGAATAAAAGGAGAAAATGACTGTTGAGAATTGATAGCATTCTCTGTGACACTGCCTCTGGAATTTTAAAGTCCCTGGAATTATAGGCCTGTAGTAGATTTTACTGCTGCCCAAATCTCTCCCCCAGCTCATCATGGATGGAGCCAACAAAGTAGGGGGTGCGGCCTCTCAAGGTATCTGCAAAGAGCTGAGGAGGCTGGAGACTGAGACACACAGAAGTTCCCAGGAATCTGCTCCCATTCCTCTACCTCCCACTTTGAAGAAAATCACTGTTCTGATTTCTATCACAATAGGTTAGTTTGCATTTTCTAGAGCTTCATAGAAGTGGAATCATACAGCATAACCTCTTTTGTGTCTGGGTTCTCTTATTCAGCATTATGTCTGTGGGACTCATTGCTGTGGGGTGCATCAGTCATTCATTTCTTCTTATTGCTGTGAAGTGCTCCATTACAGGAATGCACCATAATTTGTCCATTCATCTGCTGAGGGACACCTAGTGTGTTTCCGGTGTTGAACTATTAGGAATAAAAGCCTCATGAATATTGTTGCACAATATTTGATACAGATATTGCTTTTCATTGCTGTTGATTAAATGCCTAGGAGGAGAATTACAGGACAGATGGACCTAAGTTATAAGGCAGGTAAACACTTAACTTTTTATGTAACTGTCAAGTAATTTTCTGAAGTGGTTATAGCATTTCACACTCCTCCAGGCGGTTTATGAGTGTTCCAGTTGCTCCACATGGTGAGTTATCAGAGGAGTCCCAAGGGCTGGCACCATATCCTCACCTGGGCCTTGAGGGCCTAGTCCTGGCTAGGTCAGCACATGGAGCTCCAGCCTGGGAGGCTGTCGCAGCGTCTCCTGCAGGGCAACCACAGCAATGCATGGGCTGAGGGATCCCAGAGCAGGAGCCCGCTGCAGCAGCCCTGTGATGTGAGGGCAGTGCAAGGCAAAGACATTGCCAGTACCGTGGAGATGGTGAGCCCACCACAGACAGTGCTCAGGAGTCTCCTGCCATCTTTCACGTCAGCAGTCATCTGCCAGGAATGCAGGAACACACCAAGATGTGTGAAGGGGGATTAGGCGATGCATTTTGGACACTCAAGATGAGCACCAAAGGGAAGTAATGGCCCCAGAAGAGTGCCAGCAATGCCTCCCTCGCCAATCCCCACATATTCTAAGCAGCCAGGCTTCTCATCTGGAGTGGAGGTAATTTGCAGAAGTGGTGGGAGCTGTTTCTCCCAGTTGCAGAAAATACTAACATCTTGTGGAAGACTCTTTCAGCAGAGTCTTAGGTCCATGGGTCACAAAGTCTGGAAAACTGACAAGGCTTTGGGATGGTGTGATGAAGAAGCATCTCTTTTTGTATTTTTTTCTGGTTTTGCTGTCTTCCTTCTTCATCAGAAAACACGTACTCTGCCATGGGCTGTAGCTAGTGACAGCAACGTGGGAGCCGACCAAAACACCCACTGATGTTAGATGTGGTATAGCCAAGCAGTTATACTAGGGAGCTCTGAAGCAGCCTTCCTGGGTTCAAATCCCAGCTCTGCCTTACATTATATGCATGATGTTGGGCAAGTTGCTGAGCCTCTCTGTGCCTCAGTTTCCCCACCTAGAAAATGAGGATAACAGTGTGTTTCACAGGTTTTTCTGAGGAATAAATGAATTAATAGATGCAAAGAACTTACAGCAAGCCTAAACCTAAACATAACAAGCCTCAGTAAATTATGACCCTGGAAGACTGAAGCTTAGCTTGAAAGCTGCTACAATGACACAGTTCTGACAACTACACAAATTTATCAGTATAGAGGAAGAATCTGAGGCACAAATCCAGCCCCTTACCCAAGGCCTACAGCCATTAAGCGACAAAGCAGTAATACCCATTTTGTTGGGTAGCTCCAAAGCTTGTCTTCATTCCTCATGCCCCTCTCCTTTTATTAGAGTTCCTAAAGCCTTAGGAACGTGGCGCCACTGCCACCTGCTGGTGATGCTGCCACATGGCCCATGGCTGGAGCTCTCCCTGAAGCCAACGGGACAGAGATGGAGGTGGTGTGTGCTCAGAACAGAGTCCCGCCACAGGGCAGCCTGATCAGTGGAATGCGACAGGGTCCCAAAGGCTCTCTGGAAACCTTGTCCCCAGAGGGCTTGTATTCTAATCTGAATCTGATTGTGGGATCAATCTCTCCTTCAAAGAAAGGCACTTTGAGATCAATGCTGGCCAAGGTTTGTATGTGTTGCTAACACATTGTAAATAAAAAAATATCTGATGTGGTTTGGCTCTGTATCCTCACCCAAATCTCATCTCTAACTGTAATCCCCGCATGTCAAGGGAGGGACCTGGTGGGAAGCGACTGGATCACGGCAACAGATTTTCCCCATGCTGTTCTCATGATAGTGAGTGAGTTCTCATGAGGTCTGATGGTTTAAAACTGTGGTACGCCCCACTTTTCTCTCTCTCTCCTGCCACCTTGTGAAGAAGGTGCTTGCTTCTTCTTCTACCATGATTACGAGTTGCTTGAGGCATCCTCAGCCATGAGGAACTGTGAGTCAATTAAACCTCTTTTATTTATGAATTACCCAGTCTCAGGTAGTCCTTTGTAGCAGCATGAAAACAAACTAATACAGAAAATTGGTCCCAGAAGTGGGGTTGGAGCCCCTACACAAAGCCCTCACTGGGGCACTGCCCAGTGGAACTGTGAGAAGAGGGCCATCATCCTCCAGGCCCCAGAATGGTAGATCCACCAACAGCTTGGACCATGCCTTTGGAAAAGCCACAGGCACTCAACACCGGCCCATGAAAGCAGCCACAGGGACTGTACCCTGCAGAGCCACAGGGGCAGAGCTGTCCAAACCCTTGGGAGCCCACCCCTTGCATCAGCGTGTCCTGGATGTGGAACATGGAGTCTAAGGAGATTATTTTGGAGTGTTAAGATTTAATGAGGCCAGTGCAGTGGCTCACGCCTGTAATCCCAACACTTTGGGAGGCTGAGGTGGGCAGATCACTTAAGGCCAGGAGTTCAAAACCAGCCTGGCCAACATGGAGATACCCGTCTCTACTAAAAATACAAAAATTAGCCGGTGTGGTGGTGCCCACCTGTAATCCCAACTACTCGAGTGGTTGACTGAGGCATGAGAATCTGGGAGGCAGAGGTTGCAATAAGCCAAGATCATGCTACTGAATTCCAGCTTGGGTGACAGTGTGAGACTGTCTCTCTCTCTGTCTCTCTCTCTCTCACACACACACACACACACACACACACACCCACACACACACACACGAAGATTTAATGAGGTGCCTTGCCAGGTTTTAGACTTGCACGGGGTCTGTGGTCCCTTAGTTTTAGCCAATTTATTCCATTTGGAACAGGAACGTTCACCCAATACCTATACCCCCATTGTATCTTGGAAGTAACTAACTTGGTTTTTATTCTATAGGCTCATAAGCAGAAGGGACTTGCTTTGTCTCAGATGAGACTTTGGACTTGAACTTTTGAGTTCGTGCTGGAATGAGTTAAGCCTTTGGGGGACTATTGGGAAGGCATGATTGGTTTTGAAATGTGAGAGGGATGTAAGACTGGGGAAGGACCATGGGCAGAATGGTATGGTTTGGCTCTGTATCCCCACCCAAATCTCATCTCAGATTGTAAGCCCCATGTGTCAGGGGAGGGACCTGGTGGAAGGTGATTGGATCATGGGGACAGATTTTCTCCATGCTGTTCTTGTGACAGTGAGTGAGTTCTCACAAGATCTGATTGTTTAAAAGTGTGCCACCTCCCACTTCTCCCTCTCTCCTGCTGTCTTGTGAAGAAGGTGCCTGTTTCTCCTTTGCCTTCTGCCATGATTGTAAGTTTCCTGAGGCCTCCCCAGCCATGTGGAACTGTGAGTCAATTAAACCTCTTTTATTTATAAGTTACCCAGTCTCAGGCAGTTTTTAATAGCAGTGTGAAAATGGACTCATATAGTATCTGAGACAGGTCTCAATCAATTTAGAGGTTTACTTTGCCGAGATTAAGGACCACAGCTCATGACACACCTCAGGAGGTCCTGAGAACATGTGCCCAAGGTGGTTGTGGTTACAGTTTGCTTTATTACATTTTGGGGAGACAGAAGTTACAGGCGGTGGCATAAATCAAAACATGGAAAGTATACATTGGTTCAGCCCAGAAAACCAGACATTTTGAAGCAGGGGGCTTCCAGGTCATAGGTGGATTTGAAGATTTCTTGAGTTTAGATGAGGGAGGTTGTGAAAACCAAGGTTCTTGTCATATAGATGATGCTACCAGGTAGCAGACTTCAGAGAGAATAGATAGCAAATGTCTCTTATCAGACCTTAAAATGTGTCAGACTCTGGAAAAGACCTGGTAAGGGAAAGAGATTCTCTACAGAATGCAAATTTCCCCCACAAGAGACTGTTCAGCAGGGCCATTTTAAAACATAACAAAGAAATATATCTTTCTTTGCCTACTATCTGCCATGTGTTGCTATACCAGAGTCACATTGCAATGCGGTATCTCACTGAAACAAAGAGTCTGTTTTGCTATTATTAAGATCTCTGCTTTAATGTTAATTCTGGTCAGTTGTGCCTAAATTCCAAAGGGAGGAGGTTATAATGAGGCATGTTTGACCCTACATTCTCATCATGACCTGAATCAGGGTTTCAGGTTTCTTTGAGATCCCCTTGGCCAAGAAGGGGTCCATTCAGTCCATTGTGGGGCTTAGAATTTTAATTTTGGTTTACAACATCAACGTGTTAGCTATTTACCAGATTACCCAGCTCTTGTGCAAGAGAAAGGTCAAGGAGTTGGAACATGGGACAGGTAAGTTTTGATGAGGATGATACAGTTCAGCAGGGCTCAAAGTGCAGGGCCTCACCCAGGAGGTCAGCTTTGGATGGGGGCCCTGAAGCGAATCCCCTTTTATAATGTTGCATTTCTCTGCCAACTTCCCCACTTGGGTGAAAGAATGAGGAAAAACTCTGAATGAGACAGACAAAGCCCTCTGTGCTTTGGGTCTTGCTGATGTGTCCAGCCTCATTCCTCCCAGTCCCACCTCATGCTCTAGGACAGTTCCACACTTTGGGTGGATAGTTATGACCTGGACTACTTTTTCAAATTCTTTTTCTGGGAAATGCCCTTCACCCCCACTACTAAGGCCCCTATAGTTACTCCAAAGAACCTTACACTTTGTATACCATGTGAATGGCATCTTATGTGAGTGGCATCCCTGATCACAACCCCTTAGACTACAACAGGAATGGTGCCTCTGGGGCTTGTGCAACTTGGCAAAATGTCTACTACTACCACTACCATTCATATGAGTGGACATGTGGACCTGGCCTCCAGACCATACAGAGATGACTGGTTCAGTGTGAGCTGAAATCAAGTGGGCTGATCAGAGTGCTCTCACCCTCGAAATATGAAACTGATGTAAGAGATTCCAAGCTCAGATTGACTGGAATCTCAAATAAAGAAGGTGTCGGTGGCAGCCCCAAACTGTATGTTGTGAGTGCCCTAGCCAGCACCACCTTTTTAGGGAGGTACATCCATCCCCCAGGTGCTTATTGGCTGCTAACATGTCAAAGCTGCCCCTGCTCTGGAAAATCTCCAACTGCACAGAGCCCACCCCACCCAAGTCAATAGCCTCAGAGGTACACAAGGGCAGCCCTCAAGGCAGGACAACTCTGCAGCAAATTTATATCCCAAAGTCCCCTCCACCTGGATCAGGCCACATCTTTGCTCTGCTCCTTCTCTATCCTGCTTCTTCCCTCCATTACAGGCTTCTCCTAAACACACTACCTTAACAGATGACCCAAATCTCTGTGTTAGGCTCTACCTCTAGGGAATTCACCCAAGGCAGACATAGTCTATCACATGAACTATAAACAAAGGAAGCTAGCCTGAGGGAAGAGAGTGATAAGGTCTCTCTTCTTTTTTATTTTTATTTACTTATTTATTTGTTTGAGACAATTTCTTGCTCTGTCCCCAGGCTGGGCTGCAGTGGTGTGATCACAGCTCACTGCAGTCGCAACCTCCTGGGCTTAAACAATACTCCTGTTTCAGCCTGCTTAGTAGCTGGGATCACAGGTGCACACCACCACGCTTGGCTAATTTTTTTATTTTTTATTTTGTAGAGACGAGGACTCACTATGTTGCTCGGGCTGGTCTCAAACTTCTGAACTCAAGGAAGTCCTCCCACCTCAGCCTCCCAAAGTGCTGGGATTATAGGCGTGAGCCACCGCACCTGGCCGGGAGTCTCTTCCTGACCAAACTTGAGACAGGCTCCTCTGAGCCCTCTTTTCAACAAGGTTTCAAGTTTGGCCTATGAAAAACTGCACATTCTCAGCATAAATACTTTCATCCACCTCCACACTGTAAGATGTGCAAAAACACTAATATAGTTTCTAATAGCTCAAGGCCACATCCATAAGATGACCCTAGACCTCTTAGTGTGCTCACCCCAGAAACCTCAATGCTGCCAGGAGAACTTACTGTTTGCTCCAGACAAAGCCTAGTAACAGACAGGCCCCTGAACCTCTCCCCACCTCCTCTGAGCAGTTACTTTAGAAGGCTGCTTACAATTATGAATCCTTTCTCTTCCCCTTTAAAATGTAGATCTTCCACCACCCAGAACGGTCTTCCCAACGACATGAGAGCCATCTCTTTGAAATGCAAATCTCAGTGCTCTCCCTCTCCCAACTCTGGGGGTACCTGGCTCTAACTTGCACTGCTATGGCCTGTGATTAACAAACCCAGTCTGCTCTAGCCCCTGCTTGTTTCCCCTCTACTCCCTCACTCTCCCTTTAAAATGCCCAGGTGTCTCTGCACAAGTTAAAGCTGAGTTTAGTTCACTTGGACCCTCTTCCCTATTGCAGTGGTTATTACTGAATAAAGTCTATTCTTACCACTGTAACTAATGCAGTGCTTTGACAAGAAAAAGAAACGGCTACGCAATGAGGAGTAAAGGTGGGAAATGGGGAATAACACTTCCCTGCTTCTTGGTCATTCCAAGGCACTCCTTCATCCCTGCCTTTAAGCCCCATCAGATGCTTTGTGACCATGTAATAAATCCCCCATTTCTTGCTTAGGCACTCATGTCACTTTCTATTACTTGTAACTAATTCAGATTTTACTAATACCTTCCCTCCTCCTGGTGTGCCCCTCTGCTCCCTGCTGTCTGCCTGGTTTATACTTCAGGTCTTTCAACACAGCTCCAGCATCAACTCCTCCTTGAAGCCTGCCCTGATAACCTGCTGTGCAGCTCCTGGCATGTGCCTCCATCACACCAGAGCCCCACTAGCACTGTTGTGTACTTTTTGGTTTACAATTACAGAAGTTCTTTGAGGTGATACAGAAAACCCACTCGGCCAATAGAACTGAAAAATGGGTGCTTTGATGAAAAACTATGCATTGCTTAGAACGCACTGGTCTGGGTTATCTAATTCTGATTCTATGGAAGATAATTTGCAACTCTGTATCTTGTATACAACTGATAGCAATGCAAAATCGTTCCTGCTCAGAGACATGTAAATAAATTCTGTGCAGAGGAGAGATGACCCTCCCCTCTATGGAAAAGCCAGTTTTGCATCCATTTGAACATTCATTTCAGTATTTCTAATCTATCTATAAATGTATCTGTTCTCCTTTTAACTGGTTGACATTTTTACAGTTTTCTCATTAATTAGCTAAGTAAAATCTTTAAGATGTGCCCATTTTTATATCTGTGTAAGAGTTTGTTTTTTATTTTTTGGTTTTTGGGTTTTTTTAACCAGTCTTTGAAAATTACCCTTTCACAGAATATTGGGGCCTCTGGTTTCAATTGTCATAATAAAAGCTATCATGAACTGGATGCTGAGTGATGGGTTTTACTTTCCTCATCCCATTATAGTGGAGATGTCATCAATTTTTTCACTAGTATATTCTTCAGCCCCTCAAACTGTCCCTGGCACAGAGCAAGTGCTCAAAAACTTACTGGTAACTGAATGAGGAAATCTCAACTATGTCAGGCAAAGCTGCTATTGTCATCCCCATTTTAAAGATGAGGAAGCTGCGGCACATAGCTGGCAGATGACAGTGAGAATTTGAACTCTTGGGGTCTTCAGATAGAACTGAGACAGAAAAATAATCTCATTTAATTTCCTCTTACAGAAGTATGCAATTTGTCCCAAGAGGAATGCCCAACAGACTCCTCATTTCTCTCTGGCCCAAATTTGTGTCATATGTCTTTCCGTGAACCAATCACCACAGGTGAATGAGACAAAGTTTAGACCATTGGGGTCATTCATGGAGTTGGCACTGGGTCAAACCTTTGAGAGGGTTCTGAACAAACAGGTGGGTTCACAGCGTCTACATTAGGCAGTTTGCAGAATGAGAATCTTCCCAAGCCCCACTGGGTTCACCAGCTTAGAATTCCTTTTATTTTTGCCTTTTAAATTATCTTTTGTCATAACGTTTTACAGACATGTCAATTACGTCAATAAGATGTATCCATTTTAGGTGCATAATTCAAAAAGTTTTGACCCATATACACATCCATGTAACCACCACACCAATTGCAACATGGAGCATTCACATCCCTCCAGGAAGTGCCCTGGGCAACTTCTCTATCAATCTCCACACCCACCACCAAGCAGCTGTTAACTAGGTTTACCTGCTCACTTCACTTAAATGAAACCATAGTGTGTGTAGTTTTTAAATGCCTGGATTCTTTCACTTAAATAATGCTTTTGAAATTTGTGCATGTTTTCATATGTATCCGTAGTTTTTTTCTTTTTTTAATCACTGAGTAGGATCCCATTGTATGAATATATACCACAAATCGTTTATCCATTTTCCTGCTATGAAAATTTGTTATTTCCAGTTTGGGGTTCACAAATAAAGATGCTAAGAACATTCACATACAAGTCTTCTCAGAATCTGTTTTTAAATTGGTTTCATGGCTCAGGGATCCCAAATGATGGGTGAAATTAGTAATTTGGGCCCAATACACACCAGCAGCCCTGGCCCAGTGACTCATGGAAGACTCGGTTTCCACCCAGGGACCATTTTTGGACAGGATCCTAGGCTGGCAGGCTGAGATACCATTCTGTTTAGGGCATCGCAGACAAGACAGCAGCATCCGAGCTGTAAGTCTGACACCTTGACATCCTGTTGTAGGACTCTTTCCTTAGTTCAGCTAAAGACAGGGGTCCTTATCACACAGCCATGAAAAATCAGGCTTGCAGACAGTTTGAAGGGTGAAGAGGGCAAGGTTTTATTGGATTTTGAAAGGAAAAGAAAGGGAAACGGGGACTGTCCACTAAACCAGAGTTCTGGTAGTATGCTTCCTGCCTGGCAGATTGAATCCCAGGTTCCATCCAGGAAGAGGGGGGACCAGGCTCCTCCCCGCTGCAAACACCGGGAGCTTCTATGGCTCCACCCCAGTGCACACTCCTTCTAGTGAGCAGGCTGGTTGGAGTTTTTCTGGGAACCCCTTTGCCCTTGGCTGTCTCAATACCCAGGGAAAGCCCTGGGACCCTTCCCTGGAAAAAGATTATGCACCCTAGCCACTGAGGTGAGTATTCAGTGCACTTCCACCCACCTCCTGGGGGTCGTGCACTTTCAACTCCAGTTCACCACTGTGGCTGTGGATGCTAGGACTCAGTATTTTTTCTTTTCTTGTCTTCCTTTACATTCAGCTAGAAAACCTTCACCTGTTTAGTCGTTCATTCACTAAATATTTATTAAGCACTTGCCAGGCATTGGGGGTATAAACAAAAGATAAAACATAAACAAAAACCAAATCCTGTGTTGAAGGTAGACTGAAGGGCTACTCTCTGGAATGCAACAAGGTAGATGATGTCTAGAGAAGACTGAATATCTTTCTTTCTTTCTTTCTTTTTTTTTTTTTTTTTTTTTTTTTTTGAGGCAGAGCAATCTCAGCTCACTGCAACATCCGCCTCCCAGGTTTAAGTAATTCTCCGGCCTCAGCCTCCCAAGTAGCTGGGGTTGCAGGTGCGTGCCACTATGCCTGGCTAACTTTTGTATTTTTAGTAGACATGGGGTTTCACCATGTTGGTGAGGCTAGTCTCAAACTCCTGACCTCAAGTGATCTGCCTACCTTGGCCTCCCAAAGTGCTGGGATTACAGGTGTGAGCCACTGCACCCACTCAGAGAAGACTGCATTTTTCAGACTCCTTGTAATTGTTTTGGGGTCATATGACTAGTTCTGACTGATTAAATATGAATAGTGTGAAATATGAATAGAACTGATGTGTAACGTTTCTGGGCTGAGACAATTAAAGTTCCATGCACAACTTTCCAGTCTCTCTTTTCTTGGCCATTGACCACCAGGCCCAGATACAGTAACTAAAAAATGGTAGTGCCTTAGTTAGCCTCAGTTCCTGAGTGACTGTGTAGCAGTTACTGCCAATATTGCACCTGCCACTGCATATTGTCAGATGAGGTGCCAATTAGCAGTAGATTTTTGTTGGGTTAAATCACCGATATTTGAGAGATTTTTGTTACCACAGAATAACCCCCAGCCAGTCTTAATGTAGAAAATTAGTACCAGAAAAGGGTACTGCTGCAATGTCCATGGTGCACCTGTCTCTATCATGGTGGCCAGTGTCTTCCTTCTGGTGTCTTCAACTGAGTTAAGCCAAGCCGTCCCTCCATGTCCCTCATTATGACTTCTCAGTCTTTCATTTGGTCAACCTGAGTTCCCTAAAAAAACAACAAAGCCACAAAAATGTTTTCTTTTTTTTTTTTTTTTTTTTTTTTGAAACAACTCTATCACCCAGCACCTAGGCTGGAGTGTAATGGCACAATCTTTGCTCACTGCAGCCTCAACCTCCCAGGCTCAAGCAATTCTTCCACCTCAGTCTCTCAGATAGCTGGGACTATAGGCACGCACACTACCATGCTTGGCTAATTTTTTGTTTTTTGTAGAGACGAGGTTTCACCATGTTGCCCAGGATGGTCTCGAACTCTTGGACTCAAGCGATCTGCCTGCCTCAGCCTTCCAAAGTGCTAGAATTACAGGTGAGAGCCACTACACCCAGCCAAAGGTTTCCTTTTGACATGGTACCACCAGCTGGATGTCAGTTTGAGATAACGTTATATAAAAACATTTAAGCCTCAAGAGATTAATCAGCAAAGTAAGGCAAAGAAAATATATACTGGTAAATGCATGAAAAACAAAGAACATCCACTTTATATCCAGTTTACTCCCATCAAAAGAATAAATCCCACAGACCAGTTTAGTCAAAAGGACACTTCAATAACCAAGTGCCTTTTTCTTTCAACTGACTGGTTGTTTTCCCCACTTTAGTGATCACCCAAGAGTTACCAATTGCATTAGCTATTGTACATGCTTTCCTTTGGCAGGCTAGAGAACAGTCTAGAAAATAGCCCTATTACTGGGACTTTTTTTTTTTTTTTTTTTTTTTTTTTTTTTTTTGAGACAGGATCTTGCTCTGTCGCCCAGGCTGGAGGGCAGTGGTGTGGTCTCGACTCATCTCAGCCTCAACGTCACAGACTCAAGCAATCATCTTACCTCAGCCTCATGAGTACCTGGGACTACAGACATGTGACACCAGTCCTGGATAATTTTTGTATTTTTTGTAGAGATGGGGTTTCACCATGTTTCACCAGTCTGGTCTTGAACTCCTGACCTCAAGCAATCTGCCCACCTTGGCCTCCCAAAGTGCTGGGATTACAGGCATGAGCCACTGTGCCCAGTCTAGCCAATGAATATTGATAGTTTGTTACATCATCTGTTGAGGCCCCACAGCCTGAGTGTTTCCTTTGTTGTTTGGGTAATAGGAATAAACGATGGCTTTAAACAATCACTTATTAGTATCAATGAACTTTTAAATTTAAGAGACTTTATAATCTCACTTATTAATTCCCTCTGGAAGGAGATAAGTTTATACCACTTCATTTGCTCAGAAAAGTTTTCATATTCAAGAGAAAAGAGAGGGGAAAAATAATGTATTTAGAACCTTAGTATTTGGGGTAGAGGGCAACCATGAAGTTCTAGACAAGCCAAATGCAACGATCTATTTTTTTGCATTTCTATTCTAGCTGTGATTTGAACTTTCAAATACATACTCTAGGGTCATTTATAAAATTCTTATACAGATCAGTTAATATTGCTTAGAAGCTATAGACTGCTGTTCTCTACACCTTATAAAAACAATTTCACTTTTTTAACTCTTTGTATATATTTCCTTCCTTTGGTGGCAGGCTGGCTTTATGAATTAGGCATACCTATGCTGCAAACAAATGACAAATTCCCATGACAAATTAATCTCTAAAATTATTCCCCCAAAAGAGAGGTGACCACAGATACAATGTCTACCCTCACACACAGAGGAAGGAGAAGTTGTTCTCTTTCACAGACACAGAGAACTGAAGTCTGTCTTTTAAAACATCAGTCAAAAGCAAGTGCTGACACCTGTGAGTCAATTACTCTATTTGCCTTACCAGGCCTTCTGAACTTCTGACAAACAGATGTCAGAGCCAGAACTGCAATCTAGGCCTCAAGGCTCTAGGCTGAAAGACTGGTAGCTATCCAGGTCTTGCCAGGCTCTCAACCAGGAGATAGTTTTTGGTGCCCAGACAAGAATGATTTAGAGTGACTCTCAAAGTGCAACTCTTGCCATCCTTTAACTGATAGACAATTGTGACCTATAGGACCAAAATGTCTCTGCTTCTAAAATTTGAAAGACAAAGACATTTAATTTTATATTACAGACAAGGAAATGGCCATCAGATCTGAAAATGGTCAACTATGAAAACAAGCACAATTTGTTGGATCTTAGCACAAACTCACCATTGAGTTAGGTAGCTCCACAAAGGAAGGTGAGGGTGACACCAAGGTTCTCACAGGTTTTCCATCATTTTTAGATTGGTTTAAGCTGGCCACAACTCATTTGGACAGGTTGTGACTGGCCACAACCAGTTTATGCCAGTTCTGAACAGTTATGGCCAGTTCCAACTGGTTTAGACATGTCTCAGTAGGACACAACCTGTTTAGACTGGCTGTGACTTTCCTCTACTGGCTTACACTGTTTTTGATTAGCTACAATTGATTTAATCTGATTTTGACTGGTCATGACCAGTTTTGACCAGTTAGGACCCTTTTACAATAGCTGTAAGTGGTTTTGTCCTGGTATGGCTGCTCTCAACCTGTTTTGGTCACTTTCTAAATGGAAGCTACCTCCTCGTTTAAGCTTGTCAGATTTTTTTTCTTGAGAACCTTCTTTGCAAATGAGGCATATCAGTAGGCTTAGAACCTGAACGCAAACAAGAAACATTCAGAATTATTTGGGGGAAGGATCACTAATTCAGATTAAAGAGGACCTTCTACATTTTCTCTTTGACCTTAGGATTTTTTCTCACTATCCCATGGTACTATCTTGAGCACCAGTTTTGATCAGTTTTGACTGGCCACAATTGTTTTATGTTGCTTCACGCTGGTCATGATTGGTTCCTAAGACTTTAGACTGGTTTCATTGTCAATTTTTAAAAAAAGACGTTTTAACTACCTGTCAGTGGCTACAACAAGTTTAGCCTGGTTTTGACTGGTCAAAACCAAGGTATACCATTTCTGAGCATTATATGTTCTTGTTGAATTGAATACTTTATCATTATGTAACACCCTTTTTTATCCTTTACTACTGTTGTTGGTTTAAAGCCTCTTTTATCTGATATAAAAATAGTGACCCTTGCTCTTTTTTGTTTTCCATTTGCATGACAATTCCTTCTCTACCTCTTTACTTTGAGCCTATGCATGTTATTACATGTGAGATAGGTCTCTTGAAGACAGCAGAAGGAAAGATCTTTTTTTTAATCAAATTTGCTACTCTATGTCTTTTAAGTGGAACATTTAGGCCACTTACGTTCAATGTTAATATTAATATATGAGCTTTTATTCCTCTCATAGTGTAGTTAGCTAGTTGCTTTGTAGTATTGATTGTGTAGTTGCTTTATAGTTGCTTTATAGGGTTCATGGGATATGTGCTTATGTGTGCTTTTGTGGTAGTGAGTATCATTCTTTTGTTTCCTTGTTTAGAACTCCCTTAAGCATCTCTTGTAGGGCTGGTCTAGTGGTAATTAATTCACTCAACAGTTGCTTGTCTGGGAAATACTTTATTTCTTTTTTGTTTGTGAAGCTTAGTTTGGTGGTATATAAAATTCTTGGCTGGCACTCACGCTTTACTTTGGACATAGACATTGAACATGGACCCTGGACCTTGATTTATCTGATTCCTTTGACATAACCTTAGAGCTGGAACTTGGACCTACAACTAAACTTTGGATGTGAATTTGGATCTTAGTTCTGCTCCTTGAACTTCATCCTTGGGCCTGGATTGGGCCAGAACCTTAAACATGACCTTAGACCTGGACAATGGTCATGGACTTGAGCCATGGGCTGATAACATCAAGCATCTATATTAGTCCATTTTCACACTGCTATAAAGATACTACCCAAGACTGGGTAATTTATAAAGGAAAGAAATTTAATTGACTCACAGTTCTGCATGGCTAGGGAGGCCTCAGGAAACTTACAATCATGGTGGAAGGCAAAGGAGAAGCAAGCACCTTCTTCACAAGGTAGCAGGCAAGAGAGAACATGTGTAAGGGGAAGAGCCCCTTATAAAACCATCAGATCTCATGAAAATTCACTCATTGTCATGAGAACAACATAGAGAAAACTGCCCCCATGATCCAATCACCTCTCTCCCTCAACACATGGTCCCTCCCTCAACATGTGGGGATTAAAATTTGGGATGAGATTTGGGCAGGGACACAGAGTCAAACCATATCATTCCAACACTGCCTCCCGCCCAGCCCCATATCTTTTCACATTTCAAACCCAATCATGCCTTCCCAACAGTCCCCCAAAGTCTTAACTCATTTCAGCATTAACTCAAAGGTCCACAGTCCAAAGTCTCATCTGAGGCAAGGCTACAAGCCTGTAAAATCAAAAACAATTTCATTCCTTCTGAGATACAATGGGGGTAAAGGCATTGGGTAGGTACACCCATTCCAAATGGAAGAAATTGGCCAAAGCAAACGGGCTACAGGCTCCATGCAAGCCCCAAATCCAGCAGGGCAGTCCTTAAATCTTAAACCACCAAAAGGATCTCCTTTGTCTTCATGTATCACATCCAGGGAACACTGATGCAAGGGGTGGGCTCCTATGGACTTCAGCAACTCCTTTGCAGGCTGGCATTGAGTGCCTGTGGCTTTTCTGGGCACACATTGCAAGCTGTCAGTGGATCTACCATTCTGGGAGCTGGAGGACTGTGGCACTCTTCTCACAGCCCCACTAGGCAGTGCCCCAGGGGGACTCTGTTTGGGGCTTCAACCCCACATTTCCCTTCCACACTACCCTAGTAGAGGTCCTCCATGAGGGCTCCACCACTGCACATCCACGCACTTCTGCCTGGACATCCACACACTTCTGTACATCCTCTGAAATCTAGGCAGAGGTTCCCAAACCTCAGTTCTTGACTTCTATGCACCCATAGACCCAAGACTACATGGAAGCCACCAAGGCTTGGGGCTTGCACCCTCTGAAGCAATGGCCCAAGCCATACATTGACCCCTTTTAGTAACAGCTGGAGCTGGAGTAGCTGGCACACAGGGCACCAAGTACTGAGGTTACGCAGAGCAGGGGGGCCCCGGGCCCTGTCCATGAAATCAATTTTTTCTCCTAGGCCTCTGGGCCTGTTATGGGAGGGGCTGATGTCAAGATCTCTGACATACCCTGGAGACATTTTCTCCATTGTCTTGGTGATTAACATTCGGCTTCTCATCACTTACTCAAATTTCTGCAGCCAGCTTGAATTTCTCCCCCGTAAATGGGTTTTTCTTTTCTTTTGCATTGTCAGGCTGCACATTTTCCAATTTTATGTTCTCTATCCCTTTTAAACACAAGTTCCAATTTCAGATCATCTCTTTAAAGTTCAAAGTTCTACAGATCTCTAGGGCAGGGGCAAAATGCTGTCAGTCTCTGCTAAAGCATAGCAAGAGTGACCTTTGCTCCAGTTCCCAATAAGTTCCTCATCTCCATCTGATGCCACCTCAGCCTGGACTTCATAGTCCATATCACTATCAGCATTTTGGCCAAAAATCGTAAGTCTCTAGGAAGTTCCAAACTTCCCCATATCTCTCTGTCTTTTTCTGAGCCCTTCAAACTGTTCCTACCTCTGCCTATTCCATAGTCCCAAAGTCACTGCTAACTTTTCAAGTATCTGTATAGTAGTACTCCACTCTCTGTGCCAGCAATTTACTATATTAGTCTGTTCTCACACTGCAATACTACCTGAGACTGAGTAATTTATAAAGGAAAGAGGGTTAATTGACTCACAGGTCTGCATGGCTGAGGAGGCCTCAGGAAACTTACAATCGTGGTGGAAGGGGTAACAGGTGTGTTTTACATGGCAGCAGGCAAGAGAGAGCATGTGTAGGGGTAAGAGCCCCTTATGAAATCATCAGATCTTGTGAGAACTCACTCACTGTCATGAGAACAGCATGGGGTGGGTAGGGGCACAGAGCCAAATCATATCAGCATCTCTTCATGCTTAATGTGTATATGTTATTTGGTAAAGTATCTATTCAAATATTTTGTCATTTTTATTGGGTTGTTTGTTTTCTGAGTTTTAAGAGTTGTTTATAAATTCTGGATACAAGTCCTTTAATAGACATGTGATTTGCAAATATTTTCTCTAAGTCTTTGACTTGATTTTCATTCTGTTTACAGTATCTTTAGAAGAATGTAAGTTCCTAATTTTGCTGAAGTCCAATTTATTTTTTCTTTTACAGATGATACTTTGGTGTTGGCTAAGCAACTTGCCCAAGGTTACCAGATTTTCTCCTATGTTTTCATCTAAATGTTATAGCTCTATATTTTACATTTTAAGTCTATGATCCATTTTGAGTTAATTTTTTAATAAGATGGGGGAAATAGATGGTAGGTTTTCTTCTATTTTTTGATCTCATATGGATGTTCAATTTTGCCAGCAACATTTGTTTAAAAGGCTACCCTTTCTCCATTAAATTTCCTTGTTCCTTTGTCAAGAATTGACTATGTGTGCCTATTTCTGGACACTCTATTCTCTCCCACTGATGTATTCGACTCTTTTTCTATACTACACTGTTTTGATTACTATAACTTAGAAGAAGTCTTGAGAGTAGGTAGTGTTAATCCTCCCACTTTGTTATTCTTTTTCAAGGTTGTTTTAGCTATTCTCAGTCTTTTTCACATTTTAATCTCCAATTGTTCATTACTAGTATATAACAACATTATATACTGGTATGTAGAAATATTGCTTTGTATAATTATTTCCATCCTACAACCTTATAAGTCTCGTTAATTAACTCTTATAGCTTCTTAAGTAGATTCTGTAGTATTTTCTTTATAGACAAATAAAAACAGCTTAATTTTTTTCCTTCCAATCTAGATTTCTTTTATTTTTTTCTCATCTTATGGCACTGGCTGGGTTCCCCAATACAATGTTGAATAGAAGTGGTGAGAGAACACATCATCACCTTCTTCCTAATCTTAAAGGGAAAGCATTCAGCCTTGCATCATTAAGTATAAGGTTAGCTATGGGATATATGTGATGCTTTTCATCAGATTGAGGAACTTCCCTTCTATTCTTAGTTGCCTAATAATTTTTAGAAGGCTTGAACGTTTGATTTTGTCATATGCTTTTTTTGTGGATTAAATTGTGTTCCCCAGAAAGATATGTTGAAGTGCTAACACCCAATACCCGTGAAGGAGATCTTATTTGGAAATAGGGTATTTGAAGATGTAATCAAGTTAAGATATGATCATACTAGTGAGGGTGGACCCTAGTCAGGTATGACTCATGTCCTTATAAAATGTTTATCACAGCACTATTCACGATAGCAAAGTCAGAACCAACCTAAGTGTCCGTCAACAGTTTATTGGATAAAGAAAATTTAGTGTATATACACCATGGAATACTGTGCAGCCATAAAAAAGAATAAAATCATGTCCTTTGTAGCAATATAAATGGAGCTGAATGCCATTATCCTAAGTGAACTAACTCTGGAACAGAAAATCAAATATTGCATGTTCTCAGTTATAAGTGAGAATTAAACAATGGGTGCACATGAAGAGAATAGACTTTACAAATAGATTCTAGAGTAAAAGACTAAATAGTCCCCTTTTGGGGACTCCAAATGGGGGAAGTTAAGAGGGGGATGAGGGTTGAAAAATAATGTATTGGGTACAATGGTCAATATTTAGGTAATAGGTACACTAGGAGCCCAATCCCTATTATTACACAATATATCCATGTAACAAACATGCACATATATCCCATGAATCTAAAATAAATTTTAAATTAAAATGTTTTTAAAACAGATCTTAAAAAGAAAGAAGAGAAACACAAGCCATATGACTACAGAGGCAGAGACTGAGGCGATGCATCTACAAGCCAAGAAATGTCAAGGATTGTGGACATCATCAGAAGTCCAGAAAAAGGAAGGGAATAAATTCTCACCAAGAGCCTTCAAAGAAAGAATGGCTGCTGACACCTTGATTTCAGATTTCCACCTTCCAGAACTATAAAAGAATAAATTTAAGCCACTCAGTTTGTGGAACTTTGTTACAACAGCACTAGGAAACTAATATAGTTTATTTTCCGAATTAATTGAAGTGATCATATGTTTGCTTTTGGCTAGTCTGTTAATAAGCTGAATTACATTGATCAGTAGAATTTGCAGCAATGTCACTTCTTTTATTCCTGATGTTGGTAATTTGTTATCTGCTAACTTTTTAAAATCTGGTTAGAAAATTATTAATTTTATTGATCTTCTCAAAGAACCAGCTTTTGGTTTTATTGATTTTCATTACTTATTTCCTGACTTATATTTCATTTGTTTCTTCTCAGACATTTATTATTTTCTTTTTTCTGCTTAAAGTTTAATTTTTTTTCTTCTTTTAGGTTGTTAATATGATATCTCAAGTCATTAATTTGAGACTTTCAAATTAATGAATTTAGGTATTTTAGTGATACAAATTTCTCCCTAAATACTGCTTTAGCTGTATCTGACACAGTTTGATATATTGTGCTTTCATTTTCATTTAGTTCAAACTATATTATAATTTTCTTTACAATTTCTTCTTTTCCCATGGTCTTTTTGGTTCCAAATATTTGGTATTTTTAAGACATCTTTTTGTTATTTATTTTAAATTTAAACCAATGTGGTCAAAGAATATACTTTGTATGACTTAAATTATTCTGAATTTGGACTTGTTTTATAGCATAGTGTGGTAGATCTTGATAAATATTTCATGTGCACTAGTAAAAAATATGTATTTCTACTATTTGGGGGTAGAATACTCTATTAATATGAATTACATCAAGTTGTTTGACAATGTTTTTCAAGTCTTCTATATCCCTGTTCATTTCTTTTATTGAGAGAAGAATGCTGTGATAGAACGGAATAATAGCCTCCAAACATGCCGATGCCCTGCTTCCCAGAACTTTTGAATGTATTACTTTACATGACAAAAGTGACTTTGCAGATGTCATTAAGGTTACAGACCTTGAGATAGGGAGATTATCCTGGATTATCCAGGTGGGACCAGTATAATCACATGAGCTCTGAGAAGAACCCTTCTCAGATGTGGTCAGAGGAAAAAGTCAGAGAAATGCAACATTGCTGGCTTTGAAGATGGACAAGGGGGAGCATGAGCCAAGGAATACTAATGGCCTCTATAAACTGGGAAAGACAAGGAAAGAGATTCTCCCCCAGAGTCTCCAGAAGGTAATGAGGCCCCGAAAACTTTCATTTTAACCCAGAGAGACCTGTATCATACTTCTGACTTAAAGAACGTTATAAGATCAGTAAATATACGTTGTTTTAAGCCACTAAGTTTGTGGCAATTTGTTTCTGCAGCAATAGAAAACTAATACAGTTACAATCTCTATTGTGGATTTGTCTATTTCTCTTTGCAGTTCTCTCAGTTTTTGCTTCATTCATTTTGAAACTCTATTATTAGGAGTATAAATACTTAGAATCATTTGACCTCTTTGTCATTAAAAAAAAAGATCTTCCTTATTCCTGCTATTAGTCTTTGCTCTGAACTCAAATTCATCTGATAGGACTTCAGTTATTTAGCATGGTGTATCTTTTTCCCTCTTTTAACTTTAAGCCTATTTTTGTCTTTACATTTAAAGAAGTCTTTCGTAGGTAGATTTTTTTTTTTAATTAATCCAGTTGGGCAATCTCTGCCTTCTAACTGAGCTGCTTAGATAATTTACATTTAATGTGATTATATAGTTGGGCTTCTATTTATTTCATCTGTGCCTTGTTTCTCTTTTCTTCTTTTTCTACATTTTTAGATTAAGCATTTTTATGGTTCAATCGTTATCTCCTTGGTTAGCTCATTGTTGTGTTATTTTATATATGCTTTGTGGTTTATAGTATATTTAATTTATCACAGTATACTTTCTGGTGATATTATACCAGAAATCTCCTTGGTTAGCTCATTGTTGTGTTATTTTATGTACGCTTTGTGGTTTATGGTATATTTAATTTATCACAGTATACTTTCTGGTGATATACCACTTAGCATGCAGTATAGAACCTTACAATAGAATGCCAGTCTGAGGAACTTGGAAAACCGCTCCCACAGAGAAACATCCATTAGATTGGTCAAGACTAGCAAATATAATCATTCAAAGTCTCTGAAGAGTGGCCAAAGGGCTTGCAACAAATTGAGAAGCATTTATTTAACAAAATCTATGGAAGCATGGTAAATAATGTAATACAGTAAATAAGGTTTATGCTGCACAATGGGGAAAGAGGCTATTCCTAAAACCCAGGTAATTCCTATGGACCCTTCAGGGCCACCACGTACAGTGTAAAAGTTCAGAGAAGACTACAGTAACTCTATACAAGCAATGCAGTAAGGGTTCAGCTCCCTCAGGATGAAGGCTGAACTACCCCACAGGTCAAAATCCATGTAAAAGACTGGCTAAGGCCATAAGAACATGGAATGGGTGCTAGAAGAAGAAATCCGTAAATGAAAACTATGGCCATTACAGAAACAGACACTGAACCTACCACACTTTCTTCCCAGGGGGCCATGTATTAATATATAATGATACAGTTTATTTTCCTCATCCCCTCTTCCTTTACATCACTGTTGTACAGAGTTTGATGGTTATAGATAATCCTACAATTCAGACCTTAGGTTGTGGAATATTGAAACAAAACAATGACAGAACTACAAGAACAAACATCCATCATGCAGAGATTCAGGATTTTGAAGGGATACAGTTACTGATAAAACACTAGGTTAAGCCTTCTTTGGAGCGGCATACAGCTGACCCTTGAACAATGTGGAGGTTAGGGACGCCAACCACTTGCATAGTTGAAACTCCATGTATAACTTTTGACTGCCCCAAAACTTAGCTACTAATAGCCTACTGTTGACTGGAAGACTTACCAATAACATAAACAGTTGATTAACACATATTCTGTATGTTACATGTATTATATACTGTATTTTTATAATACAGTAAGCTAGAGGAAAATGTTATTAAGAAAATCACAAGGAAGAGAAAATATATTTAATATTCATTAAGTGGAAGTGGATCATCAGGAAGATCTTCATCCTTGTCGTCTTCAGGTTGAGTAGGCTGAGAAGAAGGAGGAAGAGGAGGGGTTGGTCTTGCTGTCTCAAGGGTAGCAGGAGTGGACGAGGTGGAAGGGGAGATGGTGGAGACAAGCACACTTGGTGTAACTTTGTGGAAATGCATTAGAATTTCTGTCCAACATTTTTGCTTTTTCATTTCTCTAAAGATGTTTCTATATGGTACCAATTCTTCTTCCATCGTTTGCTTTAGTTTTAGTGCCCCATCATAGAAGGGTCTATGTCATCAAATAAGTCAAATGCCATCTTGTTTAATCAAAATCCTTCTGTCAGATAGTCTAATGTCAATCTGTTTTCTGGCACTGCTTCTTCTATGTCTTCTTCCTCATCATCTGACACTGGTTCGGAAGCATTCATCTTCATTAGTCGTCTTCTGTTGATTCCTGTAGTGTAGTGTCTGTTAGCTCTTGAATTTCTCCAACATTCATATCTTTAAACTCTTCATCCTCCACCTTCTTGCCATATCCACAGTCTCTTTAATGATTTCCTTGATTGACTTTGTCATAAATTCTGGGAAGTCATACACATCTGACACAGATTTCTGTAGCGGGAATTTATTGTTTTGTGCTTGATAGCTTTCACAGCTTTTACTATAACAACAATGACATCTTCAATGGTGTAATTAGTCTGTCCAGATTTTCTTGAGGTTCTCTTCCACAGCATTGACAATCCTTCCCATAGAATACTATATGTAATGCAACTTAGTTGTCCTTATGCTCATCTCATCTAGAAGCTGAATTTGAGACACTGTATTCGGGGGCAAGTAGACCACTTTGATATCTTCACTGTTGAACTCATGGGTTCACCCAGAGGTGGCCAAGGAGCATTGTCTGATAGTGAAAATGCAGTCTCTTAATGGCAAGGAACTTCCTGACTTTCAGGGACAAAGCACCAATGGAATCAATCCAGAAAAAGTGTTCTCATTGTCCAGGCCTTCTTGTTGTACAACCAAAAAAACTGGCAGTTGGAGTTTATCTTTTCCCTTCAAAGCTCTAGGGTTAGCAGCTTTATAGATAAGGGCACTCCTAATCATAAACCCGACTGCATTTGCACAAAACAGTAGCATTAGCCTATCCCTTCCTGCCCTAAATCCTGGTGCCCACTTCTCTTTCTTACTAATAAATGTCCCTTGTAGCATTTTTTGTTTTTACAGAATAGAGTTCTTTCATCTGCATAAAAACCTATTCAGGCAGGTATCCTTTCTCCTCAGTGCTTTTCTTGATGGTGCCTGGGAAGTTCTCTGCTGCCTCTAAGTTGGCAAAAGCTGCTTCTCCTGTTATTTTGACATTTTTAAGGCCAAGTCTCTTTCTAAAATTATCAAATCATCCTTTTCTGTCATTAAATTCTCAGGCTTGAGATCCTTCCTTTTGCTTTAAGTTGTCATATAATGACTTTGCTTTTTCTTGAATCATATTAGAGTCTATAGGACATGCCTTTTTACAGCAATCCTGCACCTATATAAGAGCTGCATTTTCAACACGAGATAAAAACCTATTTCACAGTAAGTCCAAGGTTTTCACACCTGTTGGCACAGCTAGCACGATGACTTCACTATTTTTACAATAGTCCTTACACAGTATTCATTTACTTTAAAACAGTGGGCAGCCACCACTGCAGACCTCAATCCATGGTACATGTTTTTCAACTTTTTCAATTCAACTTTTTCTTGTAATGTCATGCCTTTTCTCTGCTTTTTAGGAGTACTTCCAGCATCATTAGTGGTACTTTGTATGTTTCCCATGGTGTTATTCAAAGTTTACGATGTTGCACTAAACGTGATGAAAAATACAGGAGAACTGCAATCACTTTTTACTGCGAAATGCAATTTACTGGAGGGTTGAATTCTTCGTGTTAGAGGCTTAGCATCACACAGTGTTTTAAGCAGATACTCACAACACTTGAGCTTACTGCAACAGCAACAGGAGGTGGTTACAAAATTATTACAGTAGTACAGTGTGTATCACAGTTAATTTTATGCAGTTATGATTTAATATTGCATCTTTACGTTTGAATTTATCTTTACTGTGAATAGCAACATGTGCAGTCTGTGTGTGTAAGTTTTGATAAATTTTAACTTTTTATAATAGATTTGTGTATATTTTACTGTAGTAAATGATAAAATAGGTGACTATCTACATACTAGTCTTGAACCTTGAAATAAAACTTTGAAACTAGAATTAGGACATGGTCCTGGACTTTAAATCTTGGATACGGACCTCAGACATAAACATTGAACCTGGACCCCAAGGATAAACTGTGAACATTTTACCTAAAAACTGGACTATAGCATCAAATCTGGACCTTGGACATAAACCTGAACTGACCTTTAATGAAGGTCTTGGAAGTGAACATAAAATCTCCAACCACCATGACACTTGACTTGGATGTTGGACCTCAAGCTATGCTTAGATTTATCCAGGACCTCAAACCTGACTTTAGACCTAGACCTGGGTATTAGACCTGAAACAATTGACTTGGAATTTGAACCTGTACTATAGGTCTTGACCTGAACCTCAGACATAGACTTGTACTTGATATCTGGACTTTATACTTTCACTTTAGACTGGGATTTGGCCAGATCATTGGACCTGGCCATGGACCTGGACTTTAAAAACTGGACCTTAAACCTGGATCTCAGACCTGAATATGAATCTTGGATCTGGATCTTGGACCTTGCTTTGGAATGCACTTAGGACCTGACCTACGGCATGAAACTTTGCTCTTAACTTAGACCATGAAACTGAATTTTGGACCTGGACCTAGACTTTGGCATTGGACCTGGACATTGCACCTAGAACTTACATCTGGACCTCAAACCTGGGTAAGAATTTTGGACCTGGATCTTGGACGTTTCTTTGAACTCATATTAGACCTAATCTTGGGCCTGGAACCTGAACTTTGGATGTGGATCTAGACCATTGGATCCAGGGTATTGGATCTAGGTTTTGGACTTTAGAAATGGATTTTGGACCTTGAACCTAGACCTCAAAACATGGACTTCCCTATTGCTTTGTAGAAAAAATAATGATGAACATAAGCATTTCTAAGCAAAAAATCTAAAATTTAAAAAAACTCATTCCTCTCAATTACACTGTTGAATTCTAGCAGCATTTGTGAAAATCAACTAATAATCACATAGAGTGCACAAAAGTTCCTATTGCAAGTTAGAGTGAGTTAAAGTGAATCTAAACAATATTTGTGTGAAAAAGCCTATTATCACATACTAATATTATTATCAAAAGTACTTTCTTATTCAAGTTAGAGTCAATTAAGATGAATCAGGTAAGTGTGAAAACAAGCAGTTTCCCCAAATTTATAAACAAGCCCAGTCTCATACATTCTTCTCAAAAGTATGTTCTTACTGAAAATTAAATAAAATCAGGCGTACTTGCTCAGTAAAAAAGAACACAAGTTCAGAATCAGAATCAAAGTTCAAACTTTAGCTCCAGCATCAAAGTCATGGTCCAGAGTCAAAATAAAAGGTCTAGATCCATGTCCAATTTCTCGTGTATAAGCTCTGGCCTAATGTCCAATGCAAAGTCACATCCAGAGTTCAAAGTCCTGGCTCACAGTCTAGATCCAAGTTGAAGTTCTAGGTGTGAGGTCCAAGTCCAAGGTCCACATTGAAGTTCTGTAAGCCATATCCAGAGCCATGTCAGGTTCTGGTCAAGGTCCTATTCTAAGGTCCAGAGCTGAGTTTAGGTCCAAGTTTCAAGGTTGACTTTGAAGTCCTAAGCCCAAGTCCAGTTCCAAGTTGGAGGTCCAGATTCAAATGCAGGCTTAATGCAGGGGTCCAAGGCTCCTGTCCTGGTATAAGGCCCAGATACATGTACAGGCCCATCATCCATGTGCAAGTCCAATTTCCATGTTTAAACCCAGGTCCAATGTCTAAATCAAAACAAGGTCCAAGATCCAGCCCAAAGGTCTATATCCAGGTCTAATTTCCAGGTATAAGTTCAGGACAAAGAAGCAAATAAACGTCAAAGTCTGAGGTCAAGGTTCAAACTTTAGATCCAAGGTCTAAGTTCAAAACCAAGGTTCAAGGTTCAGGTCTGAGGTTCTGGTCAAGGCGCAAGACTGATTTCCAAGATCCAAGTCCAGTTCCACATCTAACGTCCGGGTTTACTGTAGAAGGGCAAGGACAAGGTCTAAACCTCAGGTCCTGGTCTAGGTTTAAATTAATATGTAAATGTTAGATCTAGACTCAGGTCCAAGATCCAGGTCTACTGGCAAATCCAAGGACCTGAAAAAAATCCATGACTAAATTCCAAATCCAAAATTCATATCCTAGGTCAGTTCCAGGTCCAGGTCAGAATTTCAGATCTGAGGTCCAAATCCAAGGTTAGAGGTCCAGATCTAAGATCCAAAATACAGCTCTAGGTTCCCAGTCTTAATCTAAGACCCAGGTCCAGTTCAAATCCACATTATAAATCCAAGTTCATTCAACATCTGAGACCAGATCAAAGTCAGGGTCTAAGTCCAGGTCTAAGGCTCAGGTCCACAGTCTTGGTTGAAGATCAAGTTCTAGCACCAAGTTTTAAGCAAGATCATGTTCATGTCTGAGCTCAAAGATCCCAAGGTCAAATGTCAGTGTCCAAGATTCAAGTCCCAAATCTAGGTTCATGACCAAGAATGAGATCTAAAATCAAGTCCCAGCTCATAGAAAAATTCAAATCTAAGTTGAGAGCTTATGTTCAGTCCAAGGTCTAAAACCATATACATAGTCTAGGCCAAGGCCTAAGGTTTGGGACCAGTTCAAAGTCTGAAGTCCAGATACAAGATCCAGATCCAACAATCAGGTCCTGATTCAAGATGCTGGCCTAAGACCAATGTCTAGGTCTGAGACCTAGGTCCATATTTCCAGTACAAAGTTCAGGTCCAGGACTCGGTTACTGATCCAAAGTCAGGGTCCATTGCAAAAGTACAAAGTCCAGGTCCAATATCCATATCGATAGTCATGCCCAGGTTTAGGTCTGATGTTTAGGCCTGAGGTTCAACTTTGAGTTTAAAGATTGAAGTTCAAGGACAAGTCAAGATCTCATGTCCAGTTTCAAGGTACAGAACCAAATTCAGGTCATGATCAGATCAGAGGTCTAGGTCCAAGATCCCCAGCTTCAAAATTAAAGATACTGATCCAATTTCTAAGTCCAAAGAAAATATCTGAATCCAGATCGAAGATTCATAAGGACTAAGACAATGCCCAAAGTCTAAGTCCAGTTCCAAGGTCCAGGTTCAAGATCCAGACACCAAAAACTGGTTAGATTCATCTTAACTTGGACAAATACTGTTTGGATTTGCTTTAATCTGCTTTAACTTACAATAGTAACTTTTAAGAACACTGTGACTTGGATCTAGTTTTCACAAATACTGCATGGATTCACCTTTTGTCTAACTGAAAATAAGAAGTTCATTTTTAGAGTTATATGTTATAGTTAGCTCATTTTTGCATATTCTACTAAGATTCGTGTCACCGGAATTGAATCTGCTGAGAGGAATGTGTGCTTTTCAGATTTTGCCCAGGTAATGTTTAAGTACCTTACAGATCATTTTACCAAGCAACAAGTTACTTTGGAGAAGAGTGTTTGAGACTTGTTTACACTAATAATGCTTCATTTTAAAACAACTATACAGTTTCCCAGTTCCACCCAAATGAGTTGTCCAGTTCTCCCTGGTCCTCTGTCTTGCAACTAAAAATCTCTGGACACAAAACAACATAAGCATAAGAAGACTTTGAGCTGGGCATGGTAGTTCATGCCTGTAATCTTAGAACTTTGGAAGGCCAAGGAAAGAGGATTGCTTAAGGCCAAGAGTTTGAGAGACTAGCCTGGCCGACATAGCAAAATCCCATCTGTATTTAAAAAAAAAAAAAAAAAAAGTTGGTTCTCCAGAAAGATAAACAAAATGAATAAACTGCCAGCCAGGCTAATGAAGAAAAAGAAAAGAAGAGAAAAAATTCAAATAAACAAGATCAGAACTGAGAAAGGAAATATTACAACTGATACCACAGAAATACAAAAAATCTCAGACTATTATGAACAATTATATGCTCACTAACTAGAAAATCTATCGGGTATGGATAAATTCCTGGAAACATACAATCTTCCTGATTGAACTAGGAGAAATAGAAACCTTGAACAGACCAATAACAAGTAGCAAGATTGAATCAGTAATTTTAAAAATCTCCCAACAAAGAAAAGCCCAGGACCAGATGGATTAACAGCCAAATTCTACCAAACGTACAAAGAACTAATATCAATCCTCTAGAAACTGTTCCCAAAAGCTGAGAAGGAGGGAATTCTTCCTAACTCATTGTATGAGGCCAGTATCTCCCTGATACCAAATCCAGACAAGGACACAACAAAAACAACAGAAAAGAAAACTACACAGATCAATATCCCTAATGAACATAGATGTAAAACTCCTCAAGAAAACACTAGCCAACTGAATCCAATAGCACATCAAAAAGATAATACACAGCCAGGTGTGGTGATGCATTCCTTTAGTCTTAGCTACTTGGGAGTTTGAGGCAGGATTGCTTGAGCTCAGGAGTTTGATACCAGCCTAGGCAACATAGTGAGAACCTGTTTCAACAAAAAATTTAAACATTAGCTGAGTATGGTGGCATGTGCCTATAGCCCCAGTTACTTCAGAGGCTGAGACAGGATTGCTTGAGCTCAGGAGGTCAAGGCTGCAGTGAGCCGTGATCATGCCACTGTGCTCTAGTCTCTGACGAGCGAGATCTTGTCTCAAAAAAAAAAAAAAAAAAAAAAAAAAAAAATGTTTTTCACCGGGAGTAGTTGTTCATGCTTGTAATCCCAGCATTTTGGGAGCCCAAACTGGGTGGATTGCTTAAAGCCAGGAGTTCAAGGCCAGCCTGGCCAACATGGTGAAACCCTCTCTCTACTAAAAAATATGAAAATTAGCTGGATGTGGTGGTGCATGCCTGTAATCCCAGCTTCTTGGGAGGCTGAAGCATGAGAATTGCTTGAACCTAGCAGGCGGAGGTTGCAGTGAGTTGAGATCATGCCACTGTACTCCAGCCTGGGCAACAGAGAAAAACTGTTTCAAAACAAAAAAATTTTTTTAAAGGTGCACAAATCTTTCATACACTGTAGGTAGGAATGTAAATTAGTACAACCACTATGGAGAACAGTTTGGAGGTTCCACAAAAAACTACAAATAAAGATACCATATGATCCAACAATCTCACTGTGGCATATATATACCCAATAGAAAGGAAATCAGTATATCAAAGAGACATCTGCACTTCCATGTTTGTTGCAGCTCTGTTCACAATAGCCAAGATTCAGAAGCAACCAAAATATCCATCAACAGATGAATGGATAAAGAAAATGCGGTACTTACGCACAATGGAGTACTATTCAGCCATAAAAAAGAACGAGATCTTGTCATTTGCAACAGCATGGATGGAACTGAGGGTCATTATGCTAAGTGAAATAAGCCAAGCCAAGAAAGACAAACATTGCATGTTCTCACTTATTTGTGGGACCTAAAAATCAAAACAATTAAAGATAGAGAGCAGAAGCATGGTTACCAGAGGTTGAGAAGAATAGTGGAGGGTAGGGAGGAGAAGTGGGGATGGTTAATGGTTACAAAATAGTAGTTAGAAATAATGAATAAGACCTAGTATTTGATAGCATAACAGGGTGACTATAGTCAATAATAATTGTACATTTTAAAATAACTAAAAGAGTATAGTTGGATTGTTTATAACACAAAGGACAAATGCTTAAGGGAATGAGTATCCCATTTTATATGATATGATTATTACACACTGTATGCCTGTATCAAAACATCTCATGCATCCCATAAATATATACACCTACTGTGTACCCCCCAAAAGTGTGCAAAGGATATGAATAGTCTTTTTTTTTTTTTTTTTTTTTTTTTGAGACGGAGTCTTGCTCTGTCGCCCAGGCTGAAATGCAGTGGTGTGATCTCAGCTCACTGCAAGCTCTGCCTTCCAGTTTCACGCCATTCTCCTGTCTCAGCTTCCCAAGTAACTGGGACTACAGGCATCTGCCACCATGCCCAGCTAATTTTTTGTATTTTTAGTAGAGATGGGGTTTCACCATGTTAGCCAGGATCGTCTTGATCTCCTGACACCATGATCTGCCCGCCTTGGCCTCCCAAAGTGCTGGGATTACAGGCATAAGCCACCACGCCCAGCCCCATGAAAATTCATTTTTAAAAGAAGACTTACAAAAGACCAGCAGGTGTGTGAAAAAATGCTCAGCATCACTAATCATCAGAGAAATACAAATTAAAACCACAATGGGATATCACCTTACCTCAGTCAGAATCGCTATTAGTAAAAAGTCAAAAAATAACAGATGCTGTCAAGGATGCAGAGAAAAGGGAACTCTTATATGCTGTTGGTGGGAATGAAAATTAGTACAGTCTCTGTAGAAAACAGTATAGAGATTTCTCAAAAAACTAAAAATAGAACTACCATCTGATCCAGCAATCCCACTACTGGGTATCTACCCAAAGGAAAAGAAATCAACCTGTCAGGCCTGCCACAATGACTCATGCCTATAATGTTAGCACTTCGGGAGGCCAAAGTTGGAGGATTGCTTGAGCCCAGGAGTTTGAGACCAACCTGGGCAACATAGTTAGACCTTGTCTCTATTAAAAATAAAAATTAAAAAATTTGCCAGGTATGGTGGTATGCACCTGTAGTCCCAACTACTTGGGAGGCTGAAGCAGGAGGATCTCTTGAGCCTGGGAGGTTGAGGCTGCAGAGAGCTATGATCAAGCTACCATACTCCAGCCTGGGCAACAGAGCAAGATCCTGTCTTAAAAAGAAAAAAATAGGAATCAATACATCAAAAAGATACCTGCACTCATATATTTATTGCAGCACTATTCACAATAGTGAGTATGGAATCAACCAAAATATCCATCAACAGACGATTGGATAAAGAAAATGTGGTGTATATACACAACAGAATACTATTCACCGTTTAAAAAAGAATAAAACCATGTCTTTTGCAGTAACTTGGATGGAACTGGAGGTCATTATCTTAAGTGAAACAAGTCAGACATAGAAAAACAAATATTGCATGTTTTCACTCAGCAGTCGGAGCTAAATATGTGTACATATGGATGTAGAGAGGAGAATGATAGATTATGGAGAGTCAGAAGGGTGAAGGAGTAGGAGGGGGATTGATGATGACAGATTACTTAATTGGTGCAATGTATGTTATCTGAGTTATGGTTACCCTAATGGCTACCCTAAAAGCTCTGACTTGACTGCTATGCAATCTATGCATGTAACAAAATTGCACTTATACCCCATAAATTTATACAAATAAACAAAAAGAAAAGAGAAATACAGAATGAGAATGATATGGTTTGGCTCTGTGTTCCTACACAAATCTCATGTCGAATTTTGTAATTCCCAATATTGGGGCGGGGGCCTGATGGGAGGTGATTGGATCATGGGGGTGGATTTCCCCCTTGCTGTTCTCATGATAGTGATTGAGTTCTCCTGAGATCTGGTTGTTTAAGAGTGTATAGCACTTCCCCTTTGCTCTCTCTCTCCTGCTCCACTGTGGTAAGACTTGCTTGCTTCCCCTTCGCCTTCTGCCTTCTGCCATGATTGTCAGTTTCCTGAAGCATCCCAGCCATTCTTCCTGTACAGCCTGTGGAACTGTGAGTCAATTAAACTTCTTTTCTTCATAAATTACCCAATCTCAGGTAGTTCTTTACGGCAGTATGAGAATGAACTAATACAGATAAATAGATGAAACAAAGAGAAAATGGCAAATCATCAATTAATATAAATATACCAATAAAGCAACAGATATTGGCAGAGTAGATTTTAAAGATGATACAACAATATACTATATACAAGAAATTCACTTCAAATATAAAGACACAGATACGTTGAAAGTATAAAGGTGGAAAAAATACACCATGCAAACTTTGAGCCCAATAAAAAGTATATTAATGTCAGATAAGGTAGACTTCAAAGCAAAGAAAATTACTACATGCAAAGAGGGCCATTACATAATGATAAAAGAATCAGTCCACTAGAAAGATATGGCAATGTTCAATGTGTAAATACCAAATAACAGACCCTCAGAATACATAAGTGATCTGAAAGGAGAAATTGAAAAACCCACAATTAGAGTTGGAAACCTTAGCACCCCACTCTCAGCATTTGTTAGAACTACTAGGAAAAAAAATTAGCAAGAATATAAAAGAGCTGAACCATACAACCAACCAACAGAATCAAATTGACATACATAGAACACTCCACCTAACAAGAGCAGAATATATATTATTTGTAAGTGTTCATGGTACATGCACCAAGACAGACCATATCCAGGGGTGTCTAATTTTTTGGCTTCCCTGGGCCACATTGGAAGAATAATAATTGTCTTGGGCCACACATAAAATACACTAGCACTAATGATAGCTGATGAGCTTAAAAAAAAAAAAATCACAAGGAAACCTCATAATGTTTTAAGAAAGTTTATGAATCTGTATTGGGCCACATTCAAAGCCATCCTGGGTTGCATGTAAAAAAGGTACAAAAAGTAACCAGGTGTGGTGGCACATGCCTATAGTCCCAGCTAATCAGGAGGCTGAGGTGGGAGGATCACTTGAGCCTGGGAGGTACAAGTTGCAGTGAGCCAAGATTGCACCACTGTACTCCAGCCTGAGTGATAGGGTGATAGTGTGAGACCCTATCTTAAAAATAAATATATATTTTTATATATTTTTAAACACATATATTACATACACACACATACATATATTTACACACATACAGATACACATATATACACACATATACACACACATATATATGTATAGAACTAAATTAAAATGAAAATATAACATATCAAAATATGTGGGATGCAGTTAAATGGTTGAGAAGGAAGTACAACACTAAAGGCTCACATTAGAAAAGAGAAGAAGTCTCGAATCAATAATGTAAGCATCCATCTGAAGAAACTTTAGAAAAAGAAAAGAAAAATAAACCCAAAACAGGCAGAAGGGAGGAAATAATAAAGATAAGATGAGAAATCAGTGAAATTAAAAAATAATAGAGAAAAATCAACGAAACGTAGCCTGCTTGTTTGAAAAATTTTAAAAAGACAATAAACTCCTAATAAGACTCACAAAGGTAAAGAAAGAAAACACGAATCACCAGTATCATAAATGAAATACCACAATTTTATGCTGATAAATTTGACTCCCTTGCTCTTCCCGCCATCTTGGCTCCTGTAGAGGCCTGCTGGTAACAGGACTTATAAAAGGAAATATGTCTGGAAGGCTGTGGTCCAAGGCTGTGTTTGCGGCTATAAACGGGGTCTCCGGAACCAAAGGGAACACACAGCTCTTCTTAAAATTGAAGCTGTTTATGCCGGAGATGAAACAGAATTCTATTTGGACAAAAAGGCCCATGGAAACAGCGGCATGGTTCGTGCCAAATTCCGAAGCAATATTCCTGCTAAGGCTATTGGACATGGAATCCAAGTGATGTTGTACCCCTCAAGGATTTAAACTAAAGAAAAGTCAATAAATAAACGGGTATTTAAAAAAAAAAAAAAAGTACTCCCTTGAAGAAATGGACCAATTCCTCCAAAATCATAAACTACTAAAACTTAACCAAGATGTAATGGGTAATCTGAATAGTCCTATAACCATTGAAGAAATTGAATTCATAGTTTTAAAACTCCTAAAAAAGAAATATCCAGGCATAGGTAGTTTCGATGGAGAATTCTACCAAATTTTTCTTTTTAACTTAACACCAACTTTACACAACATCCTCCAGAATAATAGAAGGGGAGGGAATACTTTCCAACTCACTTTATGAGACTGGCATTACCCTGATATAAAAACCAGACAGCAGGCTGGGCACAGTGGCTCACGCCTATAATCCCAGCACGTTGGGAGGCTGACGCAGGTGGATCACATAAGACCAAGAATTTGAGACCCACCTGTCCAGCATGGCGAAACCCTGTCTCTACTAAAAATTCAAGAATTAGCCAGGTGTAATGGTGCATATCTGTAATCCCAGCTACTGGCACATCTGTAATCCCAGCTGAGGCATGAGAATTGCTTGAACCCAGGAGGCAGAGGTTGCAGTGAGTTGAGATAGTTTCACTGCATTCCAGCCTGGGCGACAGAGCGAGACTCTGTCTCAACAACAACAACAAAAGACTGCAATATTACAAGAAAAGAAAACTACAAATCAGCCTCTGCCATGAACTTAGACACCAAAATCCTCAATAAAAATTAGTAAACTGAGTACAGCAATGTATAAAAATAATTATGCAACATGACCAAGTGTGATTTATTCCAAGTATACAAGACTGGTTCAATATTTAAAGAACAATCAATATAATTCACCATATAAACACCACATAAAAAATATATATGTGTGTATATACATATATATATATATAGAGAGAGAGAGTACTAGAATTTCTAACCACTGCAATAAAAGAAGAAAAATAAATAAAATGTTGCCAAGGCTGATCTCAAGCGATCTGCCCATCTCAGCCCCCCAAAGTGCTGGGATTACAGTGGACTGTGCCACTGCACTCTAGCCTGGGTGACAGAGTGAGACTATGTCTCAAAAGTAAATAAATAAGTAATTATAGTGCTGGAATTTCTAACCACTGCAATAAAAGAAGAAAAATAAATAAAAGCAAATAGATTGAGAAGGGAAAAATCAAACTGTTACTATCAGAAATGATACAACTGTCTATGTAGAAAATCACAAGCAATCTTTTTAAAAAATCCTCCAAATAAGAAGTGAGTCTAGCAAGGTAGCAGAACACAAGATCAACGAACAAAAATCAACTAAAAAAAATTTTTTTTGAGACAGTTTCCCACTGTCGCCCAGGCTGGAGTGCAGTGATATGATATCTGCTCACTGCGACCTCTGCCTCCCAGGTTCAAGCGATTCTCCTGCCTCAGCCTCCCGAGTAGCTGGGACTACAGGTGCGTGCCACCATGCCCAGCTAATTTTTGTATTTTTAATAGAGACAGGGTTTCACAATGTTGGCCAGGATGGTCTCGATCTCTTGACCTTGTGATCCGCCCGCCTCGGCCTCCCAAAATGCTGGGATTACAGTTGTGTAATGACATTATAGCTGGAAATGACAGTTGTGTCATTTCCGATAGGAACAGTCTGGGCAACAGAGTGAGACCCTTTCTTGAAAAAACAAAAAACAAACCAAAAACCCCCCGCAAATAACAAAGGGAAGAAAATATACTTTTAAAGTGAAAAAAATCTGGGAGATACTACCTTAGCCAAGTGATCAAAGTTAGTATTACCAGTAATGGGACAGTCCTGACTCACTGCAGTCTTGACCTCCTGAGAGCAAGCAAGAAATCCTCCCACCTCAGCCCCCCAAGTAGCTGGAACTACAGGCACACACCACCACACCCAATTAATTTTTGTATTTTTTGTAGAGATGGGGTTTCACCATGTTGCCCAGGCTGGTCTCAAGTGATCTGCCCGCCTCAACCTCCCAAAGTGCTGGGATTACAAGCATGAGACACCATGCGCAGCCTGCTTATGCTATTTTCAATGTCCAAATAATCCGTATAATGGTTTTTGTTTTAGTGTGCATGGATATATGTTACTATTATGAATTAGGAAGAATGTTATATTTGAAACAAATTTTTTTATGGGATCTTGCTCTGCTGCCTAGGCTAGAGTGCAGTGGTGCAATCATAGCTCACTGCAGCCTCAGCAGTCCTCCTACCTCAGCCTCTTAAGTAGCTATGAATACAGGTGTGTGCTACTGTGCCTGGCTAATTTAAAAAAAGATTTTTTGCAGAGACAGGATTTTGCCATATTGCCTAGGCTAGTCTTGAACTCCTGGCCTCAAGCAATTTCCCCATCTCAGCCTCCAAAACAAAATTACAGGTGTCAGCTGCCGTATCCAGCTTGAATTCTTAATTGAAAATGCTGCATAAGCCCACCAATAAAATAAAATAGTTTGTTAATTAATATGTAAATATTCTTGTAATATACATAATTTAAAGCATGTCGTGGTACTCTCTTAAAGTGTCTACATTTGGACACTTGAGGCCATGTGCCTGAGAATTCATTGCAAAATTGCCCTTGAGGTTGTTGAAGTCAGACATTCAGGCAGAGATGATAGGGATGGCTCCAGCGCAGCCTTCAGCCCTACTTTCAGTCACCCTCCACCCACCACCCCTTCTCCCATATGCTCAACAAAGAGCCCTGGGTCCCAAAACAGATATACTCCATTAACAAGCAAGGGTATGCCCTCCCACCCCAAACTGCCAACAGGTAAAAGACCAGAACCAACAAATATCTGGAGGGATTTGGGTTCTTCTAAGGAGACTCATCACCCACCTCCCTTCTCTCTTCCCCCTGCCCTCCCTCTCTCCTTCTTCCCTTAAACACCTTCATTCCATGGGTGAGAACACTGAGGTCCAGAAGGGGCAGAGGCTGAACTAATGGCATGGTCAAGATCACCACAGAGCCAGGACTCAACCTATCCTGGTTTCGGGAGAGCCCTGCAATGGGGTAGGAGGCAGGAATCTTGGCTCAGGATTCACCTGCCCTGGCTTTCAACAGGCTGCTTGTTCCAGCCTGTAGCTAGCCACTGTGCCCATCAGGACCCAGCCGATGCAGCTCCTGACTGGGCTTCCAGGAGGGGCTGCATGGCACAGCCCGTGGTTCCCTGCCCCGTGCAACCTGCAGCGCACCACCCTGTGCCCAGGGGTGAAGTGCTCTCAAACAACTGCTCTGGTCACCAATCCACACCCCAACCCTCAAAGCAGAGTCCCCACCCTCCCTGTTCCTGGACAATTCATCTCATCCTGTTTCCTCCTCCAGGAGCCTGGTTAGAGGTGTCTGAAAGGTAACTCATCCCTCCTTGGCAAACTCCCTCTCCCACTCTGGAAGACAAAGAGGCTGTTGACTCCTCCCTGGCAGTAAGGAGCACCCAGCCTTTGGGAACTAGGCTCCTGGGAAGGTGGGTTTGCCTCTCCTCCCTTTCCGATGGGTCTTTGGCAAAAAGAAGCAACTCCTCCTGTGACACACCTAAATCACCCCTGCTGCTTCCAGCCAGTTCTCTCTGGCTCCACGGAAAAGCCATTATGCAACTTCAGACTTTGTGTGCATGTAAAGTGGCTGGTGCTGGTACAGACATCTGTCCTTCAAGATGGAATGTGTGCCCATCGTCCAGTGCGGATAACCCAGACCCCAGCCTGTAGCCCTGAGAGGAAGACGGAAACTGGCTCCTCTCCAAACCTCACTGCACTGCATTCCTCACCAGGGCACAGATGGTGGCATTCTAAGTGCTGAGGAGCCCCTGACACTTACACAGAGTTTAACTACCTTCCAGGGAAGCAGGATTTTGTGGGGCTCTAAATTCATCTGTGACTTAAGCAACAGTTCTCTGTTAACCAGACCTTGTGTTACCCAGAGCACGCTCTCCCTTGGCTTCAGCAGCCAACAGGGAGACCCTTCTGTGGAAGTCAGGGACGTGGGGGTGCTCCTGGGTTCCCAGACCTCCAGAGAGACCATCAGAAGTGGAAAGAGAACCTCAAGCTCCAGCCCAGACCCACTCTGTGTGGTGTGTGACTTGGGGCTCTTTGGGTTTCAGCTTCCTCAGAGATGGGCAGACAATGTCTCAGACTGCTCCGCTTAGGGACTGTCTCTTGTTTCTAACAGGTGTGTCATCTATTGGCTCTCCAAAACATATCCTGCTCTGTCCTCTACCTGCATGGAATAAGGGCTGGGAGATTAAACCATCCTCCAAACCACCAGGGGCCTGAAGCTTCCAGCCCTTCCCCCAAAGCATAGATATCTTGCAATTCCGGAAGGAGAATATGCTCCTCAGTCCTGGGGCCACACAGATCTCCCAGCCAAATCTCACCTCACACATATGGTACAAAAAGGCAAAGTGCACATACAGGGCCTAAAGACTATGACATCAGAGCACAGGAGTGAGGCAGGACAGGAGCCGTAGGAACAGTCCTTCCTGATTCACTATGTGAGCTTCCCCAGGTCCCTTAGCCTCTCGCAGCCTCAATCTCTTCAACAATATAATGGGCACACACATACACCCCAACAGAGTCCAAGATGTGGCGCAGACTCTCCTTAATACTTACTCATTTCTGCTCCCTGCCCAACAGGTCACTGCTCTGCCCACTCTGTGCTGCTTTTCATGCCACGGGGAAAACTGGACCAGCCACCCCCTTCTCATAGAGAAATTCTGCAATAGCATCATTCGGAGTGGTGATCAAGCCCAGACATAGCTTCATTTATGAAGGCCTGGTCTAGCACGAATTGTGCATTCCTTTCTCTGAGCCAAAAAGAGGAGTAGGATTAAGTAGCACCTGAATAAATAGTAATTTCTGCCTTTACCCCAGATAAGCAGAGTGGCTTTGTTGAGTATAAGAAACAATCTCTGGGTCCCCTTCATGCTATTATCTCCATCCCCAAGTGTAGTTACCTTATTTCATGAGAAGAACCCAGGATCTTGATAGCTTTGGGCTCACTGTGGCTCCTGGAAAGGCCTGTGCTGGCTTCTGAAAACCGACTGATTGGTTCTCATTACCAATCTAACAAAAGCCCAGTCCCTTTCTAGCATGTCCCTGGAGCTCTATTCTCATGCCTGACCTGAGATCACACCCTGACCCTGACCCACACTCAACCCTCACCTTGTAGAGGCTGGGACTTCAAAAGGAGTCTGAACCCAGTGAGACAGAAGTATCTACACAATACTGTAACGCTGTTACTAGAGCTTCTGTCTCCCTTACTGGCTTTGAGGAAGCAAGCAACCACGTTGGGGAACCTCACATGGCAAGGAGCTCAGGCAGCCTGGAGAACCACGGGTAGCCTCCAGCTAACAGCCTGCAAGGACCTCCAGCAGCCAGCAAGAAAGTGAGGTCCTTGGTCCTACAGCCACAAGAAACAGTTCTGTCAACAACTACATGAGCTTGGAAGCAGATCCTTCCCCAGCTGAGCCTCAGGTAAAACCACAGCCTTGACTGATACCTGGATTGCAGCCTTGTGAGAACCACGCTCAGACTCCTGATCACGGAAACTGTGAGATAATAAGTATTCGTTGTTTTAAGATGCTAAGTTTGTGGTCATTTGCTACACAATAGATAACTAACAGCTGTACTGGGAAGTCTTGACAGAACTTCAGGCCATTGAGATAGTTAAGGGTGGTCAAAATATTAGCCAGCCGTTGCGGCAGAATAGTGTGAAATAGATACCAGCTACATTTTACTGAGCACTTACTATGTGCCATGCACTGTGCTAAATGCTTTCCGTGTGCTAACTCATTTAATCCTCACCAGGATTTAGGGACTAAATCCACATTTTACAGACAAGGAAATTGAGGTGCAGAGAAGTTAAACACCTTGCCCAAGGTCACAGAGCTGATGAGTAGTAGAGCCAGAACCCACACCAAAAGTACTTTGCCATAACCCTTCAAGAGTGGGGGAGCTGGGATGTTAGTCTGAGAAATTTTGTTCTTCAGCCAATGGGAGCCCTTGAAAGTGGGAATAGGAGAGTGGCACAGCCAATGTGTGTTTTGGAAAGCCCTTTTTGGCAGGGCAGCAAGAAAGGCAGGGAGCCAGGCTGTGGGGAGACTTGGAGGCTGTGGGAGTTTGCAGAGGATGGAGAAGTCAGGAGGGAGACCCAGAGTGAAGCATGTGGGGATGGGCTAGAGGGAGTAGAGGACCACGAGGCAGAGCTGAGATGCTGACCAAAAGCCACCTAGGTCAGTAAGCATCTCCAGGGTCAGGGCTGGATTAAAGTGAGCTCGTGGCCTCTGAGCCTTGCCACTTTCCCGCTTCTGCTCAGCAACCCTATAGCCTGTTCCTCCTCCTCCCAGGGTGTGGTAGGGCTGAGGGAAGCTGTGCCCCAGTCAGGCCCTAACCAATTGACTGGTGCCCTCGAATGCTCTTCCCTCCTTCTCCAAAGGCTCCTGGAAAGTGCACTTGAGGGTGAATGTTATTGTCTGGCACTCAAAGGCCAGGCAGACGCAGCTGAAGCCACCATGGAAGTCAGAGCCTGGCTCTCCCAGGGCAGAGCACCCACCACGTCTTGAGGCTCAGGTTTGCCCAGGATTCTACTGAGCCCCTCTCTGCAGCTTCTGCAGCCCCCACCAGAAATGAAACAAAACCAGTCATTGACAGGAATGAGCCAGGCTTAGGGTAAATACTGCAATTAGTTTTTTAATCTGGTGATTTACAAACCTCTAAGACATCCGGAGCTCTGAGACTAAAAGCAGCTGATCCCATGCTAGCTAATGAGGGTAGTGGCTTCTAACTGGAGCTCCTGGCAGCTGGCACTGCTGGGTTGAGCTGCCCTGAAGCCAAGACCACACTGGTGGCTAGACCGGCTCTCCTGGTGGCCTCCACAGGAGGAAGTGCCTGAGGGCTCAGTAGGGTGGAGCTAGGCCCAGCCTGCCTGCCTGTTGAAGGCTCCTCTCCTAGTCCTGATTGGGCCTCGCTCCTTGCAGTCCTGTCCTCCCTGACTCTCAAGCAGCAGCTCCTTCCCTTTTCCTGTGCCTCCTGCCAGGATGCCCTCACCCTCCTCCACCACCTTGCAAATCCCACCTCACTTTCACAAGCCAGCATCTCCCTGACACTTTCCAGAATCCCAGCAGAGATGCTGCCTCCGTTCTCTGAGGGTCCCCAGCTGTCTTGCTCCCTGCTGACATTTTGCCTCACATAAAAGTGCTATCTTAATGCAGTCTTATTTCTTCCTTGTCTGAGTCATGTAGGGCTGAGGCTCAGTCCAGTTCGTCTTTGCACTGTTCCCCATCCAACCTACGGAGCTTTATCCAGGAGACTCCCTAAAACAGGCATGAGAGCACTACTGGTGGGGAAAGCAGCCTTGAAGGAAGCCAGTGCACAGGAGATATTTTTAACAAGTTAGCAGAGGTTTTCTCTCCTTCCCCTCAAACAACCTGTGGACCTGGATACATCACCCAGGGAAGAGAGGGTGGAGTGGATGGTGCCCTGCCTGTATCCCCTCTGCATTCACCTCCCCTAGCAAAAGACATCTGTAACTTTTTACTGCAGGCACCCGCAGTTCCGTATCTGAGGGCTTTTCTGGCCACAGGCCATGAAAGGACCCACAACCTATGGGAGTTGATGGAGAGATGCCCCAGCTTCCTCCACCTACCGATGGGGATAGCACGACTCTGAGGTGTGTTCCATGCAGCCTCCCAGAGCTGGAGTTCCAGGCACCCATGGCGGTGACCTGGTCGTTACCTACCCTGCATTGGCTACCTTCTCTTTTCTGTCCCACTTCCTCATTTCCCTTGAGTGCTTCCTAGGATCACCTCCAAATAAATTGCCTGTGCTCAAATTCTGCTCTTGGAATCTATTTCTAAAGGAATCCAAAAGGAGACAAGGAACACCTATGAGTCCCCCTGGCTCATAGATGATCCCAGAGGTCTCTGAGGAAAAAGTCTCAAAACTGATCAGGATGTGTTGGCAGCAGGAAAAGTTCAAGAGCAAGGCTCCCTGGGCCCACTCCCCAGACAGAGCCTCGGCAGGGGCAGTAAGAACCCAAAGAGGAAATGGGCATGTGGAGTAGCCCAGAAGAGACTTTCTCTGTCTCCTGGAGAGCCAGCTCCCCAGGCATAGCCAGAAGCCTTAGTTTTCTGATCCCACAGGCACAGCAGGAAAATAGCAGAGAACCTCCAGAACCATTATGGAAACCCCTTAGTAGCTGTACTTACATCAGCTCCCAGAGCTTTGACTCAACCACCAGAAAGGCAATAAGCCTAGAAAATCACTAGCATTTAATTTTCTGTCATTATAGTAGAGTAGGAGCCCAGAATCAGAAATAATTTGGATTACGGAACATAAAGCAGTTTCTTACACACCTGAGTTTAAGGTTGCAGCAGTAGCTGCTGAACTAGCATTCCTTCCTCTTTCCCTCTTCCTGGTTCATACCTGGCTGTCTAGGGCAACTCAGGATGCTGCAGGGTAAGCTCTGGAGACAAAGCCCTGCATTAGTTCCAGGACCACCTTCTTGGAAGCCCCCACCCCTAATGCATGGGAAGAGCTCTGGAGTTCAATGAGGCACCTTCCACATTTCTCCACTCTCTTTGGGAATCTCATGGGACTCATAGTTTCCCCAGCACCAAGCCCAAACTATCCAGGGCCAGGCCCTGCCAGGAAACAGTCAGGGGCTAGCCCTCTCCATCCATCTGTAGAAATGCCTTTTTTGAGGACACAGTTGGGAGAGTGTTCCCCAGTCCCTCCTTGGGAAATGGCCAATGCCTTCCAGTCCCACCCTCCTTCCACCTCTACCCCAGCCTCACCTGGAAGCCATGGTGGTCATGACTTGAGGCTGGAGTTACCCTCCTATTCCCAAGGTCTGGATGCAGAACATCTACATAGGCCACATATGCTGGCAGGGTCCCTGCCCTTGTTGGCTCAGTCAAAACCAGCCAGGCAGGGAGAGTGTCCAGCTGGGGCCATGAGGCCTGAGAATGCAACAGATCTCAGTTAAGGCTTCCCATAGAACAGGTAATCTTAGCCCTGAAGTCCAGTGACATCCAAGAAATGCATGAATAGAAATTTATGGAGTCCAAATACTTGGGTGGTAAAACATGGCTACTTTATTCCATTTTAACTGAAGGTTGGCATTCTTTTCCATGATGAAAGTAGACAACATAGCACAGTGGTATCAGCAGGAGCTGTGACTTTATCACCAATAGAAATCCCAGCTACTTTCATCTCATGTTACCATTAGTGGAGATGTCTCAAAATGTCATTTATTCTCATTACTACTTTAAAATCACTGGGGTTACTCAGCCTGCCACTAGATCTTGTTATTTGATACATTAATAAAGAAACACATGTATTACTGTGGCCAAAATGTGTTTTTAATATTTTGATAACTGCATTTCAATTGATTTCCTTTGTAATTCTATGTTTTGTTTCTTGTGCGTTTTAAAACATTATCTGGAGAAGATGGTAGGTGGGAGACAGGGCTAACATGCAGCTCCCACATGGATAGACAGAACACCATGATCTTTTGCTCCAAGAACCACTGCAGGAATGTGCAAGGAAAACCAAAAGAATTCATAAATTCTTTGAAAGAAGTGGCATGCTGCTGCAAATTCTGTGAAACAGGCAAAAAACTGAGTCCCCAAAGTGTGAGGGGCGGGATATCTGCCTCTGAACACACATCCCCACTGGGGAATCTGAAAATCCAGATCATAAGAGGAAGATTTAGCCTTGCCTAGAGCTGAGACAGAATTAGGAAGTTGTGTGAAATATACAAAGTAGAGGTAGCAGTGGGACGTGCCTTACAGGCACTCCCAGTCTCCAGGTTGAGCCCAGGGAAGCCATCTCTGACTATATCTCACAGGGGCCCTTGGAGAAGACAGCCAGAAGAATTGGGGAGGGATTGCAGGGTGAAGAAAACTCCCAGTTGAAATGGGTAGTGGTTTCAACTGGGCACAAATTTTCTTGAGCAGAGTCCAGGGTACAAGCAGGAGTTGCTACAGATTTGAGTGCAGGAGCACAGGAGCTACCTATGGAGTGGGCAGATGAGGAGGGGTGAGGTCTGAAAGCCTGCTTTCTCAGCAGGGTAGCTCACAGCCTGGGGCAAGATCTTAGTGGGAGCATTGCAAGAGTGAGATAGGCCTCGCCAGCTGCATGAGAGCTGAGTGAGGCCTCTTGCTACCAGCTATCTCCCACTTCCCTGGCAAACTATATGACACAGCAGAGGTGTCCACGATCCCCTCTGGAACATAGCCCCATAGGCCTGAGAAACACCCCTCATCCCCCACAGTGGCCACAGCAAGTGCTGCCCAAGAAGAGTCTGAGCCCAGACCTGCCTGATCCTGCCCGATCCTGCCGCCACCCGATAGTATTTCTCTACCCATCCTGGTAGCCAAACACAAAAGATAGAAACTCTTGGGAGCTTTATGGGCCCACCAATCACCTGAGAAATTGAAATACTTACCTTGGCCAATTTAGGGCAAGCTTAGATCCCCCTACTACTACTATAAGAGAGCTGGTACTCTCTCGAAAGTGCCACCTCCTGGCTGGAGGTCAACCAATTCAGGCCATTACAGCAACTCATGACAGAACAACCCTGATCCCAGGAAGGAGAAGAAAACACCTAATTCCACTGCCTGCAACATCCTGGCTAACGAGAAATCCTGAGTGTGTCCACGTGACAACTTCACTGCTAGCATAACCAGCATTCAAGAAAGCCAGCACACTAAACATATCTATAACAAAGGACTCTCACAGAGTCTACTTCATTTCCCTGTCATCTCTACCAGAGTAGGTGCTGGTATCCATGGTTAGGAGACCTGAAGACAGATTACATCACAGGACTATTTGCAACATACTGCAGCACAAGCCTGGAGCCCAGTAGCCCATTGGGTGGCTAGACCCAGAAGAGCAGTAACAATCACTGCAGTCTAGCTCTCAGGAAGCCCCATCCCTAGGGAAGAAGGAGAGCACGACATCAAGAGATCACCCCATGAGACAAGAGAATATGAACAGCAGGCCTTGAGTTTCAGACCTCTCCACCGAAATAGTCTACCCAAATGAGAAGGACCCAGAAAAGTCATTCTGGTAATATGACAAAACAGGGTTCTATAATACTCCCAAAAGATCACATGAGCTCCCCAGCGATGGATCCAAACCAAGAAGAAAGCTCTGAATTGCCAGATAAAGAATTCAGAAGGTTGTTTATTAAGCTACTCAAGGAGATACCAGAGAAAGGTGAAAACCAATTTAAAGAAATTTTTTAAAAATACAGGATATGGATGAAAAAATACCCAGAGTCATAGACATCATAAAGAAAAATAATCACAACTTCTGGAAATGAAAGACACACTTAGAAAAATACAAAATTCCATGGAAAGTTTCAACAATAAATTAGAACAAGTATAAGAAAGAACTTCAGAGCTTGAAGACAAGGCTTTCAAGTTAACCCAATCTAACAAAGACAAAGAAAAAAGAATTTTTAAAAATACAGGAAGCTCAAAGAACACCTGGGAAATTCATTGCAAAAAAAGATAATCACCTAGGCACATAGTCATCACATTATCTAAAGTCAAGACAAAGGAAAGAATCTTAAGAGCTGTGAGACAAAAGCACCAGAAAACCTATAAAGGAAAACTTATCAAGGTCAACAGCAGATTTCTCAGCAGAAACTTTATAAGCCAGAAGGGATTGGGGACCCATCTTTAGCCTCCTGAAACAAAAATAATTGTCAGTCAAGAATTTTGTATCCAGCAAAACTAAGTATTTTTCAGACAAACAAATGCTGAGAGAATTCACCACTAATAAGCCAGCCCTGGAAGAAATGCTAAAAAGAATTCTAAATCTTAAAACAAAACCTTGAAAATCACCAAAATAGAATCTCCTTAAAGCATAAATTTCACAGGTCCTATAAAACAATAACACACCAAAAAACAAGGCATTAAGGCAACAACAAACGTGGTGAATAGAACAGTACCTCACATCTCAATACTAACGTTGAATGTAAATGGCCTAAATACTGGCCTTAAAAGATATGGAATGGCAAATAAATAAAAATCCACCAACCAAGTATCTGCTGTCTTCAAGAGACTCATCTAACACATAAGGACTCACATAAACTTAAGGTAAGGGGGTGAAAACAGATATTCCATGCAAATGGAAACAAAAATGAGCAGGAGTAGCTATTCTTATGTCAGACAAAACAGAGGTTACAGTGAGCTGAGATTGTGCCACTGCATTCCAGGCTGGGCAACAGAGCGCTACTCCATCTCAAAACAAACAAACAAACAAAAAAAAACCTCTGGGATACAGCAAAAGCAGTGCTGAGAGGAACATCTATAGCATTAAATGCCTACATCAAAAAGACTGAGAGAGTGCAAATAGACAATCTAAGGTCACAACTCAAGGAACTAGAGAAACGGGAACAAACCAAACCAACTCAGCAGAAGAAAAGAAATAACAAAGATCAGAACAGAACTAAACAAAATTGAAACAAACAAAAAACCCAAAAGACAAATGAAACAAAAAGCTGGTTCTTTGAAAAGAGAAACAAAATTGATAGACCATTAGTGAGATTAGCCAAGAAAAGAAGAGAGAAGATCCAAATAAGCTCAGTTAGATATGAAACAGGAGATATTTCAACAGATACCACAGAAATATGACCGATCATTCAAGCCTACAATGAACACCTTTATGCACACAAACTAGAAAATCTAGAGGAGATGGATAAATTCCTGGAAACATACAACCCTCCTAGATTAAATCAGGAAGAAATAGAAACTCTGAATAGACCAATAACAAGTAGCAAGATTGAAACAGTAATTTAAAAAATTTTTAACAACAACAACAACAAAAAATCCAGGACCATATGGACTCACAGCTGAATTCTATCAGACATTCAGAGAAGAAGTGGTACCAATGTCACCGAAACTATTCCAAAAGACAGAGAAAGAGGGAATCCTCCCTAAATCAGTCTGTGAAGCCAGTATCACCTAATAATAAAACAAGGAAAAGATATAGCAAAAAAAGAAAACTACAGACCAATATCCCTGATTAACATAGATGCAAAAATTCTCAGCAAAATACCAGCTAACTGAATCCAGACTGTAAATTAACTGCAAAAGGAACACTCAAAACTATACAAATACATGGAAATTAAATGATCCTCTCTTGAATGATCTGCTGGGATAATTGACAAGCCACATGTAGAAGAATGAAACTGGATCCTCATCTCTCACATTATATGAAAATCAGCTCAAGATGGATCAAAGTCTTAAATATTAGACCTGAAACCTAAAAATTCTAGAAGATAACATCAGAAAAATGCTTTTAAACGTTGGTTTAGGCAAAGAGTTCATGACCAAGAACCCAAAAGCAAATGCAACAAAAACAAAAACAAATAGATGGAACCTAATTAAACCAAAAAGCTTCTGCACAACAAAAGAAATAATCAGCTGTGTAAACAGACAACCCACAGAGTAGAAGAAAATATTCACAAACTATGCATCCAACAAAGGACTAATATCCAGAATCTACAAAGAACCCAAACAAATCAGCAAGAAATAAACAAATAATCCTATCAAAAAATGGACAAAGGGGACGGGCGCGGTGGCTCAAGCCTGTAATCCCAGCACTTTGGGAGGCTGAGACGGGCAGATCACGAAGTCAGAGGATCGAGACCATCCTGGCTAACACGGTGAAACCCCGTCTCTACTAAAAAATACAAAAAACTAGCCGGGAGAGGTGGCAGGCGCCTGTAGTCCCAGCTACTTGGGAGGCTGAGGAAGGGGAATGGCGTGAACCCGGGAGGCGGAGCTTGCAGTGAGCTGAGATTCCACCACTGCACTCCAGCCTGGGCGACAGAGCGAGACTCCGTCTCAAAAAAAAAAAAAAATGGACAAAGGACATGTATAGATAATTCTCAAAAGAAGATACACAAATGGCCAACAAATATATGGAAAAAATGCTCAACATCACTAATTATCAGGGAAATGCAAATCAAAATCACAATGCAATACCACTTTACTACTGCAAGAATAATCATAACTAAAAAATAAAATAAAAAAAAAGATGTTGGAGTGGATGTGGTGAAAGGGAATACTTTTACACTGTCGGAGGGAATGTAAGCTAATAAAACCACTATGGAAAACAGTATGAAGATTCCTTAAAGAACTAAAAGTAGAACTACCATTTGATCCACCAATTCCACTATTGGGTATCTATCCAAAGGAAAAAAAGTCATTTTATGAAAAAGACACCTGTTCAGGTGACAGATGAACCAAAATCTCAGAAATGACCACTAAAAAACTTATCCATGTAACAAAAAACCACCTATTCCCCCAAAATTATTGAAAAAAATAAATAACTAAAACATTGTCCTAATGAGGGTCCACAGGCTTCAAAAGAAGGTCCATGACAGTAAAAAGGTTCAAACCTCTGCTGTGGATAGACCCCCGTGAAAGAGGGAAGCAGTGGCCTCTAGTTGGGAGGCCTGGCAGAGATGGGCCAGGAAATCTTAGAAATCAATGTTCTAGGGCAGGGACTGGCAGCCACACTGCCCAGAAAAGGACTTTACTCCATCTTGTCTTCTTTCTGCTTGTTTTAGCTTGTATTTATGGATTCAACTTCTGAACTTTTCCATTGTGCCCAGCAAGGAGTTTAGCAAGGGAGGGTTCCTGGCAGGGTGGAATAGAAAAAAGAGCCTGACAGGCACCAGACTTAGCCCCTAGAATTCAGATTTTGGGTGGTGGCCAAGGACCTATGGGTCAGCCCTCAGTTTCCAAGTAGGGGGTCTGGGAGTGATAGAGTCCACATTCCAGGACTTTCCTGGAGATAGACCATTTTGAGCTGTCACTGAAGGCTGGTACAGCAGGGCTGAGAAGTGAACTCCCAGGCACAAACTAAAGTGAGCCCACAGTTCCTGCCCTTGAAAGTCAGTGGCTGATAGGAGGTCTTTAAGCTGCACAACCTGGACCCCTGTCCTTAGGAACTTTGGGTAGGGGGCAGGGCAGGCAAAATTGGCAAACTGTATGAAAGATGCTAGGATGGGTTCCCAGTCTGACCTCTGCTTCTTCCAGAGTGTAGCAGATGTTTGGGGCCCCTCCTCTGATTACAGCGGCAGTTGCAGGGGCCAGCTCTATACCAGTCCTCAACATCCCACCTCAACAGTCATAGGTCTCTCCTTTTGCCTGTCTCAGGGCTATTTTTAAAAGCCACAGAGTCAGCTGGGAGATGAGTGGGAGATGCAGCCAGGAAGTGCAGGGGAGTTATTTCCCCAGAGTGGGACCCATAGATAAATGGCCCAGCTTCCCACTCACTCTGGGAGGCTTCTGAGGTTCTCGCTGAATCAGGCCCCCATCTTCTGAAGCAGAGACCTTGACGACACACTCCCTGCTCCTTTCCTGCAGCCTGCTAGGGTCACTTCCCAAAAAAACTACCTGGACCCGAGTAATTTGCTCCAGGTTCTGCTTCCAGGGAGACCCAAACTGAGACACATAGTAATAGAGTTTTTAAGCTGGGCACACGACTGCCTCTTATAAAGGCTATATTGCTCAGCTGTGTATTTTAACCACGGGCGGCCATAGTGATTAAGTTTTGGCCAATGGGATGTGAGAAGAGGTGACTGTGCAACTTCCAAATCACTCAGTTGCTAGGAAGGGGCATGCCATCTTCTTCCCCTTTGCCTCTTCCCACTGCCTGGAAAGCAGAAGCAGCAATGTGCAACCTGGGCCGTGTGGACAAAGGTCTTTACCTCCTAATATTCACACCCTTGTGTAGCCTCCTCCCACATTCAACCAAGAATGGCCTCTGTGATCAATAGAATATGGCAGAAGCGACAGTGTATGACTCCCACAGACAGTCATAAAAGGCACTCTGTCATCCACTTCAGTCCTTTGGGTCCTTCATTCTGGAGAACCAGCCACCATGACATAAGGACACTCAAGTAGCCCTGTGGAAAGGTCCAGGTGAGGAGGAACCAAGCCCTCCTTCCAATAGCCATGTGAGACAGAAAATGGTTGGAAATGGATCGTACCTCAAACAAACCTTTTGGTGACTACAGCCCTAGCTGACATCTGACTGCAAACTCATGACAGGTCTCAAGCCAAACTGTCCAACCAAGTTTCTTACAAATTCCTGATCGACAAAAACCATAAGACTTAATAAATAATTTATTTAAGCTGCTAAGTTTTAGGTTAATTTATTATATAATACTAAATAACTACTATGGATTGTATTTTGGCTCTCCTGTCAAAAATTTACATGTTGAAGTCCTAACCCCTAGGGCCTCGAAATGTAGCATTAGTTGAAGTAAATGTCTTTACAGAGGTAATCCAGTTAAAATAAACTTATTGGAGTGGGCCCTAGACCAATATGACTGACGTCCTTATAAAAAGGAGAAATTTGGAGACACATGTCACACAGGGAGAATGCCACATGAAGATGAAAGCAGAGATTGGGATGATGCTTCTTCGAGCCAAGGAGTGCCAAAGATTGCCAGCAACTACCAGAAGCTGGATGAGAGTCATGGGGTTCTCACAGTCCTTAGAAACCAATCCTACTAACACCCTATCCTTGGACTTCTGACCTCCAGAACTGCAAGAAAATAAGTTTCTGTGGTTTAAGCCCCCAAGCTTATGGTACTTGGCTATGGCAGCCAGAGCAAATCAGTACAATAACTGATACAGACAACATCCAAGGGATAGTGGAGCAGAAAGACCAAAGAATTCTGGACCTTTCATGTCACAGCAAGAGCCTCCACACCAACTCTGGCTTCTCTATGAAAAAGAAATAAATCCCTTTCTTAATTAAGCCACTGTTCTTCCCATCTCTAGCCCACGTAGCTGAAGCTATATCCTCACAAATTCAGCACCTAAAACTTCCTCTCGACATGTGCTTTCCTGACAGATTTCACATGGAAATGAATCCCCAGAATAAAGAAATAAATGGAGATCAACACTGTCATCAAGATTGTAAAGACTGTCTTCCTTTCGCACACTGACACTGAATGTTTCTTCCAGATGGAAAGCAGTGGGGTTGGGTGGAAAGGGATGCAGGAAGCCCTTACTGTGAAGGAGCAGCACATCCTGACAGGACTGAGGGGGAGGTCTGGGGGAACCACACTGGCTCTGCTCACTCTATGGAGACAGAGCAGAACATCTCTCTAAGGAAAAAGAAAGGGCACCAGGTCCAGGAGAGACTGCCCAGGGCAGGATCAGAGGCCAACACAAAGATTCAAAAGAAGTGCTTCTTTCTGTCCTGAGCTAAAACAAACCACACGTACATTCCCACTTCTCCCCAAGGTGGCCTCTTCCATTCTGCTGTCCCTGAACAACTTGAGGGCTGGGGAGTTAGAGTGGGACCTTGCAGTATTAGAACTCTTTCTGTTTCACTTAACATGAAGCCAGCATATACTGGCCTAAGCAAAGAAAAGATTTATATATCAGAAACAGAAAAGTTCACAGGGCTTCAGGTGCAACTGGATTCAGGAGCTCAAACAATGTCATCGGAAATCTGTTTCTATCGCTTGGATCTGATTTCCTTGTGTTTCCTGGTTTTAGGCAGGTAAATATGCCACAGCAGCAGCAAGCTTGCATTTTCCCAGCTTACTAGCAGAAAAGCAAGCTTCTTTCCCACAGTTCCAGCAAAAGCCCCAGGGCTGATGCTCATTGGCCCAGGTTGGGGCATGTGACCATTGGCATGACTCCCATTGGCCAGGCCTGAGGCAGGGGCTCACTATTGGAGCCAGAGCGGAGGATGAGCCCCACCCAATCACTGAACCTCGTGGGTCAAGAGTAAGGGAGCTGTGGCTTCCACCCCATCAGAAGGGCACTGGATGATGGTTTAACTCTGTGTGATGCGTCTTCACACTGACATCAGGAGGATCAAGAAGTGAGTGACTCCCTCAGCTGAGTGGCCGGCACGTGCCAGGCTAGAGCAGCCTGGCTGTGGCAAAGCATCCAGCCCCACCGTGTGGACGGGAGGATAAGACCCAGCCCTAGTCTGGCCTCAGACTAAGGGCTCCTCAGCCCCAGGTTTCCCCATGCATTGGCACTCCTCCAGACCAGGAGTAAGACATTTCTTTACTACGCACAGTTCCGTACTTTCTTACTCCACCGTATGGCCCTCGGTTGGTGCCCAGTTACCCTCAAATGTGATCTTAGCTCCAGCAAGCCTTCTGCCTTCTACCTTCTCTCCACTCTCCCACCATAGGTTACACCCACACGCATTCTTCCACAACCAGTCCAAGACCTCTCCCCCAACCCTCCATTTCCTTGACAGCACAGTTCCACGAAGCCCTTCCTCTGATCTGCACCACCCAGAGAGGCTAAGCTCTGTCTGCAGTCTCCACGCACACCCTGCCTCATTCCTACAAGAGACTCTGGTTTCCCCACTTAGCCTGGGAGCTCCCAGGACAGGAGTCCAGCTTCCTCCTTGCTCTTTTCCCACCCCAGCTCCTCCCCATGCAAGACAGAGGACAGACAGGCCTACCCCCAAAGAAGGGGTTAAATAATCTGAAAGCTAGGGACATCACAAAGCAAAAGAAGTTAGTGGTCAATTCAGGGTGGCTTCCTGGAGTGGCAGCAGGCATCAAGGTTCACATGGGCTGCAGCAGAGCCTCTAAAGCTGCCAGGGTCCCTGTCCTTGTCCTTCTGGGTCCCGTCCCATCTCAGGCAAGAATAGCCCTAGGGGCAAGCACAGCTGGCAAGTGACTCAGGCCTGGGCAGGATCCAGAACAAAGAGGAAGCGAGAGAGGCATGCATAGCTGAGGCTATTTTTACCCAGACCTGTGCAAACACAGGCATGAGCTGGTCTGGCCAGTTCCTCCCCTCCCTTGGCACCTGGCCTGGAAGTCCCTTACCAAGTAGGCAGTGCCCACTGGGTTGGGAGCCAGAGGGGAGGAGTGGGTGGGTAGAGAAAGGGCAGATGTAAGAACTGCCTCCAGGTACCCTAGAGACGCAACACCTTGGAAGGCGATAAGTGCTATGAAACAGAGTAGAGAGTAAAGAGGTTTAGGAGTTAGGGGGAAGGGATCAGTTTGCAGTATTAAGGAGAGGGACTGGCATTAAGAAGAGAGGTGGGGAGCCATGGGAATACTGGGGAAGAGCATTCCAAGCAGAGGGAGCTGCCAGTACAGACCAAAAAACAAGAGGGGTCTAGGAATAAATTTTCAAAATAGCAGGGAGGCTGGTATGGCTTCAGGGAGAGCAGAAGACAAGAAGAGAGGTGAAGGGACGTGATGGAGGAGTCACTCAGGGCCTGGTAAGTGCTCAGAACTAAGGAGCCACAGGATCTCGCCGATGTTTTAAAATGTGTTCCACAATAGTCAGTCTGAGAGAAATGTATTAAATAACACCACAGGGACATAAGCCACAAACTTTGACAGGAGGATGCTCATGCGCAGAACCCACAACACAGTTTCTTCAAAAGAGAGCCTGCAAGGAACAGAGAAGCACAGGCAGAGAGATTGAGAGGAGTCTCTGTGTGAAATCTGAATGTGTGAATCAGATTTAAGCAAACAACTGATAATAATACATAAATAAATAATCAATCAAAGCACTTATAAGGCAAGGAATTAAAATTAAATAATGATTGGATATTTAATGCTGTTAAGGAATGTTCATATTTCTTAGGAGTGAAAATGGTGTTGTGTGTAATGGTATTGTGGTTATTTTTTAAAGTCCTTATCCTTTAGAGGTACACACTGAAATATTTACAGATAAAATGATAGATCTGTAGTTGGATCCAAAATGATCATGGTTGAGGTAGAGGGACAGAGGAAAAAAATTAAGTGATGGGTACATGGAAGATCATTATAATACTTTATTCACTTCATGTATTTCAAAGCTTTCTTTTTGTTTGTCTGTTCGTTTTTGTTTTTTTGTTTGTTTGTTTGACACGGAGTATCACTGTATCACCCAGGCTGGAGTGCAGTGGCGTGATCTCAGCTCACTGAAACCTCCACTTCTTGGGTTCAAACGATTCTCCTGCCTCAGCCTCCCAAGTAGCTGGGACTACAGGCGTGCGCCACCATGACTGGCTAATTTTTGTATTTGTAGTAGAGCTGGGGTTTCACCATGTTGGCCAGGCTGGTCTCGAACTCCTGACCTCAAGTGACCCACTGTCCTCGACCTCCCAAAGTGCTGGGATTATAGGTGTGAGCCACCGCACCCAGCCTGAAGCTTTTCTTAAGAAACAATAATAACACTCAATCCAGATACTGAGATTGGAGAGTGGGGTGCCAGAGATTCTGAGGAAGCGATTGTGGTGAGCAGGTGAACAGGTAAGCAGGTGAGGGATGAGTTAACAAAGACTTGAGACTGGAAGCAATGGATGAGAGAGAGAAGTCAGGGATGCGCTTGGAAGAAAAGGCTTCCTCTTCCTCCCCTGGCTCCAGCATTTGGCTTCCCCTTCCCTCCCCACTCCCTCCTCCCCTCTCATTTTTTTCTTCTCTCCCAACTTTCCATCCTCTGCCCACCCTCCTCATCCTCCCTTCCTTCCTCATCCCTCCTCCCCTCTCTCTCCTTTTTTCTCTTCCTCCTGCCTCTCTATCTTCAGCAAACATCTTCCTGGCTTCCTTCCCATCCCTGCGCAGGTGGTCCTACCCAGCTGGATTTTCTCTGCAGCTAGGTTGCCAGGCAGCCCCAGTTTGACTCCCCTGGTCACCACCACCCCCAGCTTCCCGCGCCTGCTCTCCTTGCTGAGTGCTGCCTTCACCAAGTTTCCTCAAAAGGAGAAAAGGCAGTGCTACTGGGGCCTCTCCTCCCTCCACAGAGCAAGCACCACCACAGCCTGAGGTTGTCCCGGCCCCACTTGGAAGGGAATGGAGGTGAGGACCTGGGAAAAGCGTTAGGGACCCAACTTGGCAATGAGAGCGTGAGATGGTCTTTGCTGTTCTTCTCCCAGAAATGATTCCTCTCACTGCAGAGGAGGGTGGAGACTGCAAGAAAAGCAGAAGTGACCTCAAGACACTTCCTGTCCAGGCATTTGTTTTCAAGTGGCAAGCCTGGGGACCCAGGAGGAAAAGGGGAGGACTTCCCTGGGCTTCCTCCAAACTGTCTCCCTTAAGCAGCACTAGACTCACTACCTGCTCCCCACCTGTTCTTTGCCCGCTCCCACCTCAGGAAGGGGACTGCAGGGTACACAGGAGGCTGGGCCCTGGACACCAGGCTCCAGCCACACCAAATCCTCAGTCCCCAAAGCCCCAGGCCCTGGACTTGCCAGAACCATGCAGGCTGCGCTACTGTGGGTCTTGGCAGAACCAGCAACCAATGGAGGGCGAGAAGGAAGGAGAACTCTAACATTTTCCCAGAACAAACCACGCAGGAACCCAAGAGAGGCTGAAGTTCTATTTTTTGCCAATCCGGTGTAATGAGAGTATAAAGTCAAAATTAACTTGAATTATAGAAAATAAAGACAAGCCATACTTCCTGAACCTGAGTCAATGGACTGAGATTCCACCTAAATAAAGCAAAGGCGAGGAGGGAGCCGGGGGGCTTCGGCTCCAGTGAGATCTGAGGCTATCTGCGGCAGACCCCAGATTGCAGGCCACAGTCCCTGTCCAGTGGCAGCGCACCAGCCTACCTTGCCACTGTGGACAGCCATCAGGGACTGTGCCACTCTCAAGAGGGCCTTGGGACCCTAAACTAGCCGTGTCTCCCCAGGGAGAGCAGACACACACTCCCAGAGCCAAACATGGGGCTGGCACTCTGGTGATCATCAGAGTAATGAAGATGATAAAAAGAAGCATTTAGTGAGCATGGCTGCTTGCCTGTGGGCACAGTGGGGCCTAGGGTCCCTAGAGGCCTTTACGCTGGACACCTGTGACTGCAATGGGGGACAGAGGAGGGATTAGAGCTGAGCTTCCCCAACCTAGCTCAGATCTCTTGCTTTCTTTGCCTGGTCTTCACCACAAGCTTGGCCCCAGTCCTAGAACCCATCCTTCAATCTGGGGAATGATGCAGTGGCTGTTGCAAAGGCCCCAGGTCAGAACCCAGGTCTGGCTGATGAGTCAAAAGAAAGTTAAATAGATACTCCCACCCCTGCTCTGCAAGGATCAGGATATGGCTGTACCTGGATTTCTCTGGGCGTTTCTTCAGGGTCCCAAGGTCATCGTCAGAGTGGCACAGACCTGGGCCGTGCTCTACCTTCTCAGTCCATGGGAGCCCAGACTCTGGGCCCATCCCTTTCTGGAAACATCTGGTTTGTCAAGAGCAACCACTCTATTACCAGCCAGGGTCCTCTCCTCCAGTCTCGATTCCCACCTGGCAGTTGAGGCTGCCTCTGCCCACACCTGCCCTGGGCCCAGGTCCCCTCACCTCACCAGGTAGCAGCCAGCAGCGCCCTGCCTAAGGCACAGCAGCTGACAACAGACCTGCCTCAAACCTTCCCCAGTGGGGCAGCAGTGGTTTGTCTCTAGCTCAGGAACTAAGACAACTTTGTACTTTATTGACCCTGTTGTTTAATTTTTGCTTCTGTATTCATGTATGAACATTAATTAAACATTAGACATTAAATATGTATTAAATTAATTCATAGATTTATATATTTATTGATGTCCATGAAATTAGAAGATGGAAATACAGTTTTCTTTACTTACTATATATTTGCTTTGTTTTAATATCAGAATTCCGATACCTCATAGAATACGTTGGAAAACATTTCATCTTCTTCACTGCTTTCAAACGGTTTGATTACATAGGAATTATCTGTGCCTTAAAGGTTTACATAATTCTCTTATAAAACTATCTGAGCTTGGCATTTTTTACGGGTAAAGTTAATAGTTTATATTTCTCTTGAAAAGCACCTATTTCACCTAGATGTTCAAATACATTGGCATTAAGATAGTATTCCCTCATAGCTTTCAAATATACTGTATTCTTGGAACTATGTCCTTTCTCTTGTATATTTCCACTTTCATTTGTGATCAGCCATGCTAAACCTTTGTCTATTTACTGGTCTACTCAAGAGGAAAGTTTACTTTAATCAATTCAATATTTTATTTTTATTTCATTGTTTTCTGTTTTTATAGTTACTAATTCCTTCTTTCTTTGGATTTAATTTATTACTTTTTCTAGTATATTTAGCTGTTAACTTGTTTCACTAATTTTGTCTTTCTTGCTTATTATCAATGTAATTAAGGCTACAAATTTTCCTCCAGTTACTAGAGTGTTCATATCTCTTATTTTAATATTCATCGTTATTCATTTCTAAATAATGTATAATTCCAATTTTTACTTCCTTACCATAATAATTGCTTAGAAGGGTGATTTCTGGTGTTTTAAAATTTATTAATTATCTATGTGTGGAATATTTCCAAACATATGGGAGAAAAGAATATGAAAATCAAACCCAAAGTGTCTGTCACCCAGTTTTATTAGACCATAATATAATGTCATATTTGCTGTAGATTTTATTTTATATATATATATATATTTTTTTATTATTTTTTGAGACAGAGTCTCGCTCTGTCACCCAGGCTGGAGTGCAGTGGCACAATCTCAGCTCACTGCAACCTCTGCCTCCCGAGTTCAAGCAATTCTCCTGCCTCAGCCTCCCAAGTAGCTGGGACTATAGGCGCCCGCCAACACGCACAGCTTTTTGTATTTTTAGTAGAGACAGGGTTTCACCATGTTAGCCAGGATGGTTTCGATCTCTTGACCTTGTGATCTGCCCTCCTTGGCCTCCCAAAGTACTGAGATTACAGGCATAAGCCACCATGCCTGGCCTGCTGTAGATATTTTTTAAAGAAATAAAATATTCAGTGCAGGTCAGAATCCCCTGTGTATCCCTCCTATGGTTGGCAGATTTCTAAGACGGCACCCAAGATTCCAGCCTCCTGGTGTGCACACCCTGTATAATCCCCTCCCTGTGAGTGTGGGTGGGCCTGACTTAATCAGGTGAGCCCTTTAAAAGGAGGTTCTAGAGCTCAGAGACATAAGTCAGGCAGCTTCAAAGCTGCAGCAGATATTCTGTTGCTGGCCTGTCAAAAAGAGCAAACCTCTATGTTGTGAACTACCTACAGAGAGAGTCACATGGCTAGAACCTGAGGTCAACCTCTAGAAGCTGAGAATGACACCCAAGTCAATGGCCAATAAAAAAATAGGGAATCTTATAGCTGCAAAAAATTGAGCAACCTGAAAGAACTTAGAATAACAATGAAAACTGAACAACCTGAATGAACTTGGAAGAAGACCCTGAGCTTCATATGAAAACACAGTCCTGGCTGACACTCTGATTTCAAGCAGAGGACTCAGCTAACCCTTATATGGACTTCTGATTCTAGAAAATGTGAGATAATAATGAGTGCTGTTTCAAGCAGCCACATTTGTGGTAGGAGTTCGAGACCAGCCTGGCCAACATGGCGAAACCCCGTCTCTCCTAAAAATACAAAACTTAGCCGGGTGTGGTGGTATGTGCCAGTAATCCTGGCTACTCGGAAGGCTGAGGCAGGAGAAGGACTTAAACCTGGGAATTGGAGGTTGCAGTGAGCCGAGATGTTGCCACTGCACTCCAGCCTGGGGCAAGACTCTGTCTCAAAAAAAAAAAAAAAAAGAATACATCTCCCTATTCCACTTCCCTGACTCTCTCTGCAGAGGTAACTAACAACATGCCTTTGTGTTTACCATTCCTGGACATGATTTACACTTTTACTGCATACTTAGTATCCATAAAAGTTACATAGTATTATTTGCAGATAGTATTGTTAACTCTATAAAAGTAACATTGTACCATACGTATCATTCTGCAACTTGCTTTGGTTGCTGGACACCATATTTTTAGTTACATATACACATACAGGAAGATGTGGCTGTCCTTACACTGAGAGCTGAAAAGAATTCCTGAGAGAAGGGTGTTAAACTCTTCCATTATGACTGTAGATTTGACAGTCCCTCTCTTTTTTACATAACTTGAGGCTATAGCATTAGATGTATAGATGCTTGGCATTTTTATATCTTCTTGAGAGATTGAGTGGTCCAACAATATGAACTATCCTCTTTGTGCCTTTTGTTTTCTATCTTAAATTCTCACTCATTCCCACTGACTATGATGATTCATGTTTGTAATTATTTCTGATACATGATTTGATGCTTCTGTTTGTCATATATCTTTATTTTTAATCCTCTCATACGAACAAACTTTATTTTTAATCTTCCCAAACAAACAATCTTTATTTTTAATCCTCCCAAACAAACAATCTTTTATTGGATACGTGGAGTTTTCTTAGTTTCATTTTTCTTTTTTTCTGGTTATCTGGGAGTTACATACTTTCTTTTTTTCCCCAGTGGATACCCTCACATTTTTAACACACACACTAATCTCTGGTGGCATCAATTATGTTAAACTCCATGTCTGTTTTGTCCTGCCTACATTATCTCCCTTTTTCAGAATCTCTGCCGAAGGTCAGCTACACACACAGGAATGCAGCACTGAGAAGGGGGAGGTGAGCGTGAGAACTTTGAGATCCCCTGTGGAGTTAGTCTGAGCTCTCCCTGGGCTGAGAAGTGGCCTCACCCCCCTCAGGAATTCACTGCCTCGGAAATGAGCTCTGGGAGATGATGCAGTGCTGTCCGTGGTCATGGGCACCCTCTGAAACTCAGCCCCTCTCTGCCCTACCTACCTTGAACCTTGCTCCTAACTCTACTTCCTCCCTGCACACACTGGTCAAGCCCTGCTCTCAGACCCCTGGCTGGAAGTAGATGCGTCTGTATGAACTCATGTTCACACACAAGGGCACACACTCACATTCTCTTACACACGGACACACACACACACACACACACACACACACACACACACGCTGCAGCAAGCATTTGACCAGAAGCTGTGGCTGCTTTTGAAAACAGGGTGGAGCAGTACTCCCCTTTAGAGTCTCCCACACTCCCAACACCATGACCCCTGATATGGTGTGGCTGTGTCCCCACCCAAATGTCATCTTGAATTGTAGCTCTCATAATTCCCATGTGTTGTGGGAGGGACCTGGTGGGAGACCATTGAATCATGGGGGCAATTTCCCCCGTACTGTTCTCGTGTTGGTGAATAACTCTCCTGAGATCTGATGGTTTTATAAATGGGAGTTCCTTTGCACAAGCCCTTTTTGCCTGCCTTCTGCCTTTCGCCTTCTGCCATGATTGTGAGGCCTCTCCAGCCACATAGAACTATGAGTACCTTAAACCTCTTTTTCTTTATAAATTTTGCAGTCTCAGGTATGTCCTTATCATCAGTGTGCAAACAGACTAATACAACCCCCTGGCTAAGCTGTCTGGTGACAGACTGCTGACCCCCTGGACCAAACCGAGCCCTGGGGTTTTGAGGGAAGGAGTTATCAGGCTTTTCCTCTCTGTGCCCAGACCAGGAGCTCCAAGGGTAGGACCTAGGTCTCCTCTTCCTCTATCCCCTGGAGCAGGAGCTCTCTCACACACTTCATTCTCCATGCCTCAGTTTCCCCTTGTGGCAGTTGTAAAGAGGCATCGCTTGGATCCCCCTTTAGAAAGAGCTTGCCACTCAACTGTGAGGAGGGCAATGAGCTGGAGCCTCTAGCCACATTGCCTTCAGACTCTGGTGAATAGGTCTATGACCCGGCCTGTCAATACTCTTCCCAGACAGCCCCAGACATTGACCAAGCACAGTAGGGTTACTAAGGCTTCTATTCCAGCCTTTGCCCTCGAACTTGCTATCAAATTGGTGGAGACTTTTTCAGATCTGCATCACAGTTGGAGTTTCTCTCTGCCCAATCCTACTTTCTCCTCTTTTGTCTCTCACAGGTCCCCCTGCCATCCAATAAACGTTCACACTCCTAACTCCACCTTAGCATTTGCTCACTAGAGGACCTGAACTGACACACCTATAGTTAGCACCACCCTTCCCCCAACAGAGCTCTAAGCCTCAGCCTCCAGGACCAGGGATGGTCATTTCAGAACTTGTCGCTGGGCTTCATTTCCAAATCTATTAAGTCAGGATGATTCTTTCTCCATCACCTGCTCTCCTGTGAACTCAGTTTTCTTCCTAGATGCAGTTGTTGCACCACCAGAAGATCCCCCACAACCCCATACCCAAGCAGTGCCAGGCTTCCCTGCAGAGGACAGTCCATGTCTAAGTCACAGTCACATCCCCAACCCCCAGATGAGTGTAGGTGGTGAGATGTGAAGGGTGAATGAATGATATTCACTGTGTGCTGTTACGGAAGGGATGAAGGGAATATTTATTCTTTAAATGCCTGCCCAGGCCTCTCCTGCCCTCCACCAAATTACAGCTTGGAGTTAAGGTGCATCTTCTCACAGGAAGAACTGGTCCCAAAAGAAGGTGCACCCTGGGGAGGTGGTGATCACTCCATATTCCCGGAGCTGCCAGCCCCACTCTATGGATAAAGACCAAAAGTGTAGGTCCGTTCAACTTAGAAGCCCAGAGAAAGCAAATGTTGCTTGCATCCGGACAGCAATGTGGGTGGCTCTGTCAGGGGAATCTTAGAGCAGTGACTCCCCCAGCCAGGTGGTTTCCTCACCATCTGCCTCCACCATACAGGTCAAGGTCACTCTGTGGCTCCCCAGCCCCCTTCTCACTCCACTGTGGAGCCCCTGAGTTGGGAGTCTTGAAGTCAGTGAGTGCACGATTCTGAGAGGAGGCGAGGGCGGCACACACCGCATGGATGAGACAGGCAGGAAGCCAGGCAGGCTCCGAATGAGTAACTGCAGATTCTCTTTGTGCCATGCCTGTTGTCACGGGGGATGGCAAGTGACTCCACTTCTCTCTCTTTCCCGCCACCTCCCGTGTCCTTGGCACCCATATGATTCTGACATCCAGAAGGGATATGAGATGGGGCTGGAGACTAGGGACAGGTTTTAGGGATCCCAGAGGGAAGACTTCAGAACAGACCACCCCAGGGAGGAATCCGTGCAAGAAGGACATGGGGGAACAGAGAGTAGGAGGTGACTATGGCTCTCCTCCTCAAACCTGGACTGGGAAGGCAAGGTAGACTCCAGAGGGGCTTAGGCTTTGGACAGGGTGGGGAGATTGGGACCACAGGCTTCCTGCTCCCTCAGGTTGTCCATCGGCCCCACCTCTGCTTCTGACATCCCTCTTCCTCCAAGAAGCCTTCCCAGATCAACTGGGTGCACGAAAGGATGGCTCCCTCAGCAGATTCTACAGGACTCCCCAAGAGTGGGCCCATGGTTGACCTCCCCTCCCCCCAGTGCCTCAGAACACAGGACAGGACATTCGGGAGCAATTAGTTGAAACATGGTCACATTTAACATTGGTTGAATTTCTTAGGCTTTTGTTTGGTTTTGCTATTTTCTTTCTGCTCTTTTCATTTCTGAATGTTTTGTGCCCTTTGATAGGTAAGGAAGGGTGGATACCCCAGGAGAACAATTCTGAAAGAACAAAGAAGTGATGTTTATCCCAAAGAATCTGCAAGGAAACAATTATTTCTGATTCACCTGCTCCCTTCCAGGGAGCAAGGCCTGCAAAGGCATCAGATGCCTTCCCGGCCACTCACTGCCTCCAGCCTGGCCATCCAGCCCTCCAACAGAGGAGGGGTAGTGTGGGCCCCACTCCAGAGCCAGGGGAAGGCAGCCCATCCCCACTGGTAGCCAGTCCCTCTCCCTCTCTCCTCATCCTGCACACCAGCCATCCACTGGGGGTCACATGGCAAAGTAAGGTCTGCCTCTCCAATCCTCACACCCATCATACACCCTCAAGTGTCCAAGAACCTTGTCCTCTAGAGAGCAGGAGAACTTCAACAACCCAGGGGGGATGACGTATTAATGGTGGGATTTCAGCATCCTGCAGCTGGCTAGGTGCTGTGTGTGTATGTATGTGTTGAGGAGTGGGGGCTGAGGATTCACAACACCCCAAACCTACAGATGTGCTCTTCACATCTATGGCTCCTAGGACACCATGGCAGCAGAAGTAACTTCCCAGGAAAAAGACACAATTCCACTGTCCTGCCAGGGAACTGAGACCTGAGACGGGGTACACAGGGTCATAAGGAGAGACAAAGACCCCTGATTTCTGAGCTAACAGCAGCCGTCAGGGGTGTGGATAGCTGAGGAGAGGCCTCAGGATCATTCAAACCCTCCCACCACTGGGAGATTGAGTACAAACTCAAGAAAGGCTAGGACAGAGGCGTCTCTACAGCTCCCAAATCTAAGGAAGGGCCCGTGTCCAGCCTCACTGATTATATCGGGAAGGAGGTAGAAATTGCAGGGAGCACAGTAGTTCCCCAAGTTCCCCTCATGGCAAGGGGATGCCGCCCATCCACCTCTGTGCCCCCAGTGCACAGCACAGGGCCTGGCACACAGAAAGCGGTTAATAAATGTGCATGGAAGAAAGGAGGGAGGTAGGCATGAAAGGAAGGACGAGGCGGGGAAGGGAAAAAGAGCAAGTGCAGGGGCTGGAATGCTGGAAGGGAGGAAGAAAGGGGAGGAAGAAGAGAGAGCAGAAAGAAAGTGTAAGCACGCCCTGAAGAAAGGGCCAGGGCACTCATCCCTTCCCGGCTTTCCCCCGACTCCCCTCAAGCCCAACCCATGGCAGCATTCCGACGTTCCCTCGCTGTAGGGAGGGAAGCCCTGGTGGGTCCTCAGGGAGCTCCTGCGCGCCGGCTGTTCAGCCAAAGCCTAGCGCGGGACCTCCTTCAGGTAGCCGCACATTCTGCTCGGGGCGCTGGGACCCGCTGCCCTCTCCGCCTCTCCGCTGAACTCCGCCCCGCCTTCTATCGCACTGCTCCGCCAGCCACGCTATCCTGCCGCCGCGACCACACCTCCAGCCTCGATTGTGCAGGCTCGAGCCCGTAGAAAGGGGGCCAGCAGCCACCTGCGCTTGGTCCACAAGAAGACGCGTTCCCAGGGCGCAGAGCTGGTGACCCCGCTCCCCTTTCCAGGGAAGAATAAACGAGAGGAGGGGCTGGCCCGGTGTCACCCGGCGGCCGAGCCGCCGCCCATTGGAAGCTCAGCACCAGAGGCAGGCGGCCAGTACCCCAGTATCCCCAGCTGTAAAATAGAGAATTCAGGAGGAGGAGGAGGTCTGTGGTTCGTTGTAGGTCAGCTGCGGAGTCGGTCCGCGGGCTGGGAGCAGACCTCGCTCCCCACGCGAGGGCGCTGCAGCCCAGCCTCCCTGGAGAGGTGCCCTGGTCGAGACCTGCGAGGGTGCGGACAACCCATCCTCCCTGGAGCAGGTCCCCCGAGGCTTGAAGGGCCAGGGCACCCAGCAGGTTCTGAACGCGCTCCGTCAGGTCACCCGAGAGTAGGGAACACCAAGGAACCCAGAGTCGGGCCTCTTTGGAGCCCTCGCTTCCTCTCGCCCGGCTTCTTCGGCGCGAAGGATGAATCTGGGCTGTTGAAAATGGATCAAACAACCCGATCTCTGTCAGCCCCAGGTCACGTGCTGGGCCTCAGCTCGCAGCCTGAGAAGATAAGTGGCGCTTCATGTCCCGTAATCGGGTTTGCGCGCAGGAGCCCCCCGAGGCGCACAGGTGGGAAATGGGGAGGCTGGCTGGGAGGCCTCCTGGAGGAGGTGGCTCCGAGGGTAGACGTGAGGAGCGCCCTGGGGTGGGGCTGAGGGGGCGTACGGAGGTGGGAGCATGGAAGGATGGGACGTGTTCTGGTCTCGAGATTCCCGGGTGATGAGCCGTAAGGGGCGAAGGCCTATAAATGTCTCACGACGGAAGACCGAGGTGTGGGATTGGCAAAGGGAGAGCAGAGCTTCCTCACTCGCAGGGGGGCCCCAGCCCCGCCCCATACCTGCGCGGCGGCCCCGCCTCCACCCATCCATTGGCTAGACCCGCCGCCCGTCAGACGAGCCCCCGGGACCCGCCCCCAGCCCTGAGCTGCGCCTCTTAGCTCTGGGGCCACCGCGCCAGCGCCACTCTGCCAGGCTCCCGGCCATCGCCCGCCTGGTGCGCCGCCCGCCAGCTCTTTGCCCGCGCGGGGCCGCCCGCCGCGGGCTCAGGGCAGACCATGTGCCCGCCAAGTCCGCTGCCCGCCCGCTGGCTATGCGTGCTGGCAGGAGCCCTCGCCTGCGCCCTTGGGCCGGTGGTGAGTGTTCGCCCGGCCGCCCTGAGTCCCGGCAGCCTGGGAGTTGCGGGAGGTGGGGGAGGTGGGGGGCGGCGGGAGCCGGGCCATCCGTGCGCGTGTCTGTGTAAGAAGAATAGGGGACATCAAGCACCTCGTCTCGCCTCCTCCCACCGCTCCAGACCGAACCTAGACGCGAGGGCTGGGATACTGGTCGTGCCCAGTCCCTCCCAGCGCAGCCCGGAGCAGGCACAGCATCGGTGGAGGGGCAGTGGGGAAGAGTGGGCCCCAGACTTGCCTTCCTTGTGGTGGTTGCCGGTGAGCAGTCGGGTGGGGCGGTCAGTGGGAGCAGGGTCAGGTACTGCGGCCGACTGAGATGAAAGGTTTGGTACGCCGTAGGTGAGAGGGAGGATGTGAGGGCCGTCCTTGTGTGCTGTGACCGTCCGGAGGTGTCAGCAGCAGAACCAGTGCTGGGGGCCCCAGGATTTGAGAAGGGGTTCTTGGGATCAGGTGAGTGACAGGCACATCCCTCCCTGTGCCCTTCCACTGAACAGAGCAAAAAGGTACCAGAGCCCAAGGTGGAAGCTGGTGGGCAGTGAGGGGCTAAGGGTGGTGGTTAACAGGAGGGGCCAGGCCTGTGCACGGAGAGAGCTGAGCAGGAAGCCAAAGCTAACAAGCAGTGGCCTCCCTCTTCCTCCCACTTCTGCTTCCTCTCAACGTGGATATGTGTATGCCCTTGATACATGTGTACTTGTGTGCCCCATGTGTGGGTGTGATGTGTGTATCTGTGGATGGCTTACCTGGGCCATGAGGCAGACGCCAATTGAGGCAGGAGATGCATGGATCATCTCACTCTAGAACAGGGAAGACCTCAGCGCTCATTGAGTCTACTGAAGCCCATTTTACAGATGTGCAAAGCGAGGTCCAGAGACACAAGAGCCACATCTGTCTGCCACCAGTTAGACCTAGACAGAGGTTGATTTTCTCCCTACCCCAGACCTTGAGTAATCTAGAGTTGCTGCTTAGGTAGGGCCTTAAATGCCCACTCCAATTTGGCTGGGCGAGGGTGAGGAATCTTGATTATCTAGTTCATTCTCTCCCATGGTCATTTCCCTCACCATCACCTCCACCAGAGCAGGAATCTCTGTGTTTCCATCTAGCGGCTGTCTTGAGCACCCTGGGAACAGGAAGCTCATTGCCTGTCCTAGGAGCAGACCTCTGACAATTGACAGGAGCCTCACCTCCACCCATGACAGCCATGAGACCAACCTCTTGAGCACTCAAAGTCTCACCAAACTCTGTCCCAGAGGCCACAGCTCTGGCACAACTTGCATGAAGCCTCCAGGCCTCTCCAACAACCCTCTGGCCCTCCCAACCCCGGGTTCAAGCCACTCAAACTCTTCTTGGATGAGCCAGGGATCTTGGAACCACTGCTGACACCCCATTCCTCCATCCTGAGAGGCTTCTGAGCTCAGGGGCAGAGTGGATTCAGAGAGGCCTCCTTTCACATCAGGCCACTTCTGCTTCACACTTCAGAGACAGCCCAAATCTGTCTCCTCTCGCTAATGCCTACCCTCTCCCTGTCTTTCCACATCTTATTCGTTTAGTGCCCAACTCTATCTCCTCCTCCAGACAGCCTTCCCTGATTGCTCCAAGCAACTCGACCCTTCCCCCTCTAACTCCACCCTTCAGCCCTACCCACCTCCCAGGCTGGGCTATTCTGGCCATCCTACGAGGTCAGGGGCTGGGGTCTCTATATTCCCATACTCCTTACAGTCCAGTGCAGGAGCTGGGTCCACAGAGAGAGAAGGGACTCAACCAGGACTGGGTGAGGGCAGGCTGGAGTGAGGGGTCCCTGTTTCCCTCCCTGCTTCTCCTTCCTCCCCGCCAGCTACCAATCGCTCCCTCATGGAATGGACACCAGGCAATGCTGCTCTAGCTGGACTCGGTGTGACTGCAGGGGTTGGCGGGGGGTGCCAAGAGTTATCAGAGTCATAAAATGGCAGCTGCAAAGTTCAGGTTGAAGGCCCAAGGCCTTATCACTCCTGTTTATGGTGCCCTGACTTCAGCCTGGAAAGGGGAAATCTCTGAACAGGGAGGCAAAAAAAAAAAAAAAAAAAAAAAAAGGAAAGAAAACCTCCAGTGTCTCAGAGGAGGAAGTCTGCCCCAAGGTCACCTGTCAAGCCTTCCAGTGCCCCTGCCACCCAGACAGCAGGCACAGGGACTCCTCATCCAGAAGCAGAGCTGCTCAGGGCGATGCCCAGCACAAGGCTGGGGGAGGAGAGTCACAGGCCTCCTCCTGGGAAAATTCTCTATCTGGTGTGGGAGACCAGACCCAGTGACTTAGGAGGAAGGGCCCAGATGGATGTGGGGTACAGTCTCCTAGAACCGGGGGAGGGGTTGCTGAGAGCAACAGTCAGTGGAGGCTCCCTGGAAGAAGCAGGACGGTTCTCTGAAGAGTTTGACCAGATGAGCCAATCTTTCACCCTAAACCATAAAACAGCCTCTGTTGACAGGACCAATGGGCCTGGCCCCAGAAGGAGGAGTCCCAGGAGCTGGGAGAGGCTTGGCTTCTCCCCCACTCTGAGGTTGATTAGTGGCCACCAGCTCCTGAAGGCCTCGCCCTGCCACCGGCATCCTGCTGCCCCCACCACCTGACTCTACCCTCTCCAGAGGCTGACCACAGCTGCCCAGGCCCTCTTGGCCCCCAGCAGGCCACCCTGTGAGCTTTGGAAAACATGGCTGCATCTGGGTCAGGCTCCTCCTCAAGTGAGGTTACCACCTCAGTGAGGCCTGGCCAGGGCTCCCAGGGTACCATGCTGGAAAAGCAAGCCCCTTTGGAAATTTCCACCCTCCAGTCCTGGTGCACTAAGACTAGGCCTTCTCTGAGGTTTGTAGGGCATCCTTGGGGAGCCCAGGCTGGGGACAGGAGATCTGGTCCTCACTCCACTCCATGGCAATGGCTTGACCTTGGGAACATCTTTAACCTCTGTGGAAGGGCCTCGGGTTCCTCACCACAAAAGGGAAGGTGAGAGGCCTCGGCCCAGTGTGCAGGAGAAGCGGGAGGAGAGGGTTGGGCTAGAGCCAGCTCTGCCTCCTGAGTGGGATATAATCTACCCCTGGAGCACCAGGGTCTCTGTGAAATGGAGTTTGTCTTTCAGGCAGGACTTCTGTGAGCTTTGAAGGAGGTAAAGGCTGTGAAGGTGGCTATGTGAACTGTGTGACCGTCATCCCTTCTCCTCCGTCCCCAGCTTGGGAGCCCTGTGGAACCTTATACAGCTATTTCTGGCCCTCATCTGCCCAGGGATTCCCAGGGCAGGCAGGAGTCCTGGGCTTAGGGGAGGTGTCCTCATGAGGTGGCCAAAACATTTTGGGGGTAAGGCTCCAGGCCTAGGTAGGCAATGGGGCCTCTCAGAGCAGATGGGCCTTCACACCGTGGGCAGCCTCAGTGGAAATCCAACATGGGCCATGAGACAAGGGTAGGGGCGCTAACCTCTACCTGCCATAACTCTGTCATTGCTGGACCCTTCACTGTGGCCCCTTTGGCCATGGAGCAGGAAATGGGGCCTGGGGACTATGCAAAGCCTAGTCCCTTTCTTAACCCCTTCTGTTCAACCCCCAGATTCTGCCTTACCCTATTTGACTTCCCAATACAAAATGATTTTTATTGTACCTATTGAAAATGTCAGTATGTACAAACTCTCTCACATAACTTAGAAGTATTTCTTTTTTTTTTTTTTTTTTTTTTCCTTTTTGAGATGGAGTCTTGCTCTGTCACCCAGGCTGGAGTGTGGTGGTGTGATCTTGGCTCACTGTAAACTCCAGCTTCCGGGTTTTAGCGACTCTCCTGCCTCAACCTCCCTAGGAGATGAGATTACAGGCTCCTGCCACCATGCCTGGCTAATTTTTGTATTTTTAGTAGAGACAAGGTTTCACCATTTTGGCCAGGTTGGTCTCGAACTCCTGGCTTCAGGTGATCTACCTGCCTCAGCCTCCCAAAGTTCTAGGAATTACAGGCCTGAGCCACCGCGCCTGGCCCCTTAGAATTATTTCTGAAGAAGAAAAAGCAGTTTAATCTCTCCACCACGTGTATAGTGTTTCAAATTTTTACTTTTTTGGTGAAAATTTATAAACAAGCAGAGAGAATATTATAATGAACCCGCAAATACCCAATTCCGAGGTTTGACAATTGTTAACATCTAACAATTAATACATGCTTCATTTGCTTTTGGGCTGAAGTATTTTAAAGTAAATTATAAACTTCCTGACCTTTTACCCCAAATCATTTCAGAGCGCATCTCTAAAACCAAAGGACACTCTTCTATATAACTATGATACTGTCATTACACCTAACAAAATTGACAGGAATTGCTTAATATCTTTCAAATATCCCCAGCTGGAATGTAATGAAGCGCCACAGGACGAGTGGTGATATTATCCAGGGCTTGGTCTTCTCGCAGGAGTTTCATGTCTGTGTCTGACGGGACTGTCCAGCGAGCTGGAAGGGAGAAAACCAGGTGCCTTGGCAGTGAGTGTCAGGCTGGGCTCCGCTGGGCAGGACCTAGTCTTTTCATGCAGCCCATCTCATGCTGCCCATTATCTCTCAGGAAGTGCCTCCTACTGCCTAACTTCAAAACAAGTTCTTCCTGCACAGCAGGTCACCAGAGGAGGGGGAAGAGGTCACCAACCAACCTCCATGTACTAAGGACTCATAGCCTTGTGGCTGCCTGTGCTGGAGTCCAGCCCTCTGCAGGTGGCTCCAACACCAATGTCACCCACAGGCACTGTGTTTATAAGCTGAGTCCTGCAAACTCAGTTCCCTAGGTGTGGCCAGGATCACAAGCAGCAGAGGATTTAAACTAAATGCTTAGCCTGTGTTCCTCTGCAAATAAAGGCTTCATGCCCCCGAAAGAAACCTTCCAAGAAGAACCCTTAGATGGGAACAAGCTAAATGTCTGTGCTCGGGTTCTGCTAATTATGAGAGCCCTTGTCTTGATGTCACTCTGAGATGTGGAAAGTTCTTCTTCTCCTGAGCACAATCCTGTATCCCTCTGTCTCCCCCTCTTCCTCCCCAACCCCATCAACCCTCACACAGCAGTTCTCATTCTCCTCTTCTACCAGAGTTCAGCCTTCCCCAAGAGGAAGTGAGGCTGGCAAAAAAAAAAAAAAAAAAAAAAAAAAAAGAATTTGCAGCGCGGAAGCTTTGGGCTGTTGGCAAAGGGATGTAAAGATACAAGGAAGAGAAGAGAAATCAGTACAGCGCGAAGCTAACTGGCAGACTCGAGACCTCTGGTGGGTGTGGCTGGCACTTGTCAGTGGGTAGGAACTTCAGCCTGCCTGGGGTTATGCAAGGCACTACAGTTGTGGCTAGGCTTGGGTGTGGACGGCAGGGGCAGCCTGGCATGAGGACGACTAGAGCTTTGACAGTCACCGCTAATGCTCCTGGTGCCTGGCTGGTGTCTTTTACATGTGACCCTCAACCCCAATTCTAGAAGTAGGTGGTATTGTTGTTGTCCCCATTTTATAGATGAGGTTGAGTAAATTGCCCAAGTCATCCAGACAGGAAGCGGCAGACAGTCTCATTCTGGAACCTGTGGTCTGAACTAGGCTCTGCCACCTCATGAAGAGGGGGCGACTACTTCCAGGGTGGGCTATGGCATGTCCATGCTGTGCTGGGACTTCAGATATTTTTAAAATTAGTAAAATGCACAAATCTGAATTGACAGCTCAGTGAATTGTGACATATGTGTACACCTGTGTCACCACTGCCCAGGTCAAACGATTACACACTCCCATCACCCTAGCAGGCTGCTCCACAGTGAGGGGAAGTCTTATTTTGACTTCCTTTAGCGCTTTCTGCAAAGCTGGGAGCATGTTTCTCCTCTCTTTTGTGACTCCTGGATCCCATGATCCAACTTATCTTCGTATGTCCTTTACCTGCTCCTTTCCTGCCCTTTCCTCCTCCCACCTTTTCTCTCCTCTCTCCCTTCTTGCCTCCCAACTACAAGGTCTGCACGTCCTCGCCCACTCACATGCAAAAGCCAGCAAGGATGGGAAGCTGGGCTGCTGTCCTGTGTGCCTGTGATCGCACTGCTTTCTCCCTGGCTCCTCCATTCCCTCGTGTCTCTTTTTTACCCCATGATTTCAGCAGGGGGCTGGCGGAGTAGAGTGAATAAGTCATGAGATATGAGATGGTTTCTGTAAAGGGCTGGGGTCATGGGGGAGAGGGTAAATGGAACCACTCCTGAGCCCCCTGTCCTCTAATTCCCATTCCCCTGCCTCCGTTAACAGTTGCAGGCAGGAGAAAAGTAAAATAGCCGTCTTGACAAACCTCAGAAGCACAAATCATCCATGGAGGCTCCGCACGCTTGGTAATTTGCAGACAGTTTTTTCTCCTGCCTCACTTTATCCAGCCTGCTGCATTTTGTGCTCTTCTCAGAGACCAGCTGCTCCTCAGAGGGACTCACGCTTCCTGCTGTGCTACTTGGCTCCTCCTGCCCTAGTTCGCTGGCCCCAGATGACGAGGCTGGGGCTTCTGATTCGAGGCAGTAGCTGTGGTCTCAGGCTTCCCTTGAGGAGCTTGAACACGGCCTACAAACCTGAGCGTGGCCCACCCTGTCTTTCAGAGCCCCTTGCATCTAACAGCTACAACTCCCAGCATCTTCACCCATACCCCCATCACCACACCTAGCCTTTGCTCCAGATCTCAGAGAACCCCACATGGAGAGGCAAAAGCAGGGCTTTCTCTCTAGCCCCTCACCAATTCCTGTGCCGGACTGAGCTCCAAAAAGGAAGCTTAAAGAAAGCCTGGCCCTGCAGTTGAGCTGAGGCTGGAGAGTTTTGGGCCAGGCTGGGCTCTCAGCACCTTCTTTAGGACAGGAGTTCCTAAGCCCAGAAGGGACCCAGGCAAGACTGAAGAAGTCCACAGCATCTCCTCCATCCCGATCTTCTGTCCTCTGCCATGGTGTTAGCTGGATGTGGGAGGTGAATGACAGAGAGTTGGCAGGAGAATCCTGAGTCTAGTTGGAGACAGGAACTAACCAAGTCTTGTTCATTCCACCTGCCCCCTCCTCTCTATGCCCCCTCTTCTCTGTATCCACTGTCCTGCCCAGGCTTCATTAGTTCCTGCCTAGACTGGTGCAATAGCTTTCAGCCCCACCACCTGCAACCTGAGGGATCTTTGTAAAATGTGCATCCCCCATCCTCAGTCTCCTGGTTCAAGTCTCTGTTGGCCCCCATGGCCTAGGAGTGAAAGCTCACATTGAAAACTGGCATTCCAGGGCCTTCCCAATCCTACCCCAGTCTACATCTCTCAACTTGTCTCCCGATGCCCCTGGAACTCCTTGCTGCAGCTACACCAGGCTTCTCACAACCTTGCATGTATTAGGCATTTTCATGCCTCCATGCTTGCGCACACGCTGCTCTACTTTCTGGGGTGCTCTGACTCCTCTTCTAATTGTCTAACTCGCACATCCTCCGTGACCTACCTCTACAGAATGAGTACAGCATACCCACTCTGTAGGAAGCCCAGACTCTAGCTATATCCCACCCTGGAACACTTCCCCAAGATCAGTAGGCTTGGCTACATTCAGCCAGGGAATTTTTCAACTCTCTCTGTGTACCTGAAGTCCAGAGGGATAATGAGGATGTTTAGAATAGGGAAATAAATAAGTGGGAGAGGAAGTCCAAAGTCTGCCTGAATTCCTCAGTGATAAGGACTAGAGGGAGCTGCCCTGGCCCGGTCCCTCAAAGGGCAATGGTTGACCTGAGGACCCAAGGCGAGGCTGTGGAGGACTGATGTAGTCCAGACCAGCGGTCAGAGACCTAGGTCCCATCTGGGAATGCACATTTGCTGGGTGACCTCAGGTCCCTCTTTGGGTCTCCATTTCCTCCACCCCTCCCCAGATAGGGCTCAACACTAAACTAAATTGTGACAAAGAGAGAGCTCATCTTCCAGACCACACCCACTTTTTCATAAACACCACAGGCTTCGGTACCCACCCCTCCTTTCTCTCCAAACTGCCTCTAAGGAAAGGCTCTGTGTCTGTGCAGCTGAGGGAGCAAAGTTGGCTGGAGAAGTTGGCCCAACACTCTTCTACCCTCAGAGAGTTGCAAACCAAAGCTGCCGGAAATCCTAGGCACCCATGGTGACTGGGAAACAAATATTTCTTGGCAAACTACATGGCCACAGTCCTGGCTTAAGATGGCCCAGGAAGTGAGGGCGTCCGTTGTCCTGTCCTCAGAGGGCAAGGCTGGACACTTTTGTTTACAGCAACCAACAGAAAACTCAACTGAGCCAAGCTATGAAGGCAAGGCATCAGCTCATGTTGGAGCAGTAGGGCTGGTTTCAGGTATGGCTGCATTCACAGACCCAGACAATATTAAGAGAACCTGATTTTTCTCCATCTCTCTATTCTGCCTTCAACTGTGTAGTTTTCATCCATGTGTTCCACTTGTCAACAAGAAGACAGCAGAAGCTTGAGCCCTTGCTTCCTTTAAGGTTTCCAGTCCAGTGGGAAAAAGCAAATTCACTTGCTTAATCACTTAATCCAAAGTCCCAGGAGTGAGCCTCCCGGCTCTGAGTAGCCTGACTCGGGCTATGTGTCAGGCACTGTGGCCAGGAATGCTCTGATTGACTTAAGCCTTGGTCACATGTCAATCCCCTGGAAGAGAGTTCATCAGCACTCCATGAACTAGAGGTAGGGAAGGAGGTTGTTTCCTAGACACAGAGGAGAACATGGCACCAGAAGAGAGCAAAAGATGGTGGAAGGCAGAAACAATAAATATCCACTAACATCCATCCTGTTTTCAGGTTACAGTGTCATGAGAGGTGAGAATGGACAGGAGAATCAGGAGAGGCTGGAAAGGGGCCGGAAAGTAGAATGAACCCTATTGCTGGTGGGAAATGGGGTTGGGATGGTACCTTGGTGAGAAACGTGCTCTAAGACTGGCAAGACAGACCAATGATGGGATACAAGGCAGGGTGGCCAGTACCCAGGTTCCTCTTCCAGAAGCCACCTCTGAGATCTACCTGGCCACTCTTCCCCCTATACTTGAGGATGAACCAGCCACAAATCCCTTGAGACAGAGAGTCTTGAGCATTTCAGCCTGAGTAACCCTTATGGAAAAGAGAGGAAGCACATGACCCCAAAGAGGAACCACAGACACAGTTTCCTTGAAGCCTCCTGTCTTTTAACAGTTATACGAATAACTGTATCATGCTCCATCACACAACTGTGTTACTTTCAATACATTTTAAATGACTTACCAGCTAATATCTTTACCCCGGTTGGCTGGTAAAGGTGCAAGATGGAGCTCGTGTTCACTGTGCAGCTTTCAGGGCAACACAGGTGAGGTCTGGATTCTGGGGAAATCTAAAGGAGTCTTGGAGAGGGAGGCCTTCCCTGGACCTGGACGAGGTCAACTATGGTGCTAGCTGCTTCTGGGAGTGTTGGCCTTCAGGTGACCTGTGAGACAGAAGCTCTACCAGCGAGTCCTCAACAGGAATGAGAGAGCTGTTTGGGGTGGAAGGGACTTGGCTGTACAGCCTCTTAGGCACTGAGTTGTTCAGCTTCAGCTTGGACCCCTCTCCCTCCACAGCAATGGATTGCTGGCTGCCAGCTGGGATGCACATCCCAGTAAATGGAGCTGATTTACTTAAAACAATGGTCAAAGTACTAAGCACTTTGGTGCCTGCAGGCCAGGAGGGACCTCCTTAAAGGAAGGTCCCCCACCTATGTTCTTCCCACAGACCTACTTCAAGAAATCTCTAAGTCAGCAGGGGAGGTGGTTGAGGCCCATGTAGCCTACAGAGAAACTGAGGCCCAGGGAGGTAAGGATCCTGTCCCAGGGTGGGAGGGACAAGTTGGAGGAGACACCGAGAATGTCCGACTCTGGAGTGGTCTTGCTGGACTCTCTCCTGTGGCCCTCGTGGAAACCAACATTCTCCTCAGACAGAGATAAGGAAACTGGTGTGGGGTTGCCGGGGCCAGCAGCCACTTTTCTAGAGCCAAAGACGCAGAAGCTGCTGCCAGCCCAGTGCTTCCTCCATGGAGGCCTTCACCCACCCTAACCCATCTAAGAGCTCCCAAGACCTACATTTTTCTGGCTGTTCCCAGATAGCCATCACCCCCACTCACATGTCTTCCAAAAGGTCAGTGTCCCCAGTCACCATGGTCTGACCCACCCCTGATCCCTGGCCAGGGTACAGGGAGGGGCAAGGGAGAAGCTTGGGCTTTTCCATCCCTTCTCTTCACTTTCCAGAGACAGGTGGGATTCTAGAGGTGCTCTCTTACTTCCTTAAACCTCCCTACCCTCAGCAGATCTGGTATAGTTTGAATTATTTAGAAACTAAAAAGGAGACAGGTGAGGTCTGGGCAAGGAAGGCCAGAGTCCCCTTCCTAGCCTGGTGACCCAGGGGACTGAGCACAGAATCCTGGAATGACAGCAGCTGGAAAATACAGCTAGACTCCTGGATTCTTCCTGGGGCTGGCACTGGAAACCAGAGGCCAGGATCCAATTCCACATAACAGAGTAATAGCATGAGCTGGCCCCACTCATCAGGGAGACTGAGACAGGGACAGACTCTCAAGCCAAGCTGGAGAGTCCAGAGGGCCAGCTTAGGCCTCTAAGGGGAGGCCCTTTTGCCACCATCTGGAGTTGTGCCACCCACGAAGAGACAAAGCAATTATAGCTGCAGCACTATTGGGGGAGCCATCAAGAAGCTGTGGGGGTCCTCAGGACTGACCCAGGTTTGGGGGCAATGGACAACAGGTTGGAGTCAGGTTCAGGTTTCAGTCTGGGGTTGGTATTGGGGCTCCATATGGAACTTGGATCTCTTCCAGGGAGAGGGCAGGTGAATCCAGAGACTGGGCCTGGTGCTCCTGAGTCTATGAACAAAGCTGATGGGCCCTCCCTGTCTTTGTCCCCAGGGCAGCCAGGCAGCCAGGCTGCAGGAGGAGTGTGACTATGTGCAGATGATCGAGGTGCAGCACAAGCAGTGCCTGGAGGAGGCCCAGCTGGAGAATGAGACAACAGGTGAGGCCCCCATGGGCAGAGGGGGGGCTGCATGCCCCCAGGGAGTCCACGATTCCTCATGTCTCGAGCTGAGATCCAAGTCACGTTCGTTCCACATTTGTTGGATGATGGTGAGGAGCGGCTGGGGAGCCAGATGGAAGAAGAAAGGGGCTAACAGGCTTCCACATTCCCACCCCAGGTCTGGGGAGCTCCCAGCTGCAGCTGAGGAGGACATACTAAATCGGGGTTCTGAAAAGTACATGGAGCCAACTCTGCCTCTGGGGGTCCCTATCCCTCTTCTCCAGGAAAAGTGAAGATTTCCATGGCAGCCAGCCCACCCAGGACACAAGACCCAGCATGCTGCGTGGTGGGGGACCTGTGACCAATGAGGGTAGGCAGGTTCCAGGACACCCAGGAGCTGACATGGGGAGAACTAGCCCCATAATACCATACTCCAGGATTATAACGTTGTACTGTTAGCATCTCAAAGGAAGAAGAGGGACATTCAGTCACAATATGTGACCCCCCACAGGGACCGCATAGAAGCTCAAAGCCATCTTAGTGGTCCAGAGCAAGAAGGGGCACAAGTTTTGTCTGGACAGATGTGGAATACTCACCACAGCCAATACTCAGCCTGGAAACTTAGGCTCACTCCTCCCTCTCAACCCCAGGCTCTGCCTCTGCCACACCCAGAGGACCGATAGTGACACCACACACATACACACACACACACACACACACACACGCCCAGCCCCTAAGCATACACATACAGGCACACACACTGGCTTCTCCATCCCAACCCACCCTTAGTGGCCAGATGAACCATCAGCTCATTATTTGGTTGATGAGACCAGTCAAGGTCAGCCCCAGAGGCCCAGCCACTCCTCCTCAGGGGGCTGGGAGAGCTCCACCTGGCAGTGTGAAGGGTGGTGCCCAGCTACCTAGACTGGACAGCAGGGCTATCAGGACAGATGACAGCACCCTCTTTTTGGCTCCGCAGCTCCAGGTAAGAATGGGTGGAATTATTTGGTACCACTTGAACCAGACTTGGAGGGGTGAGCAGGTTTGGAGAAACAGAGTCTGGAAAGGTGGGAGGCACTGAGGCAGACTTCCTATGGGGAATGGAGCATGGTTGGCAGGTTCAAGTCTTACTGCCAGGGACAGCAGCCTGGCACATCTGGGCTGGAGGCAGTGAGATGGCTGGGCTCATTCTGGGCCTCCATCCCAGGCTATCTCCCTGAGGCTGAGCTTACACTTATGTAACAGCCTTGCTCAGGAGCAGAGAGCATCTTTACATCTTCCTGGCTCCCTAGTTCCCCTTCCACCTTCTAAAGCTGACAGTTATGTAACCCCTTCCGGGTCCCTCTTCTTGGCCCTGGTGCCCAGGCTGTCTGCCTCCTGCTCTGTAAGTGAGTAAGTGTAGCCTCACAGATGGGCTTTGCCTACCCTGATCTCAAAGCAGGACAACCCCTTGACTCCAGGGCCCAGAGACTGAGGCATGGGTCCAGGGGTGGCTGGGCCTGCCCACTACCTACAGGCCCCACCCCACTCCACCAGTGCAGGGAGCCAGGACCAGGTGCAGACAGGCTTTGGCAGGCCCCAAGGGTGGGATCATAGGCAGCCCCGAGAGGCCCGGATTCTAGACTCCACTGCGCACCTCCCATGCCGAGGGGCAGGCCACCCTCGTGATTCCGATGAGGTCACTGCTGGCACAGAGTTCCCGTTGGGTGCCAACACCCTGTCACCAGCAGCCAGGCTGGGATGCAGAGAGGGGCGGGCATAGGTTGTGGCCATGAGTCTGCCTGTGGCCTTGTGTAGGGCTCTGTGCGTGTTCATGCACATCTAGGTATGCACTCCTGGCCCGTGTCTGTCTGGAGCTGCGTCTTGCCTCTGGGGTCTATAGCTCTGTGTCTGACTCTGAGTATCTTTGTGAGTCAGAAGTGTGTGTCTATTTAAGCATGGGCACATGCCATCTCTGGACATGCCTAGGTGTGTCTGCCCAGTGTGCTGTGTCTCTGTGTGTTGGCTTGTATGTCTATCAGTGTGAGTGTCAGTGGTACACCCAGACATGTCTGTCTCTCTGAATGTATGTCTCTGTGAGGTGTGTGTCTCTCTGTGCCCATTTGCTTGTGTCTGTTGCCTGTGTTCAGGTAAGTGTACATGTGTGCATGTTTGCATGTGTGCCTGGTGTTCTGTGTACTGGCGTGTAAACGTCAGTGTGTGTATCTCTGTGTGCACACAAGTCTACAGAATGACACAGCAGAGGCCCCACCTCACCTTGCCTCACCAACCCTTACCCCAAGCTCTGGGTTGGGCTTTCCTGGTGGGGGCACAGCCCCACCTGTGGGCACACACAGCCAGCCTGGGCCTTGTATTTCTATAGGCCTAGTAACATGTGTGATGGGACCTGCGGGGCCTCATTAGGGCAGGCACACAGGAAATATTCCCATTGCCTAGCCCAGGACAACAGGCCATTCCAGGTACCAAGTATATTCATGGCTGTCACCCCGTCCCCTGCTTCCCCAACCATGTCCCTCATATTGGCCTCTCGTCCTGCTCCCCTGCCCTGCTGGCTGCCCTCACCCCAGCACTAGTTCACAGCCCAGCCTTGGTCGTGCTAAGATTCCTTGAGGCCAAGTGTGGCCTCCCAAGGGTAGGGCCTGGTTTCCTCTCTTCTGTCCCACCACCGTGAAGCAGAACTCAGGGCCAGAGACCCAGCCCCGGATTCACTCCCCAGCCTGTGCTGGCCGCTGGAGGTTTAGAGAGCCCAAAGTCTGGCAGGCACCCAGACACAATAGCCAGTCTGCATAACAGGGCGTGCCCGGCACTGTCAGAGAGGAGTAAACAAAGTCCAGCAGCAGCAAAACTCCCAGAGAAATGACAGCCCTTCCGACCACGAGGCGTGGGCACATGTGAATATACTGTACCACTTACTAGCAACATGACCTTGAGCTGGTTGTCCAGTCACGCTGTGCCTCTGTTTCCTCATCTGTGAAATGGAAGCTTAAATAAGTCATTCATCCAAAGAGGTTAGAACAGTGCCTGGCACATGCAAAGGTTATATGAGTGTTTGCTGAGATTCTTAACAGGGTCTTGAACCCCCAGCAGGGTTTGACTGACCTGAAGTGCCCCTACTCGGCTTTCAGAGAGGCTGGCCCAGAATAGAAGAGGGACTGGCAGCCACAAGAGCCCTCAAGACAGGGAAAAGTGGTCAGGGACCATGACTAAGGGAGGCTGCAATCTCTGGTCAAGCCCTGGGGATCCAGGTGTCCTCCTCAGGCTTCAGCTATAGGTGTGGCCTGACTGCTGCAGCCCCAGAAGGTGCCCCTTGCTGCTGCCAGTCCACTCCAACACACAGAGTCCCGAGCCCTTCCCCAAGTAAGGATGTCCCTCCACCTCCTCTTCCCAGACCCCCTTCTTGGGAACTCGTGAACCTTCGGACCTGAGCTGGGCTGGGCTGGGCTTGGCCAAGCTGGCATTGACTTTGGCTCAGGGGTTGGGTTTTCTGAGCAAATCTATGGGACTGGCAGGACTGCAAAGAGACAATTAAGCCTCCTGCATGGGATGGGTCCAGAGCAGTCCTAGTCCATCAGGGTCATGCAGCTCCTGAACAGACTAAATGATGGCATTTGCATGTGCCTATTAAAGTAGACCCCTGGAGACCCCACTGTGCATCTTTCACTGGCCGGGCTCTGCAAGGCTGATAGCTGTGGCAGAGAATGCAGCCACAATGGAGGGTTTTTGCTGAATTTGTTCCCTAACTATTCCCCTCCATCACAATTCACAATCCGACCACACTGGGGGAATCTGTGTTGTTCAAGAACTAGGTGTGGGCTGGGCACAGTGGTTCACGCCTATAATCCCAGCACTTTGGGAGGCTGCGAGGCAGGTGTGAATCACCTGGGGTCAGGAGTACAAGACCAGCCTGGCCAACATGATGGAACCCCATCTCTACTAAAAATATAAAAATTAGCCGGGTGTCGCGGAGGGCGCCTGTAATCCCAGCTACTCAGAAGGCTGAGGCAGGAGAATCACTTTAACCCAGGAGGTGGAGGTTGCAGTGAGCCAAGATCGCACCATTGCACTCCAGCCTGGGCGACAGAGCGAGACTATGATGGGGTGATGAGTATACTGGGGTGCACGTAGTTTTTTTTTTTTGATATAGAGTCTCAAAACATTTTCTAATGCCTCCTTTATTATTATAATATGAAATTCAGGACACACACTCATCCACTTTATTAAAAATAAAGTTCTAGCTATACTGTAAGATAAATATTAAAAGGAAAGTAATTTATAATAAAGTACCATGTACATATTCAAGCATAATCACACTAGATGTAGTCTGAAGGTTGTACCTACAAATATAAATCCTGAGAATGCGAGGCCTACAAATGCAGACTGATGGACACAGGTAGTTGCATCAGTGACTCAAGTATCACAGGCAGTACTGCTATGGGTATCACGATTTTACAAAACATTGAACAACTCTTAGTGAAGTTCAGAACAAAACAAAATACAATCTTCCCTCCCCTTTCTCAGTGGCTGCATTCCTGGAAAACTCCATGGATGTTAAACTTGTGCAATAAATAGCTTGTGTTGGCCGGGCACAGTGGCTCACACCTGTAATCCCAGCACTTTGGGAGGCCAAGGTGGGAGGATCACTTGAGGTCAGGAGTTGGAGATCAGCCTGGCCAACATGGTGGAACCCCATCTCTACTAAAAACACAAAAATTAGCCGGGCATGGTGGCACAGGCCTATAGTCCCAGCTACTCGGGAGGCTGAGGCAGGAGAATTGCTTGAACCCAGGAGGCAGAGGTTGCCAAGGTTGCACCACTGCACTCTATCCTGGGTGACAGAGTGAGACTCCGTCTCAAAAAATAAGTAAATAAATAATAAAGTAAATGGCTTGTGTTTATATGTAAAATGGTGAAAGAGTCTAGGCTCTGTTCATTACGAAAGGTTTTCACCTATACATATGGCCAGTGGCTCATCTGGAAGCCATGCAGAATGTGAGACAATTCATCATTGTGCAGGAGTTGCCTGTCTGGCATCCCTGGTGGCTGCCCATCAAATGCCAGTGAGGCCCCCCTATTGCTGTAACAATCAAAACCACCACTGACATTGGAAACATCTCCAGGGGGCGCTCTATCCCTCACTAAGGACCAAGGAACTGTAGTCAGGCCTCCTCCCTGCCTCCCTGTCAGGACAGGCCCCATGCAGCCTGGGCAGGCCTGTGCCTTCCCTCTCAGACTGGAGGCTCCTTGAGGTGGGAGCCCGGCAGAGGGAGGAAGAGAGTGGATGCCTATGACCTCAGGCCCCAGGGCTGGAGGCACCCGCACTGTGCTGACCCATGTGTCCTCTGCCTTACCCCCATAGGCTGCAGCAAGATGTGGGACAACCTCACCTGCTGGCCAGCCACCCCTCGGGGCCAGGTTGTTGTCTTGGCCTGTCCCCTCATCTTCAAGCTCTTCTCCCCCATTCAAGGTAAGACCCCTGGGTTGAAAAGGTGATGTGAGTGGTGCCGGCTGGCGTGGGACTCACCTCTCAAGGAAGTGGAAAGTCAAAGGAAAGTGGTCAAAGAGGCTGGAACAATCGGAGGGACTCCCTGGCAGAGGAGGCAATGGTGCTGGGTCTTTAAAGAACTCACGGGATTTGATTAGCTCTTCACATAAAGATAAGCATATGGGAAAGGCTCATTAAATATTTGCTCAACAATTGATGACTGATTGACTGACAGGTACTTGATTAAATTATGGTTCCCATAGTCCTGTTGTCTTGGGCTGGTCATGATTCAGTCTTTCGATGCCTGGAGCCTATGACCTCTTGGGCTCCATGAAGCCACCACACGACTTTGCTTATACACCTTGTCATGTTCCACTTAAATGAATGTCCACAGAATGAGGCAGAAAAGAAAAGGGGGAGCCCCTTTAGGATGTGACTTTCTTGCTAGTGAGTCATTAAAGAGGTTTACAATATAGATTCAGTCTTTCTTCTGTGCAGTGAATGAAGCACCCACCCGTGTGCCAGGCGCTGAGCTGGACAAACACAGTGGGGAGAGGATAAAGCAGCCCCCAGGGCTGCTCTTCCAGAGCTAGTGTTCTCATTGGAGAGACATTTCGTAAGGAAATAAACAGATGTATCATCAATAATAAAAAGTACTGGACAAGAGAATAAGGAGAGTGGGGACCAACTTAAGGCAGAGGTTCACAAACAGTCCCTCTCTGAGGAGGTGACACTTCAGCTGCCATCTGAAGACCTGGAGGTGAGAAAGAGCCACGAGGCAAAGATCCCAGATTGGGAACAATTGAGAGAGAGAATCAACAGCCCGTGGAATAAGCATCCAAGGAAGCTCCATGAAGGCCAGTGTGGCTGGAGCAGGGAGAGTGCCGAGGAGGGAGGGAGGGGAGGGACAGGCGGGCCGAGGCCAGACCACATAGGGCCTTGAGGACAGAGGCGAAGACTTGAGTTTTTTCCTAAGTCCAGTGAGAAGTGGGGGGTTTTAAGTGGGGAACTGACAAAGTCCAATTTAGGTTTTTAACTTCTAACTGGTTTCTGTGAGAAGAAAGGATTCTAAGAGTATAAACAGGAAAACCCAATCACAAGGCAGGCAGGAAATGATGATGGATTGAATTCAGGTAGTGAGCTCAGTGCGGGAGAGAAGTGGGAGAGTTTATGGAGGGAATGGGCGTGACTGAGGCAGGGAGGAATCAAGCAGGCCCCACCCTAGGCTTAGGTTTAATGAGCCTTGGGGAAGAGAGAGCAGGACTGGGTGGGGAGCATGGAGGGAGGGGCAGGCCTGGGGTGGGGAGGACTCATGAGGAGCAGAACCTAGATAATTATTCAGAGAGCGAACAGAACTCATGCATCTCTCACTCCAGGTGGCCTTTTCCTCCCTGGACCCCAGTTTCCCTGTTTGTAAAGTGGGAATGGGTGGTAGACCCCAGGGTCTCTTTGGGGTAAGTCGGTTTGCCCCCAAGTGCCTGCTGTTGTGATCTCAGTGGTGAAAGACAGACCTTAAAGCCCTCCTGAGGAGTCTGGGAAGGTCACAGCCATGCCATATTCCAGGCCAATGTCCACCTGGCTTGGCCACCTCCTCCAGGGACACCCAGTGCCTGGGCAGATAACAATGAGCTCCTCTGGCAGGTTTCACAGTGCACGCCATCACTGAGCCTGGAAACCAGCCTTCTCTCTGATCCCTGGAAGCACCTGCTAATTGCCTTTCTCCCTGAGACTCTGCTAACTGCATTTCGCCCTGTGGCTCTTCCTTCTGTCCCTGCTGGAATGTGTCAAGGCAGCTCCTGCCCTTGAGAACCTGGAATCCAGCCCACCATCTAGCTAACCCTGAGGCTGCCGGCATCAATGGGGCCCATACGGTGCCTTTGGACTGACAAGAAAAAGTCAGTCCTTCCTCAGGCAGAGATGACCTCTCACTAGAGCCCACCTAGTGGCAAGCAGAATATGCCTACCAGCCAGGTGCCCTTGTACAGTGAACAACTTACACAGCCATACTCTGTGGGCCTGGTCTCTGAAAATGGTGGAGAGAAATAGGAGACTGCAATTAGGGACTGAAAACAGAAAAAAGACAGTGTTCTCCTGAGCAAGTAGATTAAGGTGTGGGCAACCGACCTGAAATTCCAAAGAGGGAAGTTTGCAAGTGTGGGGTAGGGATGATGGCAACACCAACTCACACCCTTTTAAATGCAGACCTGGGAAGAAGTATACCCACAGGAAGGGACCTGGTTCTACAGGGAAAGCTAAAGAAAGCTTATAGAAGATTAAAATTGTGGAGAGTTAGAAAAAAGTCATCTACATAGGCTGGATAAAATACCTGAAGGAGGGAGTTTGGCCAGGCGAGGAATAGCTCATTAAGGCACCAAAATGTTCACGGTGGCTCACTTCTTTATTTTTATTTTATTATACTGATGTTTTGAGATAGGGTCTTGCTCTGTCACCCAGGCTGCAGTGCAGTGGCACAATCTTGGCTGCAACCTCCGCCTCGCGGGTTCATGCCATTCTCCTGCCTCAGCCGTCCCAGTAGCTGGGACTACAGGCACCTGCCACCACGCCTGGCTAATTTTTTCTATTTTTAGTAGAGACGGGGTTTCACCGTGTTAACCAGGAAGGTCTCGATCTCCTGACCTCGTGATCCTCCCGCCTCAGCCTCCCAAAGTGCTAGGATTATAACTGTGAACCACCATGCCTGGCCTCTACCTTCAAATATTTGAAGAGATATTTTAAAAAATAAATATGGGAGAGCCATTCTGGCTGAGAAAATTCGATGTACAGTCTATGTTAACCATGTCTCTGGGGTCTATGGGATACCTCCATTCCCCCACCACCTGCATCATGATGCTATAAATAAGAAAACATTGCTGCCAGCCTAGGAAGCTCATCCTTGCTGGCTGGGGTGGGGCACTATTTCGGGGAATCAGGAGAGTTCCATGGCAGGGAATCAGGAGAGTTCCACGGTCAGGTCTGGGTGTTAGCATGATCCTTCCAGCTGTCTCAGGCTGTGGAGCTGACAGGAAAGCAGGGGGCTCCTACTTAATCCGGGGGAGATGAGGTGCTGGTGGTGCTGGGGAAGAAGCAGCTGGGAAAGGGCTGGTGACTGATGGGGGAGAGGAGGAAGAGGATCATTCCTCAATTCCTGGCTCCAGAAACTGAGTGGAGGATCCTAGGCACAAGCGGGGGCCATGACTGCTTTTTGAGACATAGCGAGTGGGAGGAGACTGGGAGAAAGGTGGCCCTCGCCACCCCTTGGGTCGTCACAGCTATCCTGAGCTTGTTTAGGTGAGGCCCAGCCCAAGTGACAGGCCTCAAAGCAGACCTGGCAAGTGTCCCTCCCATGGTGGAGCCCAGCCTGGCCCAGGCATGCCCTGACCCCCCCACTGTCGCATGCCCTGACCCCTCCAGTGGGGTGTCCCTCTCAGCACAGGGTTAAAGTCCCTTGCTACCTCCCTCCTGCCCTTCATGTCCCCCTCTACAGATATAGGGCCTGCTGGTTTCCAGGCCCAGACTGGAGGGAAACTCTTGGCTGCTTCTTGGGATCCCATGGTGACTGCCATTTCGATCTCCTCGAGAGCGGCTTGCTATGAGGCCTTGACCACAGTCCCAGGGCTCTTCAAAGAGGCCACCTAGCCCCAAAGATGACCCATTGTCCCCTCCCTTCCTCTCCCTCACCATCTATGGCAGCCAGGGCTCCAGAAAACAGTGTCCCTTTGTCCACTGCTGGGAGCCCAGAAAGATCTGGAGTCAGGTGGACCTTGGTCTGCATCTCAGACCTGCTGCTCCCTTGCTGTGTGACCATGGGCAAATCACTTAACCTCTCTTAACCCTGGGATCCCCATATTTTGGTGGGATAATAAAAACTACCAATTCCTAGCCTTAACACATTAATGTTTACCCTAACACCTCCGCCACTTTACACACACATACACACACACACACAAATACAGTGGCATGGGAAGCTGCTGTGTACATGCCAGAGTCACCCAGGTTTGCTGGCATAATTTGTGATACCAGATGCTTGCTATGTCATTGAGCCTGGCCTCCTCAAGCCCTGGTCCCTCTGGTGAGTAGGCAGCCCAAAGCTCCAGTGTCCCAGCTTCAAGGCTGGGTGATTTTGGCCTTAGTCCTCATTTTTTTTTCCTGAGTCGGAGTCTCACTCTGTCTGTCACCCAGGCTGGAGTGTAGTGGTGTGATCTTGGATCACTGCAACCTCCATCTCCTGGGTTCAAGCGATTCTCCTGCCTCAGCCTCCTGAGTAGTTGGGACTACAGGCATGCGCCACCACAAGCAGCCCTTAACCCTCTTTTCTACCTGCCCAAGTCTCCTAGGGGGAAGTCCTCAAAAGAATCAGATTGTGGGCCGGGTGCGGTGGCTCAAGCCTGTAATCCCAGCACTTTGGGAGGCCGAGACGGGCGGATCACGAGGTCAGAAGATTGAGACTATCCTGGCTAACACAGTGAAACCCCGTCTCTACTAAAAAACACATTAAACAACTAGCCGGGCGAGGTGTCGGGCACCTGTAGTCCCAGCTACTCGGGAGGCTGAGGCAGGAGAATGGCGTAAACCCAGGAGGCGGAGCTTGCAGTGAGCTGAGATCGCGCCACTGCACTCCAGCCTGGGCAACAGAGCGCGACTCCGTCTCAAAAAAAAAAAAAAAAGAATCAGATTGTGGGTGGGAGCCAGGCCCTCAGGGCCTGCAATTAGCTCCCTGGAACTGGAGCTGAGGAAGGGCTTGACCTTTGATGAGGGGCTGGGCTGAAGGCTCTGGGCCAGGCCCACCTCTGACTGAAATGATGGGAAGCTGACAGGGGTGCAGGGGGACAGCTGAAGGTTTTTCTCCTTTCCTAGGAGTCTCTTGCAGCAGTGAGGCTGGGAGCCCAGGGCAGAAAAGGGGATGCCAAGGCAGGAAACTCGCCCAGTCCAATGCCTCCTCCTCAGCCAGATCCTTCCTGCCCTCCCTGGGCCACGCAATGGAAATAGACCCAGCCCACAGCTGCTCTTTCCTGGCTGTCCCATCCCCACCCCCCGCTGTCCCTCAGTTCTTCATCCATGAAGTAGGGTGACAAGACCTCTTTCCGAGGGTTGCCAGGAAGATTCACAGAAACGGTGAATATGGAATCATCTAGTATATTCCACGCATACAGCAAAGTTTGGAAATAAACACACGTGCCCAGTGACCCTTCCCGAGCTCACAGGACAGCTTGACCCTCCTGCAGTTCTTTATCTGGTCACCAAAATAAGTCCTCAGGTCACCTCCGTGAAGGTGAGAACCAAGCTTACCTGGGAAGACTCTGGAGAGCAGATCAGCTCTATCCTGTCCTCTCTGTGTGGCCTTGGGCGAGTAACCAATCTCTTGGGGCCTCCACTTCTCAACTGTGAAATTGAGTTACGTTCCTCATTGGATGATTGAGGAAATTAAACAGGATGTGCCTAAAGTGCTCTGACCAGCGCTGATATTTGAAAAGTATTCAAAACCTGTTATTGTGATGAGGCTGACAACCGTGATGCTGCTGATGGTGACAATGGCGGCGGCAATGGCGGTGATGAACGGGTACCAACATGGGGAAGCGAGATTCTTCTCCGGCTCATCTAATTTCTATTCATCCCATCCTCTCCCTCTCTGGGGCGAGGACACCTCCCCAGTGCTGGAGAGTGGGGACCCTCAGTGGTACCCCTCACCTCACATAGCCCTGAAGCGGTCCTGTCCCTTTGCTGCAGCTTCGAGCCTCTGAGGACAGTGGACAGTGCAGCTTCCCTGGAGCCTCAGCCTCTGCTTGTTTCAGCCCCAAGCCCCTGCCATGCTGTGCTGCCTGATTCCCCCTCATGTGCCTTTGCCTGCACAGGTTCCCCTGCCAGGAACTCCTGGCTTCTCCATTCATGAGGATTTCAGATCTGCATGCTTATCAGGTGTTCCCAAACCCAACCCCTCCTCATCCCCACACCCTTGCTCCTCGTTCAGCAGCACATCTGAGCCCTTCCAGGTGTGAGAGGAAACCCAGCCCCACAGGCCCAGGCAGGCTGACTGGGGAGGCCTGGGCAGGCCTGGGCCCCCCTCCCCCAGCCGTGGCCTTGTGACAAGGGTCAGCATTCTGCTCACAGCAAGGGTCAGGAATCATTCTGTGACAAGGATCCAGGCAGGGTCTGTGACAAGGATCAGAGTGTATGTTGTACTTGGGGTCAGGTTCAGACCATAACAAAAGGACTGAGCCCAAGAATGTCTGCTCTGATTTTGTCATCAGTGCAGGAGCCCTGAAGAGGCTTCTCCCGGCCCCGGGTGCCCCCACGGTGCCCTGGGTAACTGGGTCAGGGCAGCTGGAGCCTGACAGCGCCAGGGTTGGTGGGAGTAGGGCTGAATTCCCTGCCCTGTTCCAAGCAGAGACAGCCAGGTCCCCGTGCTCCCAGCCTCAGCCTTTGTCCTTGTCCCGCCCTCCACCCAGGCCGAAACGTGAGCCGCAGCTGCACCGACGAAGGCTGGACACACCTGGAGCCCGGCCCGTACCCCATTGCCTGTGGTTTGGATGACAAGGCAGCGAGTTTGGACGAGGTGGGCCTCACGGCACCGACACTCCACCTGCAGAGCGCCGGGGCCCACCTAGGCGACTTTGATCTCTCCCACCAAGGGGTGCAGTTGCTGTCTGTGTGGGAGCAGGACTCCTGGAGTCTGCCCTCCTCTAGCCTCCTCCAGGCCTGCCTTTCTGGGGTCCCAACGCTTGGCTCCCCCTGACAGGGTATGGGAGGAGGCTTTCCCATAGGAGGGGCCCCCAGAGCAGCGAAAGCTGAAGCAGCACCCCCAGGCTGGGCCACCCCACTGCCTCATGGGAGTCTCACTTCAGCCCGGGAGTTGGCAGGGCATGCAGACACCAGCACCCCATCCCATCCAGAGGGGAAACTGCGGTGCTGCAGGTCCTGGAAGGAACCAGCTTTGGCTACCAAATAGCCAGTCAGGAACAGGGACAGAGCCTGTTGTCCTTAGTCCCAGGACAGATATCTGCCCCAGAGCAGTTAAAACGTAGGTGGCCTCTGTAAAGACTGGGGAACCTGGTAAGGACATTGATGGGGAGGCTGGAGTCCTCAGCTAGGAGTCCCTCACTGCTTTAGGGTGCAAATGCATGTATGTGTGTCTGTCTGCGATGACATCTGCCCCACCCTCAGGTGCCCTTCTCAGATGGGCTTTCACTCCACCCACCCCCAAGGGCAGCAATTTCTTCAGAGGCCTTTGAAGCCCACTGGAGCCATAGGCCTTCATTCCCTCTTAACTACTTGACTCTTCTCAGGCAGGAGTGGGAGGCGGAGAGGAAGGAGGGGCTTGCCTAGTGGCTGTTGTGCTGCACTGCACCTGTGTCCATGGGGAGGGCATCAGGAGAGGGGACCAAGCAAGACACCCTTGGGATCTAGCTTTGCCCTCCTCCCCAAGAAAGGCCAGACTGCCCTCATCCCACCAACCCCAACTCCCAAGAGCCCAAAATGGGACATTAGTGCCAGTGTCTTCTTTGACATCCTGCAGCCTCTGCATGCCTGTCTTCCCTGCACAGAGACAGGGCCTCAAGGGGTATCTGAAGGGCAAGCAGACCCGGCCCATAGGGTGCCCAGCTCAGAGCTGGCACAGAAGGGAACCCGGGCACATGGCTGGAGACATGAAATTAACAAAAGGGAGGTGCAAGGTCTTCATTCTCTCCCTCACCAACTTGTCCCTCGTAAAGACGCAAAGAGAGGGAGTACATTCAACCCCACCCCACCCTAAGACACAGTCCTGCCCTGTCTGTGGAAACCAGGGCGTCAGGGGTCAGGGGATTGAAGAGCTCCGCTCAGCTGCTCTTGGGAGCCCCAGACCTCAGCCTGCTCATTTGCTGAGGTAGGGGTGGGCAGGCAGAGTGTGTAGGGCACCCCACCCCTGCCAATACCCCCCTAGATGAGCCTCCCACCCCACCACCCAAGAGCCTCTCCCTGTCCCTCCAACAGCAGCAGACCATGTTCTACGGTTCTGTGAAGACCGGCTACACCATCGGTTATGGCCTGTCCCTCACCACCCTTCTGGTCGCCACGGCCATCCTGAGCCTGTTCAGGTGAGGCCCAGCCCAAGTGACAGGCCTCAAAGGAAACCTGGCAAGTGTCCCTCCCACAGTGGAGCCCAGCATGGCGCAGGCATGCCCTGACCCCTCCACTGTCGCCCCCCAGCAGCACACAGTCCCCAGCTCCTGCCAGGCCAGCTTCCCTTGGGAAAGGCAGGTGACCAAGCTCTTCCATGTGTTGCAACCTAGTCTCCCCTAGGATGGCCCTGCACTTGGGGACAGGGCACCAGAGGGTGGGGTCTGCACACAGGAATGAGGTTTCTGGGGTCACACACGAGACTGAGGCACTTGGGAGCCCAGGTGCACAGGAGGATGGGGTACCTGGGGGTGGGGCTCGTAGTTCGGGATGGGACCTCCTTCGAGGCAGGGCCTGGCCTCTGGAGAACACATGCTCCCCTGCCCCATCCTTGCTCAGAGCATAGGACAGCATTGGCTGGGGTGGGGACCCAAGGCCCCTTTGGCCTCCCAGATCTGCCCACCCCATGCAGGAAGCTCCACTGCACGCGGAACTACATCCACATGCACCTCTTCATATCCTTCATCCTGAGGGCTGCTGCTGTCTTCATCAAAGACTTGGCCCTCTTCGACAGCGGGGAGTCGGACCGGTGCTCCGAGGGCTCGGTGAGGAACCTGGCCCTGGCCCACCTCCCTCAGTTTCGCCCTTGTCTTTAGCCACCGTAATCTCCTCTTCTCCCCCTCTTTCTCCCTCCCCCTCCTCCCTTTTCCCTCCCATCCCACCCCTCAATCCAAGGATGGCCCAACCCCCACCCAACCCCACCTGGCAGCTCCTCAAATCACACTCCCCTCTGGCAACAGAAGATGTTGCTCACCCATCTGGGAGCTCACGGACCTGCCCCCGCCAGTGAGAAAAGCAGATGGGAAATGGGACACTTCATGGCCACAGCCCAGAGCCCCTGTACCACCTGTTGCTAACTTCCTATGTGGCCTTGGGGAACTTACAGCCTCAGTGTCCCCATCCGTGCAAGGATTTCCATTCCTTCCAACTCTGCCCTCTGTCACCTGCATAACAAGGGCTCTGTTCACCATGCCACGTTTCCTACTCCCCCCATCCCCGTGCCATCTGGAGTGGGTCCAAACATATGCATTCCTCCTCTTTTGTTCTGATCCTGACATCAAGCTGGTTCTGGGCCTTCCTAAGGAAGAGAGGTAAAGGGACCATCTAAGGAATTCATTGCCAGTCACTAAGGGGGCCATCTCCAAGGGATTCTGAGGGACCCTCTCTGAGTACCTCAAGCTTTGACAGAGAGCTTGAGACCAGACCAGTCCCCACTCATTCCTTGTGGTCAGTATCTCCTTGCTTCATGCATGACCCCAGAGGCAGTGCATTATACCAGGGGTCGGCAGTACCTTCTCCCCAAAGAGTGAAATGATCATACTGGAATATCAGGCATTTCAACAAGGGGGAGAGAAAATCTAGGGGACCCACCTTGGCCATTCTCAGAGCTTCTCAGAGGTTCTGTCCCAGAAACCAAGTCAGACATGAGCAGTGTGAGCCACAGGACCTGAGGAGGAACCTGCTGCCTCCTGTGCACATGTTAAGGATAATTATGGAGACTGGCTTCCTGATTCATTACTGCAAAGCTTTTCTAAGACTAGAAGGAAGCACAGATAACTGTCCTGGTAAAGAGCTGAGCTATGGCCGGGCGTGGTGGCTCATGCCTGTAATCCCAGCAGTTCTGGAGGCCGAGGCAGGCAGATCATTAGGTCAGGAGTTCAAGACCAGCCTGACCAACATGGTGAAACCCTGTCTCTACTAAAAATACAAAAAAATTAGCCGAGATTGCAATGAGCCGAGATCATGTCATTGCACTCCAGCCTGGGCGACAGAGCAAGACTCCATCTCAAAAAAATAATAATAATAATAAGAGCTGAGTTATTCTCCAAAAGCAAATGGGTGGGAAGATGGGAAGGCAAGAACTCCTGTAACTGGAGGGACTGAAGTGAGACCTGAGGAAGGACTTTCCAACCAAAGGGAGTGGTGTGGGCATTAGGGGAGGGGAGGCTTCTCTCTGAGGATCTCTCAAACCAAGGGTACAGGAAGGAAGGGTGGGAACCAATGTTCTGGGTACAGGAGGAAGTGGAAGCCAGACAGTTTCCTGGTGGAGGGTGGCTTTAAGCCCTGGCTCACAGACATCTAGGCTTGATCTGAAATGGGGGACTTTCTGGGAGGGGACATAAGGTCCAAAATACCTTCCAGTCATGGCAAGAGAGCCACCCAGAGGCCCATGATTGCCCTACTCATGGGTCTCCCTGACTCCTTCATGGTCCTTGTCTGCCTGAGAAAACCATTCTTCCACTAGGTCCTCTGAACCCCAGGAGGAATGGCCAACTCTCCCCTCTTCTCTTCTTCATTTCTACTTCCTCATCTCCTACCCTCTTCTCAGTCCCAGTCTCCCTCCACACTTCCATCTGGGCCCCACTCCACAGTCCACAGCCCTCTACCCCACCACACTCAGCAGACTCTTGCAAACTCAGGCAAGAATTCGCCCTCATACCTTCCAGCTACCTTCAATACAAATTGGCATTAGATGAATGAGTGGGTGGGGTGGGGGTGTGGATGGGCAGGTTGGTGGATGGCTAAGTAGGCAGCAGGATAAATGGGTAAAGTAAGGAAGATTGGACAGATGATGGGCAGAGGGGCAGGTAGGTGGATAGGTGGGTGGATGCACGAGTGGATTGATGGGTGGGTGCAGAGATGAATGGATGGGTAGATGACTGAGTGAGTTGGTAGATGAACGGAGAGAGAGGTGAGTAGGTGGATGGATTGATAGATGGGAAGATGATAGATGATGGATGGATACATGGATAAAAGATGGATAAATTGATGAGTTGATAGTGAATGTCTAGTGAGTGAGTAGGTAAATAAATGGATATGTGGATAGGTGGGTGGATGATTGAATGAGCTTATGGGTAGATATATAGATGGGAAGATGAATAGATGAACTGATGGATGGATAATTAAAATCACCAGTTTATCCCAAAGTATCAGAGGATCTAAAATTAGGGAAAATAGGAAAACCAATGAGTACATTTTTAAGGGGATAATGCAAAACAACAAAGAAATTAAACTGGCTGCACTGCAACTGTGTTTGTGCCCCCAGACATGGGTGTTGGCAGTCAAGGACCCTTGACAGCCCCAGTGAACCCTGTCTTTTCTCCTCCCCCTGCAGGTGGGCTGCAAGGCAGCCATGGTCTTTTTCCAATATTGCGTCATGGCCAATTTCTTCTGGCTGCTGGTGGAGGGCCTCTATCTGTACACCCTGCTTGCCGTCTCCTTCTTCTCCGAGCGGAAGTACTTCTGGGGGTACATACTCATCGGCTGGGGTATGGTACCAGGGAGGGCTTCCAGGCTGGGGACAGAGGGGGCAAGGCCTGGAGAACTCCCTAGGGGGAGGGTGCTAAGCTGGCTTGCAGTCCTACGTCTTGCTTAGCTGCAGGTCCTACCTGCAAGAATATCAGCCAAGGGTCGAGAAAGTCCTCAAAATGTCTGAGCCCAGGACAAGTCCCTCAGGCTGCAGCTGCACCTAGGGCTGACCTTTGGGACAGTTTTTATGAACATCTTTCCACTTCCCTTTAGCCCCCAAAATACACAGGGCCACTGCTAATCTATAGAGGGCCTCTGTCACAATTGGAAAGAGAATGTCCATCCAGGTAGACAGAGCCCTTCAGGCATACAGCTTCACCCCCTCAGTGGAACATCCCTCCGCGGTGAACAACCTATGCAACCAAAGACAACAGCCTGACAACCCACCCTTTTCTCTCTCCCTCCCTCTCCTTGCTTTTCTCTGAAATCTCTCCTTCATGCCCTCTACCCCTGCTTCCTGTGCCCTCTCTGCTCTTTCACTGTCCCTGGGCCTGACAGGGGTACCCAGCACATTCACCATAGTGTGGACCATCGCCAGGATCCATTTTGAGGATTATGGGTGAGCTGCTGCCCCACACACTCCCCCAGCCACCATCACTTGGGCAGGCCCCCTGGGTGGGATGATAATGCCATCTGGCCTTGGTGAATGGACAAAAACCACAGCTCTCGGGCCAGAGGGGAGGCTGGAGGAGGACCTGGGGAGCAACAGACTCTGGGCCCGGGGTCGCTAAAGGGCTCAGGAGCAGAGCTGGGGACAACTGGGGAAGGTGCTGCTGACTCTCTCTCTGGCTGAGGACAGACCCTCTCATTCCTCCCTACACTCTGCTCAGGTGCTGGGACACCATCAACTCCTCACTGTGGTGGATCATAAAGGGCCCCATCCTCACCTCCATCTTGGTAAGGTACCCTCCCACCACCTAGAGATGGGAAAATAGGCCCAAAGGGCAGGCAACTTAGCCCAAGGTCACACAGGAAATTAGTATCTAGGTCAGAACTGAAACGTAGCTTCCTAATGCCCAATGCAGGATCATCCCCACCCCTGTCCCACTAGTTCTTCGTTGAGTGTAAGCGGATTGGGAGCACAGTCCTTAGGGATGTGAAGGACGTAGAGTTCCTGGATGACCTGCCCAAAGGGGAAGCACCAGAGGAGAGGTAAGATAGAGAGAGGGGCAGCAGGACCCTGGGAAAGAAGACAGGCCAGCAGCCGAGGGGCCTGGACACCTCAGCCTTCCCACTCTGACTGCCCGAACTTGGGTCCTCACCCACTAGGTGAACTTCATCCTGTTTATTTGCATCATCCGAATCCTGCTTCAGAAACTGCGGCCCCCAGATATCAGGAAGAGTGACAGCAGTCCCTACTCGTGAGTGTGGGCCTAGTGCCTCAGCCCCCAGTACCTCCATCCCCAGTCCTCAAATCATCCCACATCTCCTTGAAGTCCTCCCACCCCAAACATCCAGAGTCACCAAAGAGCCATATTGTTCTTGCCCACCTCCACCATGGCCTGACTCAGCCCACCACCATCCCCTGCTCCAGCCTCACCCTCACCAGGCTGCACTCAGAGCCCCACACATGCATCTCCTGCCCACACTCACGTAGCATCCTTCCCAGGTATGCATCTGCTGCCAATCCAGGGAGCTCAAGAGGACACCGATGTCTTGTTCATACCATGTGCCCAGTCCCTGGCATGTGCCTCGCATGGAAAAGGGGTGCAATCAACACATAGTAGATGCATGCCCTCGGGGAGACCCCAGTCTGCCAATGAGACAGCCATGTTCAGGACTCAGTATTCCTCAGTACTAATGATGACTCCTGCAGTTTACATGCCAGGCACATGCTAAGGGATTTCCATGCATCATGTCATTTCATCCACACAGTGCCCTGTAAAATTATCCTTATTTTACAGAGAGGAAACTGACATACACTCCCTTCTCCTCGAGGGTTTTGGAGCATGTCACCATGGGCAGGGAGAAGGGGGCACAGTGTCCATGGACCAGGGCTTGGAAAGGTGTCAATACTGTTCCCCCTGCTTAGGAGGACTGGAGGAAGAGGCAGGTTTTTTGAGGGAGCAACAAGGCTTGAAGACAGAGCTAAAGAAACATGAAAAATGTGAAAAGCGAGGCTGTGGGAAGGCAGGTAGGGTCTGCATGCCCACAGATGGGAGTAGGAGATTGAGTATCAGTGCTATTCACACAAGACAAACCCGGGACGTCCCACAAGGCCTTCCAGTCCTGGGATTCTTCTCGGCCTGCCTTCTCTTTGGAGAGTCTGTGCTGTGGTTCTAAGATTCCTGGCTAGAATGTCACATGCTGCTGGATTTAGGATTCTATTCTGGAATCCTGTGATTCTCCCTGATGAGACTAAGACTCACATTCTTGGTGTGACCGCATTCTCTCCTGCCAGGTGTGTAGGCGGAGCTTCCCTTCCTGTCTGAGAAGGAAAGGCTCGGTGGGGGTCTGCAGTCTGCTAAGGGGCAGCACATTGAGCCTGTGCACCCTCATCCTCTCCTTTGCCGATGGGACCTTATTTCCCCCAACTTACGATGGTACAAAAGGGCCTGAATCTGAGGCAAACAGAGCTGGCCATGGTCAGGGCCAGGTCTGTGTGGTGAGACAGAAAGGAAACAGCTGTCAGCAGGCAGAAGGGGTGGGGGCAATCGGAGATGAAGCTCCTCAAGGAGAGGCTGTCAGCTCCCACTCTCCACCTCCCCATAAGCCTTTGATTTAAAGAAAGCCTCCATCTGTTAGCCTCGGGTGCGTGGGATAGTTTTGCAGCCGAAGAGGGGTGGGCAGTGCTCAGGATCTTGGCATGGCTGAGAACCAGGTCCAGGAAGAAGTGGGATGGGCAAGGCCAGCTCCTCTGCCCCCAGCTTGCTGTGGGACCTCAGGCCTTGGACTAGGCTTCCTTGGACTGACAGCTAAGGCAGGAGAGACAGAGTCAGAGACCCTCCCTATCCACATCCCACCTCTCCTAGCCAGGGATCTATGGGCTCACACTGCCAGGATCAGCTATGAGGTCAGGTGGCTGGGAGGCCTGAACCAGGAAGAGCCCTGGTTCTCTTGCTCTTGGGGTGAGCGTTTAGAATGAATACTGACCCTACTGAGCATACAAGGCTGTGAAGGAGAATCTGGTCCTTCAGAGAACGCTGGGAGTATATGCAATCCCAGAGAAGCTGGCAACTTCTGGAGAAGCAGACACAGCAGAAAAAAACACAGACAGAGGGTGATACTGATTAATTCTGGGTTGTCCCTGGTGATCAGGCATGAACTTGGGTCCCCATCACCCTCCCAAGTGGCCCTGGGCATATGTGGTCAGCACCCCAGTTAGAAAGACTTGCTTCCTAGTACTTCTTCTCTCATGGTCTCTCATGGATGCACTGTGCTTCATAGTACCCAAAACACTTCCAAGTTCATAGTGAGCCCTTGTTTCTATAATTTGACTATGTCAAGCATACACTTACTGCATTATACAAATTGGAAAAACTGAGACCAGGAGAGGAAGAACCAGAATCTCTTGTTGCCTAAGAGATTTTCTACTGCTCTTGATGGCTGAGAGCATCCTCTACTGCAATGATGAGGTAAGCCTCTCCCAGACCAGGGGGCCCAGGCAACAGAACTCCCAATAGTGGATTTCAGCTAACATGTCTCTGTTAGCATCATTCTCACTGGGCTCTCCTTTACTTCTTACCCTCTCTCCTCCAGAAGGGTGAGAATAGAGGGAGTTTCTTTCTCTCTCATGCTTCCCTCCAGGCCAGGAGGGCTGGGGACAGAAGGGCAGAGGCACTGCAGTTGTGGAACAGGAACAGAGAAGGGCATAATATTTAGAGGAACCTACAGTCCATCCTCACACATCCTGGTCATTGTCCCCATCTTCTGTGCCTCCAGTTGCCCCCATGCCATGTCCTATCAAATCCACATGTATGGACACACAGACCCATGGCTGTCCCTCCCCTGTCTCCAGGAGGCTGGCCAGGTCCACACTCCTGCTGATCCCCCTGTTTGGAGTGCACTACATCATGTTCGCCTTCTTTCCTGACAATTTTAAGCCTGAAGTGAAGATGGTCTTTGAGCTCGTCGTGGGGTCTTTCCAGGTATGGGCTGTTGACTTAAGGCTGCATTCTTCCCTGGCTTTTAAGGGAATTCAACCTGGAGTCTTGGCCCTTGCCACTGGATTCCAATCTTTTTACTGTAGTACGTATTAGATAAGCACCTACTTTGTGCTTAGCTCTTTCCTTAACCAGGGGAACACAGGGGCTGGAGTCGGGGAGGGGCAGGGCTGGGGGTTTCCGGTCTGTCTACCTCACCTCTCCTGCACTCTTCCTTCTCAGGGTTTTGTGGTGGCTATCCTCTACTGCTTCCTCAATGGTGAGGTAAGCCCCTCCCAGTCCTTGGTGCTCAGGCAATGGAACTCCCAGGACCAGGGTCCAGAAACACTGGTGGGATATGTGCAGAGCAAGGGCAGGTTAAACCTTGCTACTACAAGTATGGTCCTCAAACTAGTAGCACTGGTGCCACCTAGGCCCTTGTTAAAAATGCACATTTCTGGGACCACCCCAGACCTGCTAGCTTAGAATCTGCATTTTAATAATTATTTAAAAAAACAAACAAACAGGTTTTTACTAAACCCCAGGGGGATTCCTGTGCACAACAGAGTTTGAGAAACACCTAGTTAAGTGGCTGTGTGCAGTGAGTGGGGAGGGGTAAGGGCTTCCAATGAAGGTTGAGTTGCTGTGGAGCTCCGGTTACTATACACAAAACCTCACTTAAGTGAGCTGGAGACCCAGCATGGGAAGAATTGGGGTACAGGCACCCCTAGGCAGCATATCCCTCTCTTTCCCTGGACTGTTTTCTCGGATCCTCTCTGCCTCTCACCTCCTACCATTCCAAGGCCTCATTTTGAACCTGGCCTCAACCCAGTCCCAAGTGTGCACCGCCGGAGGCAGCATCGGGGTCTCTCCATTTTGATTTCCTGAAGAGGATAAGACTGGCTAGTTCAGAACCCTAAGTCCAGGGCAGCCCAATCAGCAGTGGAAGAGGCTCCACAGCAGCGGACCTGACCACCTTCCCCTCTCCTAGGTGCAGGCGGAGCTGAGGCGGAAGTGGCGGCGCTGGCACCTGCAGGGCGTCCTGGGTTGGAACCCCAAATACCGGCACCCGTCGGGAGGCAGCAACAGCGCCACGTGCAGCACGCAGGTCTCCATGCTGACCCGCGTCAGCCCCGGTGCCCGCCGCTCCTCCAGCTTCCAAGCCGAAGTCTCCCTGGTCTGACCACCAGGATCCCAGGGGCCCAAGGCGGCCCCTCCCGCCCCTTCCCACTCACCCCGGCAGACGCCGGGGACAGAGGCCTGCCCGGGCGCGGCCAGCCCCGGCCCCGGGCTCGGAGGCTGCCCCCCGGCCCCCTGGTCTCTGGTCCGGACACTCCTAGAACACGCAACCCTAGAGCCTGCCTGGAGCGTTTCTAGCAAGTAAGAGAGATGGGAGCTCTTCTCCTGGAAGATTGCAGGTGGAACTCAGTCATCAGACTCCTCCAAAAGCCCCCTACGCCAATCAAGGGCAAAAAGTCTACATACTTTCATCCTGACTCCGCTCCCTGCTAGCTCTTCTGCCCAATCGGAGGAAAGCAACCGGTGATCCTCAAACAACGCCGGTGTGATCTGAGGGCAGAAAGGTTCTGCCCCGGAAGGTCACCAGCACCAACACCACGGCAGTGCCTGAAATTTCACCATTGCTGTCAAGTTCCTTTGGGTTAAGCATTACCACTCAGGCGTTTAACTACAGATGCAGCTCACTACCCCCATTCTCCCTTACCCTTAGCTACCAGCTCCTCAAAGTGGGTTATTCTGGAGTTTTCATTTGGGGACCACAGTTGTCTTAGTGGTTCCCCACCGAAGTGGAGTGGCCCCAGGGTCAGTCTGGTGGGAGGATGATGCAACCCAAGGACTGAGGGACTCTGAAGCCTCTGGGAAATGAGGAGGCAGCCACCAGCAAATGCGAGGTCTCAGACTAAGCCTACCTGCTCTGAAAGTCTCAGTGGCTTCATCTGTCAAGTGGGATCTGTTGCACCAGCCATACCCCTCCCTCTGTGCTGCGGAAGCAACAGGAATCAAGAGCTGCCCTCCTTGTCCACCCACCTATGTGCCAACTGTTGTAACTAGGCTTGGAGATGTGCACCCATGGGGTCTGACAGAGAGCAAATACCTCACCCTGCTACACATACAGGATTTGAACTCAGATCTGGCTGATAGGAAAGTGAAAGCACAGACTCTTACTGCTAACTTTTGTGTATTGTAACCAGCTGGATCCTCTTGGTTATTTGTTTACCACTTATATTATTAATACCATTATCCCTAAATCTTTCTTCCCACCCCACCCTCCCTGGAGTGTGGCTGAGGAGGGCTCCAGCCCATGTATCATCTGGACAGCAGCCTGCTGGTCACAGCCTCCTCTGTCTGCCCTTCACCTTGGTGGCCACTCAGCTTCCTACCCACACCTCCCTACCCACACCTCCCCCAGAAGATCCCCTCAGGACTGCAACAGGCTTGTGCAACAATAAATGTTGGCTTGACCTGGCTTGGTTCCCTTGGTGGTTGATGTTCTCATATGGCCTAAAATGGGACCAGCTTTCAACTTGGAGCCATCTTCCCCCACCCAAAGGATGGGTGATCTAATACATTACTGAAACCAGATGCCTGCACTCTTTTGGCTTTTGACAGAAATCTATATTTTCATATGAGGCATTCACAGTTCTAAGGGCCTTCAGCTCCCATCTTTTTGAGTGGTATCCTCTCTCCTCTGAGTGTGATGAAGTAAGACCAGGTCCCCATTGTGTTCCCCCACTCCTTAAATCCAGCCAAAAAAGACCATTATAATCTCAGATCATACAAAACAGCTGGCAGAGCTGCCCAGAGTCCCAGAAATTGTTGAGTGTGAGTGTTTCACAGGCCGCAGTCATTCCTGCAAACAAGGGCCTAGAATGACCATGTTGCGATTACCCAGGGCTCAGCCAAAAGGAGGTAGGTAGTGGACAAAACAAATGCCACCAACACAAGTCGAGTGAGCAGAGACAATATGCTACTAATAAAAAGGTTTAGACACAGAGGCAGTATGGCAAATAACATCAGTCAGCAAGAGATGTCTCCAAAGCCGTTGCCCATGCTGACCTCCTTGGGTCCCACCTCCTGCAAACTTGCTAGAGGAGCAGGAGATGGATGTCAAGCTGGTAAAATGTGGTCAGAATGGGCTGGCGAAGGCTCAGATCTGCCTGCCCAGCTTCTTCAATGCCTTGTCTGACCCAGTACCATCCCAGGACCCATCATCAATGGCAGTTCCAACCAACATCCTCAGAGGCCAGAGTCAGGGGTGTTCAGGTGGGAATAGAAGTGACTATGAGCCATGGGCAGAGGCACCTCCAGGGAAATGCCCTTTGATCAGTTGCCCAGCATATCCAGGAGTGGCACGGTCTCTCCATCTAGATTCACACTCCATGCCCTGCCCTGTGCATGGTCAGTCATAAGACCGAGAAGGAGGCATTGTCCCTAACCTTGACCTCAGGTACCCCCAGGCCTGCTAGAGAGAACATTCTCAGTAGCCCCCACCCCTGCCTGGACCAACAGTGGTGACCACCTATGAGGTACTGGTGGTGGAGAGCTGAACTGGGGCATCTAGAACTTGTTTCATTCTTCCCTGAGCATCTTCCTTTTTTTTTTTTTTTTGAGATGGAGTCTCGCTCTGTCGCCCAGGCTGGAGTGCAGCGGTGCGATCTTGGCTCATTGCGACCTCCACCTCTCAGGTTCAAGCAATTCTCCTGCCTCACCCTCCTGAGTAGCTGGGACTACACGCGTGCACCATCACACCTGGCTTATTTTTGTATTTTTAGTAGAGATGAGGTTTTGTCATGTTGGCCAGGCTGGTCTCGAACTCCGGACCTCAGGTGATCTGCCCACCTCAGCCTCCCAAAGTGCTGGAATTACAGGTGTGAGCCACTGCACCCAGCCTACTGACCCTGAGCATCTTGCATTCCCGCCACTCCAAGGCATAGGAGTTGAGAGATAGGGGACAACCTGTCCATGTTCCCTTCACCCAACTGGGGCATGTCTCTCTCTCTAAACTGCTTCCAGAGACCTTGTCCACCCCATACTTCTCAATAAGGTCCAGAAGACCCAGCCCTTGTCATTTAATCCCAATTCTGCTTCACACTTTCTCAGAGATCATGGGCACGTTTCCTGAGTATGAATCTCTCAATCCACCTGCACAATAGGGAGGGTTCTAGATGACTTTGCTTAGCCCCTGGCTAAGGCACAGGTGGCTAATAAGGAGGGGCTGCCCACAGCCTTCTGCCACCCACTCTGCCTCCCTGGGCTCAGAGGGAGGACAGCAGCTGGTAGGAGGAGCCCCAAGCAGTTGGGGGCTGAGGCATACACAGAGGATGGAGGCTGTGCAGAAAACAAGGTCAGAGACCTGGCAGGACTCCTTGAGAGATGAGCTCAGGCCAGTAGAAGAAAGGAGAAGGGAGAGGGAGGACAGAAATGCAGAGGAAAGGGCAGCACCTTGCCTTCCAGGTTAGGACCCTATAGACTGCCTGGGCTGTGTGAAGGCTGAGAGGGGCCCCCACACCACACTGTACCTGCCCCACCCACCACAGTCCCTGATATCCCCCGTATTCGTGTGTCATGGCTTTGGGGTAAGGCAGACAGCCTGGGTAGGGGACCAGTTGTCAGCCAAGAAGATGGAGAGTGAATGAAGCAGAGAGCCAAGATGTGGGCAACAAAAGGGAGGACATAGGTGGGGCCCTGCTCAGAGAGGCTATTGGGAAGGGCAAAGCTTAGTGATGAGCACTTACGGATGGTGAGAAGCCGAAATAGTCTCCCAGGCCGGAACAGCCGTGGAGTAATGGGATTGACCACAAGCAGGACTTTTCCTGGTCCCATGCTTCTTACCCTGCCCCGCCCGCTCCCAGGTCCCTTGCCAGGTACCTGTCGGGCCAGGCCAACTCATCTCTTTCGCCCCCTGGTGGATGCTTTAAGGACTTCACTGAGGTTAGGCTCAGTGCCCAAACACCTGGGTGGAGGCCCATTCCTAGGAGGCCAGGTGACCCAGAGGGAGGGCCTCTCTCCTGAGCGCCACGCAGAGTGAGATACAAGAGGGAGGAGGCAGTGAGGTGGTGAGGCCACAGGACTGATTCTCAAGCTTTAGTCTGAAATTAAGGTGTCCCAGGGCCTGGCCCTTAGACCCAGGCCACTGACCTCTGCTGCACACAAACCCTGCCGCAGACCCAGCCGTAAGCCCCGGTAGAGCCCAGCCTCTGACTGGCCACAGGCTGGACCCTAGCCACTAACTGAGCCCTAAGCCCAGTTCCTGAGGGCAAAGCCCAGTTGACTCATGTGGGTACCTCCTGGAAAGACAAGGACAAGGAGCACCCCACCATCTCCATGCAGAGAGCCACCATCCCCTCCACAGCAGAGGCCACCATCTGGGTGATTCCTGCCACTCCAGGGCACAGGCTGCCCAAGGAGGGTGGCCAGTTTGCCAGCAGCATGGATAGGGGACAGTGTCTCAGGTGAGGCAACATCAAGGTGGTCTCTGAGGGCTAGGTACGGGTCTCTGGGTCCCAAGGGAACATGATGGGTACCAGGGATACCTGAATCCTAGAGGGCAGGCATAGGGGTCCTTTCCAGCAGGAGCACAGTGGAGGCTTCCTAAGTGAGGCCGAGGGGATGATGGCGGGTTTGGGGCAGGCCACTCTGGCTACTGAGAAGAGCCCAAGGGGCAAGCTGAGAAAAGCTGTCAGTTCCCCATCCAGGTGAGGAGGAGGAGGGCTGGGGAAATGGTGACCTGGTTTGGGACATGCTGAATGTAATGGCTGCAGTACATCTGGGAAGAAGCTCCAAGGCTACTGGAATCAGGACCTAAAGTGAAACAAAGCTCGGGTGGCAGGTGGGGACACAGGGCAGCCCCCTTGGGGAGGGGGTGTGGGGCGAGTGTATATCCAGGGACCCCCATCTGCTCTGCTGGCAGGGGTGGGGTGAAGAGTCAGAATCAGCCTCTCCATTCTCACCGCTCGCCCAGGGCCTATTTTAATGAACAATGATCCAGCCTCCCCCAATGTGGGAACAGGAACTGCTCTTATCTCTCCCGGGGGAGGGGGCCAGAGCCACAGCTGGCAGTCATTAAACACCCCAATCAGGCCAGGGATGGCCAAGATATTAATAGGCAGGAGCCAGTGACCCTGGAGACACAGCCTCCTAGGAAGAGGGACAGTAACCCCAGCAGGCTATGGGGATGAGGAAGACAGGTCAGAAGGCCACCCTGGCAATGCCCCAGCCTCTACACAGGACAGATGGGGTAACCAAAGGCCACAGAAGGGAAAGGACATGCTTGAGTCACCAGGAAAGTCACTGATAGAGCCTGGCCTTGAACCCGGTTCTCTAAACCCCAGAGCCCTGACTCTTCCATTACACACATCATCATAGCTGAGACCGTTAGGGGTGCCCTGTGTGGAAACACATGAAGAGCAGGCCTAATCAGTGACACTGACTCTTTGTTTAAAATCTTGATATTTTGCTCATTATTATGTTTTGCATTAATTTTGATATTTTAAAAATACTAGATTAAAATATTATCTCGATCACTGAGCTTTTTTTGCCACCCCTTTCAATTTTGCACCTGAAGCAAGTACCTTGCTTGCCTCACTCTAATCCCAGCCCAGCTCCCGGGTTCCCAGCATCCCCGTGTCCCAGGATGTCAGCATGGAAGAAACTCTGGAGAGCTCCAGACTGGTCTTTATGTGGCCCAGAGGGAAAGGATCCTGTCAGGGTGATGTCTACTAGAAGGAGGCAGCTCCAGAGCAAATTCAGTGGCTCAGCAATGTCACCGCAGATCTAGGTATTTTCTGTCTGTCCACTCTTCCATCTCAGTATGTGGACTTTCATCCTCAGACTTATCCCCTCATGCCTGCCCGATGGCTGTCGCTGCCCAAGCATCATGTTCCCAAAGAACCCCATCCACCGGCAGAGAGGAGAATTTCCTCTATATGTCTCCTCTTATCAGGGACGGTCATCTACCCCAGGACCCACCTTTCGCACACTCTCTTCAGGCCAGGATTAGGTCACACACCCAAACCACAGCTGCAAAGATTGGTGAGGGTTCTATAAGGGAAGCTGATCTGCTGAGAAATAAATGGGGATGGCTACTGAATAGGTAACCAGTAACCAACAGAGTCTGATTCTCAGTTTCTTTTTGGATGTTTCTTGGGATAAATGTGTGATCTTTCATATTCCTCCACCTGAGCCTGGTGGTGCAGTATATGGGGGAGGTGAAAGATCCAAATCAGTCATGCTTCAGTGTAAGAGACAGAAAACATTCCACGTGTTTTGTACAGAAAGAGATTGAGTGTAGGGAATTAAATATAGGAAGGCTTGGAGGGCTGGAAGTTTGGGTGCACATCTATCCATGGTCACACCATTGCAGCTGCCGCCTTGCCGAACATTACTGCCAATATCTCAGTTGCACATCCATTAAAGCTAGTGACAAGAAAGCAGAAGGAACATAGTGCCCTGTTGCTGTAGAAAACTCAGGTCTGCCGTATCCCACCCATCAACCACCACGCTGCAGGAAACATGGCCTTTACTTCTCTCTGCTTCCCAACTGTCTTGGTGGTGCTTCCCTCTGGCAGAGCCTAAGTTGCATCAAATTCCTAGCAGTGAGGGAATTCTGGAAAGGGAGCCTTGAGCCTTCCAACCCCAACAAAGCAGGGGAACATGGAAGGGGCTAGAGAAGAGGCTGAGTGCCACAGATAATTTCTAGCACAGCAGCTTAGGTGTCATTGTAGCCCAAGTCCCCAGAAAGCAGAGCCTGAGACAAGGGCCTGTGACCAGGAAACAGAAAAGTGAAACAGGGAAATGAGGAAAGCCAATATAGAGGCGAGTTACCAGCCCGGGCAACATGGTGAGACCCCATCTCTGCAAAAACATTAAAAAATAAAAAATGAGCCGGGTGTGGTGGTGCACGCCTGTAGTCCTAGCTACTTGGGAGGCTGAAGTGAGAGGAACACTTGACCCCAGGAAGTTGAGGCTGTAGGAAACCATGATTATGCCACCGCACCCCAGTCTGGTGACAGACCAAGACCCTGTCTCACGAAAAAGGTGAGCGCTGACCACTACTGGGGCAACAGGACTCAATTCACTGGGACCCTCTGCAAGGCTGGCAGAACATGCCCAAAATTGTCCTCCTGAGGGACAGAGAAGGAAAGCATTAACCACTGGCTCCCAGTATCTGTTGCTCAAGGTTTGCCCACGTCAATCCCTCACTCTTCCAGGCTTGACAGGCATGAACAAGAAGCAGGTTCCTGCAGGCATCCCATCACATAATCAGAGGAGATCCGGGGCAGAAAGGGCCAGCTATGTGGTAGAGATGGGGTGAGGAGCTGTCAGATCCCCCGCCTCCGCCAGGAAGCTGGCCAAGGTGGCCAATAGGGAATGAAGCAGAGGACCCAACACAGGTGGCCTCCTGGGGCAGAGAAGAGGAGCCCCACGCAAAGGTCCTTGTGCACTAAGGTCTGCGTGGACACTCACTGGCCCCGCTGCTAAGGTCTTTGGCTGGGGTACTCATAGCTGCTCTCTTGGCTGCAGCCCCAGGGTCTACTCCAGCTGACTTAGCCCCACTGAGGCTCACTCTGGCCCCTCACACCCCTCCAGGCTCAGCCATGCCATCATCCAGCCTTGGATGTGAGCTTCCCCGCTCCATGGCCTCTGTGGCAGACTCACTTCACCATTCACCATGGTAGCACCATGACAGACCCACCAGTTCCAACTCCTCCAGCTTCCTCATGCCCCAGGGAGCGTGCAGGAACTTCTGGGTCCCTTCCAGGCCTCTGGGAGCTGAGGGTAGCTTGGTGGTGTTCACTCAGATCTACTTGGCGTTAAATCTGTAGCTCCACCATTTTATCTAGGAGGGCCACTTAAGGGGTACAGGTTGCTTGGAGGACTGACTTCCTAACACAGAGTGGGACACACACACCCTCTGTTTTCAGGTTACAATGTGTCCCCTCAATATTTCCTAGGTAATGAGACCAGGGGGGCTTTCCTCCCTTCCTTCCATCCTCACTTCCTCCTTGCAGAGATGATATACCCCTCATCCACCTTTCCCCAGGTCATAATGGTGGAGGGCTTCAGAGGGATATAATCTCAGGGGCCAGGTAATGAGAATGGTATCTGTTTAATGTTTTCAAAATATTACCATCATATTTTCATTCAGCAAATAATTACTGTGTGCACAGTTCTAGACACCAAGGATGCAGTGGTGAACATGGCAGAGCCCTTGCCCTCATGGAACTGACCTTCTAATGGTGGAGACAGATAGTAAATGAGAAAAGTTACAGAAAAAGAAGGCAGGATGAGGGTTAGAGTGAGGGGGTGCTCTGTTAGTTGAGGTGGCCAGAGAGGCTTACAGTGGGGCAAGAGCAGGCCATTCCCCTCCCTGATGATCAGAGGAATTTAAACCATATGCATCAGAGCTGGGGCTCGGAGATCTTGCAGTACAGGTCGAAACATCCAGTTCCCTGCCTCTGCAGAAGCAGCCTGGACAGTAGCTGAAGAGAGCCAGGCGGCCTGGGGCCTCAGCAGGGTCTGAACTCCCCTAGGCAGGGGCTCAAGGGCTGGCCAAGCAGTAAGTAGAGGATGCCTGGTTGGACATGGTGAGGCTTGTTTCTTACGTCCCTCATTGCAGCAGTGACCCAGGCCCACAGACTCCATCTGGATGTGGAGATCCCCCCCACCCCGCCCCCAGTTCAATGTCCTCGGTGCCAAGTGACACAGAACAAGCAGCTCTTGAAAAGACTAATATTTACTCTTCAAACGGGAGCTGGCACAGGCTGTTTCCTGCAACTGGCGTCTGACTCGCCCTGTAGGATGGACACAACAGGAGGCACTCCGGGAGATAGGCAAATGTCCCCTCGGACGCCAGCATTCTGGATGAGACGATGTCTGTGAGATGGGGACAGCATGTTCCAAGGTTCCATCAGACACATCTCATTTCTGCCGCACACCTCACAGTGGAGAGCTCGTTGCCTCTCCAGCCCCTGCTGGACAGCTCTGTGAGAAAGTTCATTCCAATGCTGGCCCTGTGTTCCTTGCCCTGGCCCTTGCTCTGATCCCTGGGGCCTCAGGAAATGCGCCCGGAATAACCCCCAGGGCAGTGGTGGTCCTGGTCACCTTTATTCCTCCCACCCCCACCCGCCTCTGGCTTCACTTCCCCAGGCCCACACTCTGGGCTCTGTGGCCAGAACAGGCTATTTCTGGGGTAGGAGGAAGAAATTGCCTTGAGGGCACCTCTGTCCCCCTGCAGCTGTGTTCCTTGTCCTCATGAGAGCCCTTCAGCTGAATGCCTCATATGGGAAAGTCTTGGCCAGGAAACTGCTGGTCAGACGGCTCAAATATGGGGAGGAGAGTCCCTAGCGGCTTGGCGGTCAGAGCCAGCTCCCCCTGCCCACTTTCCCCTCTGGAGTCTCTCCTCTCTGCTCCAAGCTCCTCATGGCTTCCAGAGCCCTCTCAGACCAATATAACCCCAGGCTTCAGTTTCCCCGCCGCCACCCCCCCACCACTGCAGCCCTGGAGGCTCAAACACTCTGGCAGCATATGGGGCTTTAGAGCCCCCAAAGGTCAGCCTTCTCAACCTCGTCATGTCAACTGCAGGGCTGGGCACGGCCAGGACAAGATCTCCCAGGGGGCATGCAGGCCCACCCCATTCTCCCAGAGCTCTCAGAACTGACTGCTGACTCAAGCAACCCTCTTTTTAAAACAATCCCTTATTATCCCTATACCTAACTCCCAAGCTCCTGGTCCCTTGTAAGAAGCCATTCAAGTGTATTTAACATGTATCTTTTTGTATGTATCCTCACAAAATATTTTATCGTCTTGTATGCATATATTTCTTATATAACAGTCATTTTTCACTCAGCTCTAAGTTTTCAGGATTCATCCACGTGACGTTGCATCTAAATCTGGTACATCTGCCTGCATCATGATGCTCCGTGGTATGCCTGCATACTTTCTTTCCATGATGGATACATAGATTGCTTTCCACCAACACCAGTAAGTCTTCAATGAATGTGTCTCCTTAAGGATCTGTATAAGAATTTTCCTGGGACAAATAACCAGAAGTCAAATTTCCACTTCACAAGGTGTGCACTCTGAACTTGGGTAAGTAGGCTGTATTAGTTTGTTAAGGCTGCCCTAACAAAGTACCACAGTCCGGGTGGTTTAAGCAAACATTTATTTTCTCATGGGTTGGGACTTCAACATGTGAATTTCGGGGGAACAGAATTCAGCTGTTAACAGTGGCATGGCTCTGCATATCAGCCGTGCCTCTCTACTCACTGCCACCTCACACGAAGTCCTACGTCTCCAAACTCCCTCCTGCACTCGATGCCATCCAGCTCTGCAAGATTTGCCAACCTCATAGGTGTGAGGTGATGTCTTATTACTGTTTCAATGTGTATTAATGATTTAAAATCTCTTCATATGCTTATTAGCTTTTTAGGTTTTATCTTCTGTTAATTGTCTGCACATTTTCTATTGGGATTGCTCTTTCTTGCTGATTTACAGGAATTTCTTCTGTGTTATTAATCCCTTAGTGGTTTCTGGCATCATAAATATCTCCTCCCATTCTTTTAACTTTGCCCATGAAATCCTTATTTGTGTATAGTCAAATTCATCAATCATTTTTGCCTTAAGGCAGTCCTTTTCCACCACAAGCCACAAAGATAATCTTCAAGTTCTTCAACGTATTCCATAGATTTTGCTGTCCACATTTGACTTAAGAAGTCCTTTTCCACCACAAGCCACAAAGATAATCTTCAAGTTCTTCAATGTATTCCACAGAATTTGCCGACCACATTTGATCCCAGCAACATCTTTGTGCTGACTCAGCAGAGCCAAGTGGGCTCCTTAGAGACTCTCCTCTACCAGCACTGCCCAAAGATGCTTGGCAGCTGTCAGGTAGCACTTCTGCTACCTGGCACCCTTCAAGGGGTAGGCCCCAAGAAAAAAGAAGGCAACTCACCAGCCAGAACTTCTCATCCAGCCCCCCTGGCATAGAAGGAACACTTTCATGGGCCAGAATCTCCTTCTAGTCTTTGTGGGTACTGCCAAGTGGGGGAGAGACACTTGTTTCCTGCTCAGTGGAAACAGAGCCCCGAACTTTACTGTCACTGGCTCCCTAGAACAAGCCTCAGCTTCGCAACCTGAGCAAAAACGTGGTTGAAGCAGATGGTGTCTGAAAACTACCAACTTCCAAATCCCAGCACCCAATAACTCAGATGTTTATTTTGGCAGTCACTGCCTTCCTCCAAAAGATTCTGACTCAGGACAGATGGTGCAGAGACTCTTGGAGAGTGAATTCCCCAATGTGTCTAGAGGATGGTCAGGAGAGGATAGTGCATTTGCTTCCTTTCTGGGAATTTTATTAGCTGCTATAGGAACGGCCTTTGCAAAAGGCCACCTTCCCTTGTCTGGAAACCTGAGGAGGTGGCCAGCAGCTGTGCCCCCTGGTGGCCATTCGGTGGTCAGGGTGGTCCTGGGAGATGAAACTTCACCTTCACAGTAGACAAGAGCCCAAAACACAGAGCAGGGAAAGTGCCTGCTGCACACAGCAGGACAAGGGCAGAGCCTGCGAAGTGGGGAGGCCTCCCAGCCCCCAGGGCATTGTTGTGACTGCTATTTTGGTTGGGAATTAGTGCTAAAGACTATTTGAGCCCTTGCCCCTGTCTAGGCCTCACCGGACAAGAGCACCTGACTTTCACTTCTCTCAGCAACCCCCTCCCATTACGTCAGGCCCACATCACACTGTCTAGGAAAGGATCCATAACTCAGAATTTTTCACACAAGTGCAAAGACACATGTTAATAAACACTTTAGATTTATTCTGCCATTTCTGAAGCCACCTCATTTATGTACACATAGGATATAAATGGCTATACAACATTTTTACATACTTTCATACAAGTTTAGGTTGTACTACTATGAGTTTGTTAAAATGTACCCATTATTTACTCAAAATATTTATTGTTACAAGAAAACCATAAGAAGCTTGTGTAACATGAACAGCAAGTATTTAAAATGAATATGTAAATGGTTTTGCCCTGACTAAATCAGCCTAGTATTTTATGCTCTTAATAGAAAAGCCCATTAAACAAAATAGAATCCTGGGGGATCAAATCATACAAATGATTCATGAAATAATACTTCTGAAGCAACCCCAGAATCATATAAATGTAAGGGTTAAAGAAGGTTATATGTACCAAGCATGGATCGGAGGAACAGAATGGGTTTGCTAATTTTACCCTAAACAAAAGGCGCTTGTGGGCAACAGCTCTGCCATCAGCACACATGGGCAGATGTTTCCATATCCAGCCATTCCCAGATTTTACTGACAAGCCCTTTTCCACAGGTTCCCTGCTGATGAGATTTCCCCAGCAACAGAAGTTTGACATCACTGCTCCCAGATGGGAGAGTCAGAGCTCTCCTCATTTGGGTCAGGGGTGGCTGGCTCATGAGGTTTGGTCCAACCAGCAGAACCAGCTCCCTGGATCCTGGAATAAACCAAACACCAATGGTACCATGCGCTCTGTGTCCAGGGAGTGAAAGGCAGGTCCAGGGTGGGAAGAAAAGGGGCTGCTACCATTTGGAGTGAAAAATTGAGGTTGTTTACACTGTAGTATAACAAAATGTCTTTTTGTAAAGGCCAGAAGAAACGGCTGTGCTGTGCTGCCTGAAGCAGAAAAACCTTCATGTACCAGGTGAATGTAAAGCCTTTCTCCTCCCACACATGATGGATTCACCCAGTATTCCCCTCCACTACCACTTTTGACCCTCATAACAGCACCCTGGGGGAGCAGACTGATGTTATCACCATTTACCAGATGAGGAAACTGAGGCCTGATGGGCAATGATTTGTGCACTGTGACAGGACTCAGTGAAGAGCCTAGCAAGCTGATGGTTAGCTAACTGGTGCACTCTTTCCCTCACCTTCTCTCTCAAGGGCACAACTACACTCACTTTCTCCACCATCATTAACACTCACAGTGCACAGGTAGAGCGTCCCCAGACTTGTGCAACATTCTACACAAAACCATTTGGAACATGAGCAATGTCTGAACAGGGGCTTGCCAGGCACATCTGATCACCACAAATGCTCCCACCCGTGTCTGTCCTCACTTGTGCTGTACTGTGCAAGCAGGCAGTAGGTTCTCAGAAGGCCATTGTCCTGCATGTTACGATGAGTGGCCAACTCCTTCACAGAACAGCAAATGGCAGCCCTGGCTGCAAGGTGCAGTGTGCAATCCCCATATGCCAAGGGGCAGCTGCTATCTTCCAGCAAAGAGAGAACCCCTAGCTCTGCTCCCTATCTATGCCCTGCTTCCTGTGCCTCACACAGCCAGCCTTGCTGCTGGCCTGCTGGCTGTTGTCTTTGACTCTGAGCTGCGCTGACTACCTAGAGTGTTACTCCTCTCCAAGACTTGACTCCCAGGCATGGGTGGGAGAGTGGAACCTCAGTGCAATCTGCTCCCACTCTGAAGCTCGTCTACCCACCCCATTCATTACAATTAAAGGTGGTTTTCTCATCCCTCCAGAGACTCGTTTCAGCCTCTGTCTCCAGAGCTGGAGTGTATAGGGCAGAGGTAGAAAGAGGCAGGAGAGTTGGAGAACAAGAGCACCCAGAAAAGAACAGAGGAGCTCAAGCTCATTTAATCAAAATGCTTACATGTTTTAATTCCAGCATTCTCGAGTTCACAGAAAAGAGGGATGCAAGCCCAAAAAGCAAAACCAGGAGCTTATGGTCACATGCCTCCAGCTGCAGGCAGTGGGACCTCTGGTACTGAGAGGGAATGCCACCTGAATACCAGCTGTCTCCACCCAGGAAAAGGAAAGCCAGGTACAGTCCCCATCACAATAAGGCTAGCCTAACAGGGGAAAACAGATTTACATGTTTCCTTCATTAGGATATTAGGGAAGGGGAAACCTTTTGGGCTCTGGCCCCTTGGTTGAGAAACCCTTCCTAAGAGCACTGAGCCACACTCTGGCCCTGATACAGTAGATGGGACTTAATACACTCTGATGCTCAAGGCCTTGCAGCATCTGATACCAGAAGGCACCTCTAAAGTTTTGTTTTCAACATTATTTCATCTATTCCCAGATCTAGCCCAGTAAGATCAGCTGCACAGGTAGCATTTAACTACTGGGAAAACAAAAGTGCTACAACAACAGTGAGTCCATGGTGGAGTGAGGATAACTCCTGGTATTTGGAACCAGTTTGCTGGTATCAAGGATCACACGAGGCTATAAACCTCCAACCCTAAACCAAGTCAAACCTAAGCCTGGGGATTTCCCTTGGATGAAATCACCAGAACTTCTTTCCTATTATCAGTCTCTTCCTTCAGTGAGCTGAGGATTCTTTTAGCTAGCTGGATTTCAGTCAAACAATGTTTTTGTGGTCACTACTTGTACCGTTTTTCTACTGCATCTTTTCCCTTTTGTTTGCAAAAGTCAATCTCACCTCATGTGGATGTTAACTGATATCCACACATTCAACCTGGTGTGGGTAACATCTTTGGTAGTGCTTTGGTGGTCAGGAAGCATTACCAGGAAGGACTCATCTTCAAGGACCGTTTCTTTACTGCCTACTGAATATGGATCATAGGCTCAGAGGCCCAAAGCACCCGGGGTACAGGTCTACACAGCAACCCAATGCCACACAGGCTTAAAAAGAAAATAGTCCAATTTTAAGCTGTTCTCACCGACTTTTTTTTTTTGAGACGGAGTCTTGCTTTGTCGCCAGGCTGGAGTGCAGTGGCTCGATCTTGGCTCACTGCAACCTCCACCTCCTGGGTTCAAGAGATTCTCCTGCCTCAGCCTCCTGAGTAGCTGGGGCTACAGGTGCACATCACCGTGCCTAGCTAATTTTTGTATTTTTAGTAGAGACTGGGGTTTCACCATGTTGGCCAGGATGGTCTCAATCTCTTGACCTTGTGATCCGCCTGCCTCGGCCTCCCAAAGTGTTCTTATTGACTTTTAAAACGTTTTTGTTCTTCTCATTTAAAACAATTTACCTCCCCTCCTTAACTTCCCACTCTATTTCACCATCTCTTCAAAATTGTCTCCCAGAAAAACTGAAAATTCACCTGCTGGGTATGCAGAAAATTATGCAGATGTGAAATCAGTGGAGAGACAACTCTGGAGTTTATGTCTGAGTATGTTGCCAATGTAATTTTCATATTCAGATTTTTTAGAGAGAGGGTTTCACTCTGTCATGCAGGCTGGGGTGCAATGGTGTGATTATAGCTCACTGAAGCCTCAAACTCCTGGACTCAAGGGATCCTCCTGCCTCAGCCTCCCAAACTGCTGGGATTACAGGCATGTGCCATCACATCTTGCAATTTTTTTTTTTTTTTTTGTAGAGATGAATCTTACTATGTTGTCCAGGCTGGTCTCAAACTACTGGCCTCAACTGATTCTCCTGCTTTGGCTTTCCAAAGTGCTGGGAATACAGGTGTGAGCCATCATGCCTGGCCCATATCCAGATATTTTATGTTTGGTCAAAAATAGAAAATTCTATTATAAAAAATAAAGTTACTATGGCAACATTTTCCCAACAAAGTTCCCAGTATATAAACTTATCTTTCTTAAAATGATAATAAGGTAGCTCAGTAACAATATAATACCAATGATAACCAAATATAATTGAATTTTCTAAAACTACATTCTTACATTCCCTATCTACTCAACTCTTGTAATGGTTTTCCACTTTTAAAAACTATCAAAAGAGGATTTTTAAAAATTTATCAAGACCACATAATGCAGTTGAACACTCAAAGCGTTCCATGCAACTGTGGTTGAACTATTCAGATTCCAGACTTCTACCAAGAACAATCCAAAGAACAAACTCCCAAAACGGCCTCCTGAGAGGTACTAAACAAGCCAGCCTGAAATTTTGGGAGACCTAAGGGATCTTATCCAGAACCATATTCTGGAAAACTGTGATCAAGCAATTTTTTGACAATGAAAGACAGTAACTTTCCAGAGTATGTGTTAATTATATCTCTATCAAGCTTTAAAAAGTTAACAGCTACTTAACTCTTATTCATAAAAAATTAGGCCCTCAAGCTAATTAAGATGACTGGGAAAGGTACAGAGGAGGAATTAATTTCGGAGGTGCTCTGCAAACAGGTACACAGGGTACAGTAGTCATCATCATTAAAACAACAGGCACTCAGCTCTACTGAAAAGGCTGATGACAGCAGCCTCTCCCAAGTGGATCTGTAAGGTGCCACTGAATCCATGTTCATTTACCTACTCCAGGTTGTGGTCAATTGTAAGTAATCCTGAAATTCTCATTTCTGCTCATGCTGATAAACTTACCATCTAGTAGTACCAGTTATTCAATTAATTTTTAAAATATTCAGATATACCCTGCAAATAAATAAAACATTTCTGTACCCACACAGTGCCACCACCATAAAAGGTTACATATAAATTAACTCAGATTTCTTAACCATTTTCTCAGCTTAAGTCTGCCCTCACCCTAAATGAAGTCCAATTTATATCCAAAATATATTTAAATATTCCAAAGGTATTTCGAACTTAAGATATTGAAAAAATGTAAACAAAATTTATCTAGCTTATATTTAAGAACCATATTTTTAGGTTTTTAATTCATCCTATACTGACCCACTGGAAAAAAAAAAAAAAAAAAAAAAAAAAACGAACCAAGTTATATTTAGACTGAAAGCTGATTTGGATTTTAAAGTGGTTCCTTGGAGACAACTGCCAATTACTAAAACCAGTGTTATTGAATCAAGTGGTTTACTGTATCATTGAACTTAAAAGACCAACATATTTCCTTTCTGTCTCCCAATAAAGCTCTTTCTGGATGAGCCCCCAGATCCAGCTGTCCTAAGTAAACATGCTGAACTGGAGATCCTGCAGTAATGCTCGGCACAGAACCAAGGCTGGGTATCAAGCAACTTCATGACTTCCACTGCAACTGTTTAACATCCCCAATTCCTGGTTTTTCAGGCCAGTTGGCTGAAAAGGATGGAAACTGGAGTGTAAAGTAGAGAAGCAGAAAGAGAAACATAGACTGATCCTCAAAAGAAAATCAAAGAATCCATTCATCACAGTGTCATCCTCATACTCCATAGTCAGACTGCTTCTCCTGAAGCTGCCTTGTTAGTATCTGATATGAAGACAGAAAAGCCACTCCTATGTGGAAAAGGATTTGCCAGAGGTTCCTCAGCCCGTGCAGGTACATGTTGCCCAGGCAAATAAAGAGCAGCATCAGCACCACCTTCATAGTCCTGGCTGGACTGTAGAACAGGTACAAATAACACTGAAATGAGACCAGAAGAGGAATTCCAATCAGAGATAAAATGGCTACTAGATCATATGCAAAATTCACCTCCCACAGCTTCCATGAAGAGTGTCATTTCCCTCACATTAGCTGATTAAACTGAATTCATTACAGTAAAGTGGGAACCAATGGTTAGGCTGCTGTTAATTATTGGATAAAAGTGAGGATTTGGAAGATTAAAGGAAAGTGAAATAGATGTCACAAGAAGAATTAGTGCATGGCACATCTGAGAGAAGTTCAAGAAATAGACAGAAATGCCCAGACTGTTGGCAGTAGAGAAAGAAGAGCCGCAGGTAAGCTGCAGACAGCCAGACCAGGGGACCCTAACGTGACTGACTGGTCCCCCAATGAAGTTTTCCTTCAGGGAGCCATGACAGGCAAGCAAGCTGGTAAGAGGAAGCCATGCTTTTACTATTTTGGTTTCTCCTGAGCCATGACTACATTGAGTACCACTCTTCCCTTGGGCACCCTCCTTATCATGTCTTCCAAAGCATCTCTGAGTCAGGGAAAGGTCTCACAGCAGGGAGAGTGACTGGTATTTTGTGTATGACTATCACACATAAAAGGGGCCATTCTTGTTCTGCAAAAGGTAGAAACAGCATTTTGGTTCAATGCTTTCTTGTTTTTTGTTTTGTTTTGTTTTTAAAAAAGGACATCACTGAACATGGATCAATACAACAAAGGTTCAACCTACAGAGGGAGGGAGTGAGCTATCCAACTAGGAACACAGTTGAAGGAATGTGGTGGAACTGTACAATCCCTGCAGTCCTAAAACATAGCCGTAGGAAACTGCCACTGGCTATGTCCAAGGTCTTGGAGACTTGTTTTCTAAAAAATGAGTGCATTTTCATGGGTTGAAAATTTCTTTTTGCACCATCAGGTAATGCTTTTTCTTTTATGCATTTCTGGGCAATGTTTTTCTCTGTTGCCCAGGCTGGAATGCAGTCGCATGATCTCAGTCACTGCAACCTCCACCTCCAGGGTTCAAGCAATTCTCATGCCTCAGCCTCCCAAGTAGCTGGGACTACAGGTATGCACCACTACACTTGGCTGATTTTTGTATTTTTATTATAATAGAGATGGGGTTTCACCATGTTCCCCAGGCTGGTCTTAAACTCCTGGCCTCAAGTGATCCACATATCTTGGCCTCCCAAAGTGCTAGGATTACAGGCATGAGTCACCGCACCTGGCCTGGGTAATTCTTAAGAATAAACCATTCTGGAATGCATGTGGAAGAGAAGGAAAGTGTCCTAAGAACAGAAATTTTAATTTTAAAAAAAAGGGAGAAAAAAATATGTATTCAGAGAGAGTGCTAAAATCCTAGTCCATATGGAGGACAAGGAAGGAGAATTAGAGCCAGGCTTTCACTAGAATTAACTCTGCCTATAAGGGACTCAAAAGCGCCTCTTTATGCCACCCCTTAGTACACAGCTTATTTGAAAATAACTAATCAAAACCCTCTAGTTAATTTTCTAATGTTTGCTTCAGTTGCTAAAGAACAGGTTTGAGTCAGAAGGTATTACTATTAAAACAATAACAACAACAAAAAACAGCAGTTCTTTGACCTAGTCCTATATATGTATATATATATTTTAAAAAATTTTTGCGGAGGCCAGGCACGGTGGCTCACGCCTGTAACCCCAGCACTTTGTGAGGCCGAGGCAGGCAGATCACATGGTCAGAAGATCAAGACCATCCTGGCTAACACAGTGAAACCCTGTCTCTACTAAAAGTACAAAAAGAATTAGCTGGGCGTGGTGGTGGGCACCTATATAGTCCCAGCTACTCAGGAGGCTGAGGCAGAAGAATGGCGTGAACCTGGGAGGCAGAGCTTGCAGTGAGCCAAGATTGTGCCACTGCACTCCAGCCTGGGTGACAGTGCAAGACTCTGTCTCAAAAACAAACAAACAAACAAAAAAGTTCAGAGATGGGGTCTTGCTGTGTTGCCATGGCTGGTCTCAAACTCCACGCCTAAAGCCATCCTCCCACCTTGGCCTTGAAAAGTACTGGGATTACAGGTGTGAGCTACCATGCCTGGCCTAGTCCTATATATTAAAAACTACAAGTACACAGATGCTAGTTTTATAGAAGGACATTCCTGTGCTTGGACTGTCCTAATAATAAGCACAAGGCAATAAGGCAATATCTTGCCACCCACTAGTCAGGCCTAATCCAGTCCCCATGTAATCTCATCCCTCCCTTCTGGGAAGTCAAATCCAAACTGTTGGTTTCCGTTCTGTTCCTGTCAATAGCCCCTTGGCCTTGAACAAGGGGCTTTCCCTTTCTGAGCACAAAGTTCTTCCTCTGTAAAATGAGAGGACTGGGCAGAATGGGCCTAAGGTCCTCCACTAAGGGCTTGGTATTGTCCATGATTTGAACCATGACCTTGGTGGAACAAAAATCACATCTAGAAACTTGCTGATAGATGAACAGAAGAACAAAATAAGGTCATGGATTTCATCCACTCACCAAAATATCATTTCACCCACCTGGAAAATGCAGGCTACAAAAGGAACAAGAAAAGCCAGAACGTTTCCAATTTCCTCATGGGCAACCTAAAACAAATACAAGGAACACAAGGAAAGGGATATTTAGATGAAAGGAAACACAGCACCATAAAGCACTTTACTCTGCCTTCAGTCTGGTATGGCGGACAGTACAAAATCCCTGGCTGGGTGAGACACAAGTTCCTGTTTATGCACCAGATCAGGGTTAGCATACGACTGTTTTCAACAGCCTGGTCACAGCATGTGCCTCCTGTCCCCATGTGATCGTGCTAAGTCTTCAACCTGGAATGAGCCGCCAATCCCTCCACCTCTCAGAAACCTAAGCATCTGTTAAGCCCTAGCTTTCTCTAATTCCTCCCATCTCCAGGCACTGTCGCCTCCTTAGGGTTGCCATCACACACGGTTTTGGGCCATGAGAGCCCCCAAGGCAGGGACTATGTCTTAACCATCTTGCTGGCCAGGTACTTATTCTAATGTATACAAACAAGCAGACAGTTGATAAGTATCTGGCTAAGAGCAATCATAAACAATAAGAGTAGAAACCATAACACACATTGATCAAAGACAGGATGTGGTAACAGCCAGTTACCACTCATAACATAGGCCTGCTGCCATTCTCCAAAGAGGTCAGTCTACATCAGTCTCCTGAGGTTCAACATCAGTCATGCGTCAGACTTTACGCACTATATCCATGGGTGTGAATATGGTGGCTCTATCTTTAAAAGTAATATCTATTTGCTGATGCTAATAATAATTCTATAACTTCTCTTTTTTTTTTTTTTTTTTGAGACGGAGTTTCACTTTTGTCGCCCGGGCTAGAGTGCAGTGATGCAATTTTGGCTCACTGCAACCTCTGCCTCCTGGTTTCAAGCGACTCTCCCACCTCAGCCTCCTGAGTAGCTGGGATTACAGGCATGCACCAACACGCCCAGGTAATTTTGTATTTTCAGTAGAGATAGTGTTTCACCATATTGACCAGGCTGGTCTCAAACTCCTGACCTCAAGTGATCCACCCACCTCAACCTCCCAGAAGTGCTGGGATTACGGGTGTGAGCCACCACACCCGAACTATACCTTCTTAAAATACTTCAAAATTTTAAAACTATTTTTAAAAAGCACCGAAATAGTAAGTTCCTTTGAAATGAGCAGATCAGTGTAGGAACTTCCTAGTGATATATAATTCTTCGATAAAGACACAAGGAAGGTGGCATCTGCATTATATAAATCAGATTACAGGACAACCTTTTCTTAGGGGAAAAATAGCCTGAACCTTAAAATCAGAGAATGAAACTTTTGTCCTGGGTAAATAATCCAGTCCCTGGAGTGACTCCTGGGGTCCCAAGAGTCACAGGGTGGTCTAATGTCCTTGTAGCAAATTCTCTATTTCTTACCAATATCTTGGCAGGCCCCTCTGGTCTCTTAGGACAATAGACATAAAAGAGCAACTTTCATATTCATTCAACTTACTACAAAGAATAAAATTTAGAATAAAATTCGTATTAGTTTTGAAAAATTATAAAACCTCAATTTTATAGATAAAATGTATACCTATCACTTTCTTCTATCATATGTCCTTCAATTTAAACTGTTAAAAAAAAAAAAGTTACCTGTAAAGAATGTTCTGCAAGGTGAACTCCACGAATGAGATTCAGGGCAGCACACATGATGTTGAGAATGAGGGAGAGGATACCCAGGGCTGTCACTGGTTCCATTCGGAAATTAGGAGCTTCACAATGAAAAAAAACAAGTGTTTAGTGAAAGTAATTTCTATATGAAAGAAAAATAAAGACATTAATTAGACCTACACTAATGATAGGTTCACTATGTTAAACACAGAATTACAAACATATTAATTGTAAAAGCAGCAGAAGTTAGAGGGAAAAAAGGCAAGAAATGATGGACAGAATGGATGTGGGTATTTGAGTAAAGTTTCTTCCAGAAAAAGGCTCTTTTCCAGGCAAGTACAGGTTTTTTAAGTGCTTAATTTCCTTTCTATCTAAAGCAGTAGTTCTCAACCAGGGGCAATCTGCCCCCCTGTGGATATCTGGCAATGCCTGGAGTCATTTCTGGTTGTCACAACTAGAGACAGACTGCTACTGGCATCTAGTGGATACAGGCCAGGAATGCTGCTAAACATCCTACAGTGAATGCACAGGACAGCCTCCATAATAAAGAATTATCTGATGCAAAAATGTCAATAGGGATTAGGTTGAAAAATCCTAAAACAATTTCTGGGCCAGGCATGGTGGCACATACCTGTAATGCCAGCACTCTGGGAGGCTGAGGCAGGTGGCAGATCACTTGAGCCCAGTAGTTCAAGACCAGCCTGGGCAACATAGTGAGACCCTGTCTCTACAAAAAAAAAAAAATACAAAAAATTATCCAGGCATGGTGACGCATACCTGTAGTCTCAGCTACCTGGGAGGCTGGTAACCTGAATAATCAATGTTTCCCTCTTTCCAGTTATTTTAAGATTTTAAAAATTGCATTTGCTGTGAATTGCTCTAGAAACGCACGTGACATCGCATATTATTATTGTCAGAGAAAGACGACAAGTTGAATGTTGAGGCATATAACAGAAATGCTTTAAACATTTGACAACCAATTACAAATAAAGCCTTCGTTCTCTTTGGTAGTATAAGAAACTGTTTTATTTACTTATTTATTTAATTGTTTTTTGAGACAGGGTCTTACTCTGTCGTCCAGGGAGGCTGAAGTGGGAGGAAGCTGAGCCTCGGAGGTTGAGGTTGCAGTAAACCATGATTGCACCCCTGCACTCAAGCCTAGGCAACAGAGCAACCTTGTCTCAAAAAAAAAAAAAAAAAAAAAAAAAAAAGAGTTCAGGCATGGTGGCTCATGCCTGTAATCCCAGCACTTTGTGAGGCTAAGGTGAGAGGATCACTTTAACTCAGGAGTTCAAGACCAGCCTGGGCAACATGGTGAAACCCCATCTCTATTTTAAAAAAAAAAAAAATACAAAAATTAGCTAGGTGTGGTGGTGTATGTCTGTAGTTCCAGCTACTCAGGAAGCTAAGGTGGGAGGATAGCTTGAGCCCTGGAGGTGGAGGTTGCAGTAAACCAAGATCCCACCATGGTACTTTAGCCTGGACAACAGAGTAAGACCCTGTCTCAAAAAACAATTAAATAAATAAGTAAATAAAACAGTTTCTTATACTACCAAAGAGAACCAAGGTTTTATTTGTAATTGGTTGTCAAATGTTTAAAGCATTTCTATTGTATGCCTCAACATTCAACTTGTCCTCTTTCTCTGACAATAATAATATGTGATGTCCTGTGCGTTTCTAGAGCAATTCACAGGAAATGCAATTTTTAAAATTCTAAAATAACTGGAAAGAGGGAAACATTGATTATTCAGGTTACAAGCTGTTTCTAGAACTATAATGAGAACAAATGCTCATTTTCTCTGTAAAGATAACCACTGAAATTGATTTTGGTTCACACAATTAAATGGTGTCCCTCCCATTCTCTTGCTATACTCCTTTCTTACCCTTATATTTCACACACACATAAATACCTAGCCACAATCCAATTTATGCCTATTGTTAGTGTGTTAGAGTTTCCACTGAGCAATTAAAAGTTACTGTTAGAACAGAATATGCTACCTGTAAAGATTCTAGCCTCAGGACAATAGGGTAAATCAAATCACAGTAAAATGTCCTAGAAAGACAGGCAAGGTGACACTTTCTGGATTTGCTCCTCTTGTCTAAGTGTTTAAAAAACAAAACATACATTACAAAGATATGCCTGCATTCATATATAGTAAGTGAGAAGCTTGGAGCTCAGTTACCCAGTCTTCCTTTTACAAAAATTAAGTTTATTCTCAATATAAACTAGAACCACTTATTGACCAGAATGAGAGCCAATTCAAGTATTGGTTGAAACACATTAAACTAAAACACAAAGTTAAGTCAAAACCATGAACATAATACATCACTTTTAAAATTCAAGAAACGAGTTTAGCATAAAACAGTTAAAAACAAAATAATTAAGACTATTATAGTGTAGACAGTTCTTTTAGCAAAGGATTCAGCTCTTATGCCATTATAGAATTCTTAGAATGTAAATATCCAATTTAATTAAATATTAGTTTAATTGTATGTAATATAAACAGGAATGCAAAAAATCATGCTTTGTTATGTGCTAAGCATTGACTGGCTAATGATGTTAATGACAAAGTCATGAAATGTCAGGGCACTGTGATCATGTTCATTAAGACCTCTTTCTTCAGATGAGGTCTCTGAAATCCACAGGGATAGAGGGAGATCCCAGGTCTCAGAGAAAGCCAGACAGTGAGAACATTAGAAGCCCTGGCTCTAATCCTCTGCCCAACGCTCTCATCCCCATTGTCCTCCCTCCAACAAGAAGAGTGGGGGTTTCAGATTTACAACATTTCAGTAAATAATATGACAAGGATTCTCTCTATATATATATATAATATTATATCTATATTGTATATATTATATATTATATATATAACATATATTATGTAAATCTATACAGTTCAATAAGTAACTTACAGAAAAAAAGAATCTTCTTTATAACATTTAAACTTGTAGTTCTGTCAGAACAACTTGAACTTAAATAAATACATAAAATTTAAAAATAATAAACTTGTAGACTTCACTCTAATTAAGAAAATAACCTGCCAGCTGAGCGTGGTAGCTCACACCTATAATCCCAGCACTCTGAAAGGCCGAAGCAGGAGGATGATGGCTTGAGCCCAGGAGTTCAAGACCAGCCTGGGCTGTAACATGGAGAAAACTTGTCTCTATTTAAAAAAAAAAAGAAGAAGAAGAAGAAGGAAAAGAAAAAAGAAAATAACCTGCCAAGTCATTCTTCAACTCCTGAATTGCATCACAATAGCCTCCCCTCAAACCAATCCACTGTCATAATAGTCAATTTTTTTCTTTTTTAAGACAGGGTCTCATTCTGTCACCCAGGTTAGAGTGCAGTGGCTCACAATCACAGCTCACTGCAGCCCCAACCTCCCGGGCTCAGGTGATTCTCCCACCTCAGTCTCTGCAGTAGCTGGGACTATAGGCACGAGCGACCACCTCTGGCTAATTTTTTGTATTTTTGATAGAGATGGGGTTTTGCCATGTTGCCCAGGCTGGTCTCAAACTCCTGGACTCAAGTGATCCACCTGACTTGGCCTCCCAAAGTGTTGAGATTATGGACATGAGCCTCCACGCCTGGCCTGTAGTCAAAGTTTTATAACAGCCACCAAGAAACAGGATTGGTCCATATTTTTCTCAGCGTATTTTATACCACTCCTTCTCCCCAAAAAATAGCTTTCTAGTGAAAAAAAAAAATCAACGTCCATTTGAAATACACAGTATCACTTCATCAACATCAGGGAACTACAAGCCACTTACCAGGCTCCAAGTGCATTGGTGTGTGACCATTCATCACCCCATTTGCCACATCTGTGTCCTCCAGAGTGAGAACCACTGGAGGCTGCAACTTGAGCTCCTCCTGAATTTTTTCCAAGCTGCTCTCCATCTGAGAGGAACTTACATAGTTAAAATGCCACTTCACTTTCTGAATGATGTTGTCTGCAAAAAGAGAGCAACACAAGTTAAACATTTTCATCAGAACAGATATTATATTATAAGATAATATGTACAAAATGAAGTTCACATTTCTTTTTTTGAAGATAGGGTCTCATTGTTACCCACTCTGGAGTGCAGTGCAGTGGTGCCATCACAACTTACTGCAGCCTTGACCTCCTGGGCTCAAGTGATTCTCCCACCTAAGCCTCCCAAGTAGCTGAGATCACAGATGTGTGCCACCACACCTGGCTAATTTTTTTCATTTTTAAATTGTTTTTCTGTAGAGACAAGGTCTCACTGTATTGCCCAGGCTGGTCTCAAACTCCTGAGCTCAAGGGATTCTCCTGCCTCAGCCTCCCAAAGTGCTGGGATAATAGGCGTGAACCATTGCACCCAGGTGAAGTTCACGTTTCCGAGAGCTAATAAATCAGCCAGATTCTGAAAAGTGTCAAGTTAAACATAAAGGTCAAATGATTGCTAATATGAACACTGTCTGATCAATCTCTTCAAAGCAGGATAATTAAAATGTGATTGACTAAAAAGGCAATAATGCATCACAGAACCTCAGCAATGAGTCAGGGGAAAGGGGCATGCGTCTTAGCCCCTTACCACTTCTGATAGTACAGTACAATCCTAGGCAATTTACAGAATATTTCTAAGCTTGAAAAATGGAGACAGTTACTCCTGATCTGATTAACTCAAAAAAAGGCTTGTTTGAAAAAAATTACAAATGAACATGTTGTGCAAACTAGGATTACATATTTGGAAAGTATTCATTTTAATTCTTAAATTTATGTTAGGATTAATCCATTATCAAATCTGAACAGTTCTTGAAGTGAAGTTTCATACATACTGGCAAAGCAAAATCATGTATAATTCTACTTTCAGTGTACTTTGACTGATTCTACTCCCACTCAACAATAAGCAAACATGATGCTGGAGAAGGGGCTCCCATCAGATCAAGCAAATGGCTTTAGAAGGAAGGCACATCCAGAGATGAGGGGAGAGAAGAACACAGGTCTACCCAGCTCCAAATCAACTCACAGCCCAGGGATGCCGCAGCTATGGTCTATTTTGAACTAGCAGCCCTCTTCAGAGAAAGAAGTGCGGCCCAGAGCACAAGCTTGACTAAGACCTCACAGGGAGACTCAGGGGCAGAACCCTCAGTCTATCACTGGTCTACCAGGCTGGAGCCTGCCTACCAGGGTGACACCAAAAGAGGGTGCTAGCCCCATTCCTGATGGACTAGCCAGTGAACACATGAAGGAATGTGAGGGCTATGGCAGGAGTAGCCAGAAAGCCTAAGTGGCAACACTTCCAGGTGCTGGTTCTGCCCCTGACCATTTATAATAAATGTTGCCACACCTTTGTTTAAGAACATCACAGAGTCATTAGCTGTTTACACGGAGAGCACAGAATGTCCCCCAACTCCCACCTCCATTCCTCTTCATCCAAGAGCTCAAAATGATGCACACCTGACCAAAATAGGGCACATACTATGATTATCATGCTGTGTTCCAAAGTCTCTAAGGCTTGACAAGGCCTTTCTGGCAGAGCCTACAAAAGAAGTATCATTTTCCAGAGCAAACTTCTGGGTCAAGGAACTGTTTTTTTCTTCCAAACCATCACAGACTGATATTTTGATTAAAAAAAAGCAATAAAAAATAATCACAGGAATGTCAAATTACTGTAAGAATTTCTAAACACCAGTTCTCACTTTCTGTGCTTACTTCCTGATGGTATAAACACCCTTTCAGTAGTAATGCTCTGGGGCAGGGGTCAACAAAAATTTCTTACAGTGCCAGTTAGTAAATATTTTAGGATGGTGGCTACACGGTCTCTGTCACAACTCAACTCCACTGTCGTAGGGCAAAAGCAGCCACACACAACATGTGAAAGAATGAGCATGGCCGCGTTCTGCTTCATTTACAAAACAGGCGGCTGGCCTATGGGCCATCGTTTGCTGACCCCAGCTTCAGAGAGCTGTGGGTTACAACCTACATGTTTCACTCTTCCTCCACCCTGCCTCCAGGCTCTGTGGAGATGAAAAGTCAGAGTATGAAACCTTGACACTTTCCGGGCCACTTCAATTGCTATGAAATCTCATGGTACAAGTCTGTTCTTCAGTGACATGTTTTTGCATCTCCAGTGGTTTTCCTTGATGATCAAAGCCAAACCTAAACTGTAAATTCTACACATATAACACCATGGAAGAGAACAATAAATATGAAAGAGGGTTACAAACCAAACTCAAGAAAAGCGTATGGCCTGGAGGCTAGGCCAATGCAGGTGGTGTCATAGGAAGCCGTGAATTCCCACCACAGGGTCTCCAGGAAGCAGAAGGCCATGGTTGCTGGACACTGGCAGGAACAGATAGCCATGCAGGCCACATCCCCGAAAGAAGAAAAACTGAAACAAAAGGGCAACATCTGTATTACCAGGAAACAGCCCCATGTATTCCCATCCCACACCCAGACACAACCTTACCTCAATTCTGCACTTGCTTGGCTTTAAACAGTCCTGTAGCTGTTTGTTGCAGGTATATTATCTCTTCAGTTTGACCTATTCCTGACACTGTCTTTCTCCTACTTCCTTTAAAATGTCTAGCAGTCTTAGTCAATGACAGCCTGTGATCACTTATTTATTCATGCATGAGGGATGCATATTCTATTAGGGGGAATTAGCCTCAGACTTCTCCACATATACTGAGAAAACGTTTTTCTTCTTTAATCTACATCAACAGATTTCCTAATGTTAAATCATCCTGGCATCCTAAAATAAACCCTTGTTGGATCTAAGTTCCTACATATTCATCAACTGCTGGATTTAGTTTGCTAACATTTTAATTGGGACTTTTGTGTCTATGCAAATAAGACTGGCCTATAATTTTCCTTTCTTATACTGTCTTCATCTGATTATGGTATTTAGGTTATTCTGGTCTCATAAAATAAATACAGAGTTTTTCTTCTTTTTCTACTCCCTTTTGGGCTGTCATGCTATCATTTCAAGTTCAGGGCACGGGGGCTCTAGATCACCTATCTGTGTGTCTACTGACTCCCACTCACTGTGGAATGTCTCCTCTTGTGTTTTGTCATTTTTTGCTGAGAGCTCATCCCTATGGGACATTTTTTGTAAGAATCCCTTGAGGCCCGAGTTGTGACACACTTCTTCCAGTGTGGTTCTGCATTTGCTCTGGCTGCCTACCACAGCAGTGTCATCGCTCTGGGACCAATACCAATGTTTCAACCTTGGCTTAGGAGTTCCTAGACTTTGAGGAGTATACACTCCAACTTCAATATTTTCAAGGCACAAGAACAACATTTCAATTTCTTAGGTGAAATTTATTTTTCCTTCCCACACAAAGCCAAGTAGAGGTTGAGTTACCCTGTATCAATGGGAAAACTATTTCCCTCACCTATCACCATTTCATTAGGTTGTGGCCTGGCAAGAACTTTCCTTTATGCAAGAGTTTTTGTTTTGTTTTTTTGACACAGGGTCTCACTCTGTCATCCATGCTAGAGTGCAATGGCACAATCTCAGCAAACTGCAAACTCAACCTCACAGGCTTAAGCCATCCTCCCGCCTCAGCCTCCCAAGTAGCTGGGACTACCGTTGTACGCCATCACACCTGGCTAATTTTTTGTGTTTTTGTAGAGATGGGGTCTCTCCATGTTTCCCAGGCTGGTCTCGAACCACCAGGCTCAAGCAATCTGCCTGCCTCAACCTCCCAAAGTGCTGGGATTACAGGTGTGAGCCACGGCACCCAGCCACAAGGGTCTTGTTCTGACACTCCATCCTATGTAAGCCCAAACCAAGCCCCAATTTTACGGTGACTAAATGCCAGGAGCCTCAGTGTCCGCTCACACACTTACTACCTTAATATTCTGCCCCCCTTTCATTTCTAGCATCTTAGGATTTCTTTCTTTCAAGATTAACTACATATTTAAAGTAATGGTTGATATGTATTTACCCTCATTTCTGGGTGTTTTCAGTAGAAGGGTTTTAAGGTTATGTTGTTCTACCATCTTTTTGAAACTGTAACTCCCTACATAAAAACTTTTCCAATCTAAAAAAAAGGACAACTCTCCTCCTTATGGAAGAAATCCTTCAATACGGTCTAGCCACTCTAGGATGGATGTGTTTCTATTTGAAAGAGGACCCCTGTTGCGGGTTGAGTGTGTCCCCCCAAAAAGATTTACTGATGTCTTAACTCAAAGAAATAGAGTCTTTGAAGATGTAACCAAGATAAAATGAAGTCATACTGGATTAGGGTGGGCCCTCATCTAATGACTAGTATCCTTATATAAAAGGAAATTTGGACACAGAGACATAGGGAAGAAGACCATGCGACCATGGAGACAGAGACTGCAGTAAGGCATCTACAAGCCAAGGAAAACCAAGGATTGCCAATGACTGCCAGAAAGTAGTAGAGGTTAGGGAAGGATTCTTCCTTAAAGTTTGTAGAGGGAACATGGTCCTGTGAGAGAATGAATTCTGTTGTTTGAAGCCAATTTGTGGTAATTTGTTCTGGCAGTTGTAGGGAACTAACACACTCCTTAACTATTAAAAGCTATGGTACTGCTCACCTGTAAGAAAAGAAAGTCTGTTTCCTCTGCAAAAATAATGGTAAATATTTAATTCAAAATTACAAATGAGTAGAACATTTTTTATTCCTTTTTTCAAAATACTACTGAAGTATCCAGGATTTAAATCTGAAGTCTTAGACTTCTTTTTTCTGTGAAAAATAGCTTTTAACAGAGAAAAGCTTTCCTATTTGAAGTACAGTACAAATCAGCTAATCACAGCATAGTAAAGGAGAGACCATCAAGGACAGCATGTTCAGGCCCCCAGAGAAAGGGGCTGCACATGTGGGCAGGTGCAACTCAGTGTTTGCTCCTGAACATCCAGAGCCCACATCACCAGGTGACAGCTGCATATGCCTATTATTTGTCACCCCCTTCAGGACATGGCCCTTCTAGCCTGACATTACCACCTAGCCTGGTGTCAGGGCTGGACTTTTCCTTTTGTTTTTATAATCCTGAGACTGAATTCCCCTAAAAGGACCTCAGCTTAGCAGGTCAACTAAAAATTCACTATTCAAGGAGAACAAAAGGGGGCCAGGCAAGGTGGCTCATACCTATAATCCCAGGGCTTTGGAAGGCCAAGGCAGGAGGATCACTTGAGCCTAGGAGTTCAAGACCAGCCTGGGCAACATGGCAAGACCCTGTCTCTAAAAAATAAAAATAAATTAACTGGGGGTAGTGGTGTGTAGACTCAGCTACTTGGGAGGCTATCTATCAATCAATCTATCTATCTAATCTACCTGTCTATCTAGAGACAAGGTCTCTGTCCCCTCAGTTTGGGGGACAGAGTTCCAGCTACTTGGGCGGCTAAGGTGTGGACATGGCTCACTGCAGCCTTGACCCCCTGGGCTTGAGCAATCCTCCCACCTCAGCCTCCCAAGTAAGCTGGAACTACAGGTGCACCCTACCACACCTGGGTTATTTTTAATTTTTTTGTAGAGATGGGGTCTCATCCTGTTGCCCAGGCTGGTCTTGAACTCCTGGACTCAAGCGATCCTCCCACCTTAGCCTCCCAAAGTGTTGGGAGTACAGGCGTGAGTCACTGCACCCAGCTGAGACCCTGTCTCTAAAAATAAAATAAAAAATAAAAATATAAGGAGAGCAAAAGGGACTTGCTAAGTAAAGGTCTAGATACAAAAGAAAATAGACATAAACTCTAACAAGCCATTTTCATATTCTAAAATCTGCCTTGCCCCTGATGCCTCCATAGAATGACTTGCTTCTTGCTCTGAGTCCTAGAACAGGAAATTTTATAACCCATAAGAAGCAGACTTTGGTGCCTAACTGCCTGCATTCAAATCCTGGGCTGACCAGTTACTAACAGTGTAACCTTAGTTAAGTTTTTTACCTCAGTTTCCTCCTCTGCAAAACAGGTGTAACACTATTACCTACATCATTAGCCACATAAAACACAGAATAGTGCCTGGCATATAGAAAACACTCAATAATATCAGTTATTGTAACCAGGATTATTGTAATCACTTGATTCCTACTTCCAATGGAGCATTTTCCCCACTGTATTGTAGTTAGTTATATATTTCTCTTGTTACCTCATTAGACTTTAAGTTCCTTGAGAAGAGAGACCTCCTCTCACTTCTTTTTCACTCCCCTGCTCCTGTCATGTAATAAAAATTTTAAAATGACCAGGTGCAGTGGCTCATGCCTGTAATCCCAGCACTTTGGGAGGCCAAGGTGGGCAGATTACCTGAGGTCAGGAGTTCAAGAGCAGCCCGGCCAACATGGTGAAACCCCGTCTCTACTAAAAAATTCAAAAATTAGCCGGGCCTGGTGGTAAGCGCCTATAATCCCAGCTACTCAGGAGGCTGAAGCAGAAGAATCGCTTGAACCCAGGAGGCAGAGATTGCAGTGAGCAGAGAGCGCACCACTGCACTCCAGCCTGGGCCACAAAAGCGAAACTGTCTCAAAAAAATAAATAAAAATTAAAAAGTGAAAAATAAAAACATAAAAAGTGAAAAAATTAAAAAGCAAAAGTATAAAGTATAAATGAAATTTTTTTCTTATTTTCTTGGCTTTCTAACTCTCATTATTTTCCCTCCCCAACATTATAATCCAGTATCTCCTCCCCCCTTACCTTTTCTCTTTCCCTGCATCTGAGTGGAAAAAAACTACAAAACTAAAGACATGAACCCAGGTCTCCCAATGCTCATGGGCACTCCACTAACAGAAGTTAAGAGCTGGAGCAGCCATGGCTGGGCGCAGTGGCTCACACTTGTAAACCCAGTACTCTGAGAGGCTGAGGCGGGTGGATCACCTGAGATCAGGAATTCGAGATCAGCCTGGGCAACATGGTGAAACCCCATCTCTACTAAAAATATAAAAATTAGCTGGGCATTGTGGCATGCACCTATAATCCCAGCTACTCAGGAGGCCGAGGCACGAGAATTGCTTGAACCCAGGAGGCGGAGGTTGCAGTGAGCCAAGATGGTGCCATTGCACTCCAGCCCGGGTGACACAGCGAAACTCTATCTCAAAAGAAAAAAAAAAAAAAAAAAAAAAGCTGGAGCAACCATCCCTGAGGCTCTAAGAAAACCCATTTCTTTCATGATTCTGTTGTAGACACACATGACCTCAGACCACTGATGCTAGATCTACTTTTAATACACAATGTGATCAGCATAAGATTACCACTACATGTAGTTAAAAATAATCCAAATTTTGCCAATATTCTGAAAAAGTGGATATGCTCACTTACTGTATACTAAAGTCACGGCCTTCTGCAGAACCTCGACCTGGATATTGGGCCAGTCGCAAGGCTAAACTCTTGAGCCGTCTCCTCCATTCCAAAAAATCTTGGGTGTGGTAAAAATCAGTAGAGGCTGAGAGGGGCAGTCCATCCCTTACCCGTACCACGCAGGCAAAAAAGATCATGGACATGGTCCACAAGAGAAGTCATGAGGACACCTGAAGAAAGCAAGGTAACCTTGTTACTGAGGCTCAAATGACAGTGCCAGAAATACCCCCACCCGTGAAATGCCCACTTTAGGGATTTTCACCCTCATTCCCACTATAATTGCAAATGTTGCTTTTATTGTTATTTCCCTGGCCTCTACTGCTACATCACTCCCAATTTTCCTCCCTTTATCATCCTCCCTGCCTTTTCTGCACTTGTAATTCTCTTTTTATTTTTCTCTAATGAGTCTCTCCCTTTCCAGAATTAAGCCAACTGGGATGATGGGGAAAGGAATACAGAACGGAAGCAGGACCACAGGGCTCAGGAGCAACACTAGTAATGGCAGGTAGCAGGACACAGACACAGCAAGACAGTCCTAAAGAGACAAGAAGCACCAGATACTGAAGCGGCAAGGATTGAGGTCCAGTGACCTGTGCACTTCAGGTCACCCACGGAGATAGGCACTAAGCAGCTTAGTTGCCATATCCTCACTTGCGAGGAGATAGAAGAAGGTGGAGAGATTCTGAGCATCTAACCTAATGCTGGTGACAAGGAGAGCAGAAGGCAAAAATGAAAGCTCCAGATCATGTCCTTCTGAATTTCTGCAAATGTTTGACATAGAGCCAGTCTTCAAAGTGATGACTGAGTCCCTACAGATGGCTAAAGGCAATCATTTAGCAAATTATATTACAGTAAGATTCTAAATATTTGGCCATGATATGTGAATACCATTAAGAAACAGAAAGAAACAGATCTGAACCCTCATGGTGCCTTGGGCAAACTGGAAAAGGATGTCTCTCTTGGTGGAAACAGGCCTGCACCAATTCTGCTGGCAGAGTCTGGCCGTATTAGCCCTATCTGTAACTCTGCAGGGTGCTTGTTCAGGGCATAACTTGTATATCTGTGAGTGGCAACCCTGCAATTAGGGATTAGTGAGGTGGCCATTACAGCTCAGATGAGTCTTTCCAACAGGATGTGTCCATACATCCTATTTCACAAATCCTCTACTTGACAGGATCCTCTACTATCAGGCCCTTTACTTGATGGGATGATAACAGGATACCAATGCACCTCTTTTCCAAAGAACTCTAGGGATGCAACCTTATTTGGCATCTCAGTTCTTCATCTCAGACTCCCAGGATGCACACTACTCTTGATCTCTGTACCTCTATGCATTCTTCACTTGTGTCTGCAGTGTCACTCCTCTGATCTCCCCACATCCAAATCCAAATCAAAGACTGTCTCAAATCCACCTTCTCAGACTTGTCCAGCTGGAAGTACTTTCTCCCTCTTTTTAATTCTTAGGAAACCTACCTCTTTGTTCTCTATTTTACTGATTTTGCATTTCCACTACCTAAATATAAGTTCTAAGAATAAAGACCGTGTCTGGAATGGATGAATGAATGAATAATTATCACCACAATATACATGTAGAAACTGCAGTGATATAAAAACACAAAGGAGGCAAAAAGAAAAATTAGGCTACCAGCCAACAGATACTACACAGTCCATTTGACCCATTTCTCCACACCTTCCATTGGGGAGTAAAAATGTGGAAAGCCCCTGGAAAAGTACACACACACAGAAAAGCTACTAAGTTCCCAGCACCAATGGCAGGGCCAGGTCAACTGCCAGAAGACACTATGGGTTCTACAGCAGACGCCTGGCCAATGATGAGACCACAAGCACCACAAAGGGAATCAGGGAACAAATGTGGAGAGGTTAATTGTTCTATCTTCTATCTTTTTGTAAGTATTTGAAATATTTAATTTTAAAACATTTTTTAAAAAGAGTTATAGGGCACAAAGCCCTGACAGACATAGGGAAAGGCTACAAGATCAATTTGAGACCAGGGCTTAGGCTCTTAACAGTAACACCAACGAGAACCATAAGCCAAGATATGAAGACACTGAGGCCAAAAAGAGACAGTCAATGAGATACCAAAACAGTTAAGAGACAGGACAGAAACACCCCAAAGCAAAATAAGAAAGGTACTTTTTTGGGAGCCGAGTAAACTGTACGCTCCTCTAAAGGAAAGCAGTGTGCACTGACTCCAAATGTCAATTCCAAAACATCCTCTGTAGTTCTGTCTTTATGGAGCATCTACCTTATGCCAGGTATTGTCTTAAGCTAATAAAAAAGAAAAGGGTGACATTTCCAAGCGATGGTAATCAGGAGAACTAGTTTTACCACTCTCTAAAGGACCCAAATGTCCCTTCCAGGTTCTCTACTTCTCCATCCTATCCTTTGGTGATCAAACTTGCTTTTCCTCAAACATTAGTATTCAAGATAAATAAATACCCCTCTTGTTTTTCAGTTCTATCAAGTTACTAGTACTGCAAACTAGTGAAACCTCCATCTATTTTTTTAAAGTCTTTTAAAAATATTTGTGATGGTTTAATGAAGGTGACACTGTGATAATACTAACTTGTTTGTGCGTATTTGCCAGTGTATGTGAATGTACAGGATGACAGCTGCCTGAAGGGTTAAAAGATTTTATAGGCTGCCACAGAAGAGTCTAAGAATGAAGACAACATCCTTGACATTGTTTTCCTTTGTAAAAATATACTTTGTATTCCAAAAGACGGAAAAAAAATAATAATACAAAAAGGAAGGGGCTTATCTTCACAGAGATTTGATATTTGTGAATTCAGGTTATGAGCTATTATGAGACAGCCTGTACTCAAATAAGAGATATGACCACTGCTCAAAACAGAATGAACTTCTGTTTCTGGAAAGATGAAGTAGAATTACTTTTCCCTGCTTCTCCCATGATATACCCTGGACATTACATATAAAATAAACACTCAAAAATTCTGACCAGCCTGGCCAGCAAGGCAAAATCCTGTCTCTACTAAAAATACAAAAATTAGCCAGGTGTGGTGGCACACACCTGTAATCCCAGCTACTCAGGAGGCTGAGGCACAAGAATCACTTGAACCCAGGAGGGAGAGGTTGCTACAGTAAGCCGAGATTGTGCCATTGTACTCCAACCTAGGTGACAGAGTGAGACCCTGTTTCAAAAATAAAAATAAAAATTCTGAAAGGTGAAGAAAGAAGACTGGCTAGGGACCTTGGGATTTGAGGAATGACACATCTGTGAGTCTGCTGAGTTTGTTTTTTCTTATTTGTTTGTTTGTCTTACATATCACAGACTGGGTGTTAGAGAAGCTAGCAAGAAATGCCAATGGGTCAATGGGTACAGACCGAAAAAAAAAAAAGTCAAAAAATCTTTGTTCTCTCCAGTCAAAAAAACTAGAAAAGGTAAAGCATAACAAAACAAAAAACTTTTAGATAAAAAAACTGCTCTACTCCAGCCAAACATCACAAAAAAAAAACTGTAGCCACCACACACCTGCCAACGAAGGCCAAGTGAACAGCCCAGACTTCCACCACTGCCCTGCAGTAACAAGATGCCCCATTCTCCACCTTCCATCCTGCCGGGGTAGCATCAGAGAAGGCCAAGTAGCGGGTTAGAGGGCAGTAATGAGCCATTCTCTCCCACCACGTCACTGGGCAGACAGAATTCCTATCTCTCCCCAGCAATGATGAGCAGTCCCTTTCCCCCAGGGTGTCAACAGAGGCCATGTAGGGAACCTGGACTTCTACGTCCATTGGGCAGTAATAAGACAGTCCCTCGCTTCCCCTGCTGGAGTGGTATCAAGAAAGACTAGCTAAAACAGAAGATTTTAGTAAGATTCATATCTCATAATATCCAAAATGTAAGTTTCAATAGAAAATCACTGGCTATACTAAGAACCAGAAAAATCTCACCTTCAATGAAAAGAGACATTAACTGATGCCAACATCAAGATGACAGAGATACTAGAATTATCTACAAAGAGTTTAAAACAGCCACCATAAAAATGCTTCAATGGGCAATTATAAACTGATTCCCAGGCTAGAATGCAGCAGTGCAATCATGGCTCACTGCAGCCTCAATCTCCAGGACTCAAGCAATCCTTCCACCTTAGCATGCCGAATAGCTGGGAATATAGGCACACATCACTACATTTTTTTTTTTTTTAGACACAGGATCTCGCTATGTTGCTCAGGCTGGTCTTGAACTCACAGGCTCATGTGATCCTCCCACCTTAGCCTCTCAAAGTGCTGAGATTATAGGGGTGAGCCACCATACCCAGCCACTTTTAAAAAATGAAAAATAAAAACTCTCAGTAAAGAAACAGAAGATATAAAAAACTAAATGGAGATTCTAGAATTAAAAATAAACTGAGGCAGCCAGGCATGGTGGCTCACACCTGTAACCCTGGCACTTTGGTAGGCCAAGACAGATGGATCACTTGAGGTCAGGAGTTCGAGACAGCCTGGTCAACATAGTAAAACTTCATCTCTACTAAAAATACAAAAATTAGCCGGGCATGGTGGCACACACCTGTAGTCTCAGATACTTGGGAGGCTGAGGCAGGAGAACTGCTTGAATCCGGAGGCTGAGATGGCAGTGAGCCAAGATCACGCCACTGTACTCCAGCCTGGGCTACAGAGTGAGACTCCATCAAACAAAACAAAACAAAACAAAACTGAGGCCAGGTGCAGTGGCTTACATCTATAATCCTAATGCTTTGAGAGGCCAAGGCAAGAGGATCACTCGAGACCAGGAGTTTAAGACCAGCCTGGACAACATAATGAGACCCCATCTGTATGAAAATAAATAAATTAATTAATTAAAGTAAAAAACGCAATAGATGGGCTCAATAGAAATATGGAGGGGGGGGAGAAGAATGAATGAGTAAACATGAAGACAGAATATAGAAATTACTCAATCTGAACAATATGAGGGGAACTAGGTTGAAAAATATTTCACAGACACTTGGAGACCTGTGAGACTATAAAAAATGACCAAATATTCCTGTTACTTGGGTCCTGGAGGACAAAAGAAAGAAGACAGGGATGAAAAAGTATTCAAAGAAATAATTTCTGAATATTTCCCAAAACTGTGCAAAAGATATAAGCCCAGAGATTCAAGAAACTGAACAAATCCCAGAAAGGATAAACCTAAGAAACCCATGCCAGCACACAGACAGAAGCCCAACTTATGAAAACTAAAGATAAAGAAAAAATCTTGAAAGCAGCAAGAGAAAAATAATACCTTACCTATAAGGGGAAAACAATTCAAATGACAGCAAATTTCTCACAGAAACCATGGAGGCCAAAAGGAAGTAGCACATTTTTTCCAAGTACTAAAAGAAAAGAACTGCCAACCCAGAATCCCATATTCAGCAAAAATATCCTTCAAGCAGCCAGGTGCAGCGGCATGTGCCTGTAGCCCCAACTACACTGCTTGAGCCCCAGGAGTTCAAGTTCAGCCTAGGCAACATAGCAAGACCTTGCCTCAAAAAAAAAAAAAAAAAAAGGAATAAAAGAAAAATTAAAGCATACTTAGATGAAGGAACATTAAAGAAATTTGTCAAGAAGTTCTCTAAACAGAAAGGAAATGATAAAAGAAATCCTGGAACATCAGCAAGAAAGAAAGAACAATAGAAAGGGTAAAAACTTTTAAAAATATGACAGATTAATCTCTCATGTGTTTTCTAAATGATGTTTGGTAAATGAAGCAATAATTACAATGTCTCATGTGGTTCTCAACATATGTAAAGGAAATATTTAAGACAATTATAAATGGGAGGGTTCAAAGACATAAAAGGAGGTAAAGTTTCTACATTTCATTTGAAATAGTAAAACACTGACATCAGGAGACCACGACAAGTCATACACACACACACACACACACACACACACACAAGAACACATACACACCCCACTAAAAAGCTATACAAAGAGATATACTAAAAAACACTACAGATTATAAAATGAAATAACTATTTTTTGAGACAGGGTCTTACTCTGTCACCCAGTCTGGAACACAGTGGCACAATCATGGTTCACTGCAGCCTCGACCTCAAGTCATCCTTCTGCCTCAGCCTCAAGGCTCAAGTGATCCTTTTGCCTCAGCCTCCCAAGCAGCTGGAACTACAGACATGTACCACTATACCCAGCTAATTTTTTTAAAGATGTATTTTGTAGAGACAGGGTCTTACTATGTTGCCACAGCTGGTCTTGAATTCCTGTTCTCAAGCAATCTGCCCATCTCAGCTTCCCAAAGTACTGGGATTACAGGCATAAGCCACTAGGCCTGGCCTAAAATGTAATTACTTTAAAATGTTCAAATTACTCACAAGAAGTCAAGGAAAAGAAAATGGAGAAATAACAACAACAACAACAAACAGAACAAACACAAAACAAAAAAGGGCAGACTTATTCCCTAATATATATCAATAATTACGTTACATGTAAACGGTCTAAATATGACAATTGAAGACAGAGACTGACAGTAGATAAAAGACATGAACCAATTATATACTATCTACATGAAATTCACTTCCAATATAACAATATAGATAGGTTGAAAGTAAATGGATGGAAAAAATATAGCATGTAAACATTAATCAAAAGAAGCAAGAGTTATATTATCATCAGATAGACTTCAGAGCAAAGAAAATGTCCAGGAACAGAGAAGGATATTACATAATGATAAAAGAGTAAGTCCACCAAGAAGGCATAATAATCCTAAATGTGTTTGCACCAAACTTCAAAGATGTAAATAAGTGAAGCAAAAACTAATAAAGTGAAAGGAGGAATAGACAAATCCATAGTTGTAGCTGGAGAGTTCAACCACCTACACCTCAAAAATTGATAAGACAAGTAAACAGAAATCAGCAAAGATTTTTTAAAAGAACTAAAAAACACTATCAACTAAAGGATATAACCATCATTTATAATATTCCATCCAACAACAGAAGAATTCCTTTCAAGACCCCACAGAATAGGCTGGACACAGTGGCTCATACCTGTAATGCCAACCCTCTGGGAGGCCGAAGTGGGAGGATTGCTGAGGACAGGAGTTTAAGACAAGAAACCACAGAATATCTACCAAGACAGACCATATCCTGGGCTATAAGACAAACCTCAATAAATTTAAAAGAATTCATACAATGTGTGTTATATGACCACAATGTAATCAAATTGTAAATTAATAACAGAAAGGTAATGAAAACCTCCAAACACTTGAAAATTAAGCAAACACTTTTAAATAATCCATAGGTTAAAAACGAAATATCAAGGAAATTTTAAAAATACATTGAACTGGATGAAAATTAAAATATATCAAAATTTGTGGCACACAGCTAAAGCAGTACTGAGAGGGAAATCCATAGCACTAAATGCTTACGTTCAAAAAGAAGAAAAGTCTCAAAACAATAATTTAAGCTCACAGGTCAAGAAACTAGAAGAAGAGCAAAATAAGCTTAAATCACAAACATGGAAGGAAATCATAGGGTAGAAATCAATGAAATGGAAAATTTTAAAAATAGAGAAAAACCAATGAAACTAAAAGTTGGTCCTTCGGACAGAGTGATACTTCATCTCAAAAAAAATATATTTCTATATACTAACAATGAACATATGGAAACCAAAACTTAAAATATCATTTATAATCACTCTAAAAAATAATCTCAATAAAGTCATAATTTTTTAAATTAAATGCTTAGATGTAAGTCTAACAAAACATATACAGAACTTGTATGCTGAAAACTACAAAACATTCCTGAAATCGAAGTGCTAAATAAATGGGGAGATATATCATGCTTTATGGATTGGAAGAGTCAACATAGCAGAGATGTCAATTCTCCCCCCAAATTGATACACAGGTTTAATGTAAGTACTGAAAAAAAAAATAAGCAAGAGAGTTTGTGGCTATAGATAAGATTATTCTAAAATGCATATGGAAAGGCAAAGAAACTAAAATAGCTAAAGCAATTCTGAAAAAAGAGTAAAATAGGAAAAACCATGCTATCCTACTTCAAGACTTATTATACAGCTATAGTAATCAAGATTGTGTGGTATTGTCAGAAAAATAGACATAGATCAATGAAACAGAATACAGAATCCAAAAATATACTTACATAAGTATATCTAACTGATTTTTTTACAAAGCGCAAACATAATTTAAGGGAGGAGGGGTAGTCTTTTCTACAAATAGTGCCGGGAGTAAAAAGAAAGAATCTTAACCTAAACCTCACATCTTACATAAAAATTAACTCAAGATTTATCATAGATTTAAATATGAAAAATAAAACTATAAAACTGGAGAAAACATAGGACGAAATCTTCAGGACCTATGGCTTGGTGAGGAGTTCTTAGATATGACACCAAAAGCATAATCCATAAAGATAATTCAGAAAACTGGACTGCAACAAAATTGTACACTTTTTCTCTACGAAAGCCCATCTGAAGAGGATGAAAAGACAAGCTAGAAATTGGGAGAAAACATCTGTAAACCACATATCTGATAAGCAACTCAAACCTAGACTGTATAAAGAACTCTTGAAATTCAACAGTGAAAAAATACAAACAATCCAATTTTAAAATGAGAAAAACACACATACAGACATTTCACCAAAGAGGATATATGGATGGCAAATTAGAGCATGAAAAGATACTGAGCTATTATGAAAATGCAACTTGAGAGCCCAATGAGATAATACTACCTACCCATCAGAACAGCTAAAATGATAAATAGTGACAGTATCAAATACTGGCAAGCATGGAGAGAAACTGGATCTCTCATGCATTACTGGCCTGTAAAATGGTATACTCTAGAAAAGTTTGGGCCAGGTACAGTGGCTCACGCCTGTAATCCCAGCACTTTGGCAGGCTGAGGTGGGTGGATCACCTGAGGTCAAGGGTTCGAGACCAGCCTGGCCAATATGGTGATACCCCCGTCTCCACCAAAAACACAAAAATTAGCTAGGCATGGTGGTGGGCACCTGTAATCCCAGCTACTTGGGAGTCTGAGGCAGGAGAATTGCTTGAACCTGGGAGGCAGAGGTTGCAGTGAGCCGAGACTGCACCATTGTACTCCAGCCTGGGCGAAAGAATGAGACTTTGTCTCAAAAAAAAAAAAAAAAAAAAAACAGTTTGGCAGTTTATTTTAAAACTAAACATGGAATTACTGTACAATCTACCAATCACACTCCTGGTATTTACCCCAGAGAAATAAAAACTCATGTCTACACAAAAACCTCTGTACAATTGCTCATTGCAGCTTTATTTACAACCAAACCTGGAAACAACTAACATGTCCTACAAATAATGAATGGTTAAACAAACCACAGGATATTCATTCCATGGAATACTACTCAGCAAAGAAGAGGAATAAACTACTGTACTGGTACACAGAACAACATGAATGGATCTCAAGTGCATTATGCTTGGCTGTAAAAAGCCAGTATCAAAAGGTTATATACTATATGCATCCTTTCATGTAACATTCTTGAAAAGACAAACTTAGAGAAACGGAGGGCTGATAAACAGTTGTCAGAGGTTAGGGATGGTAGAGAAGCGGGAAACAGGTGTGACTATGAATGAATAGCCAAAGGCAGATCTTTGTGGGGATGGAATAGTTCTGTATCTTGATTGCCAACATGATTACAGGAATCTACACATGATAAAGTGACAGTACTACACACACACACACACATACACACACAGACACACACACTTTATACCAACATCAATTTCCTGGAGTTGGTATTGTACTAGAATTATATAATATATAATCAATGGGGAAAACTAGGTGAAGCACACATGAGACTTCTCTGTACTACCTTTGCAAATTACTGCAACTATAATTACCTTAAAATAAAAGCTGGGAAAAAAGTATTAACTTAAGATCTTCACATACTGGTTACTTAAATTATGCTCATACTTTTTTGTTTAAATATCATTTTTAAATATCTCCACCAATGGAACAATAATCTTATCTGCTAATTAACTATAATTTTGATGTTTTATGCATGAACATTGAAGGGCACACTTCATAGTGAATAGCTCCTTAACTACATGACATTTCCAAACTGGAAGGTACTATAATCTCAGGACTCTTTGAAATAAAGCTGCTCAAAGATAACTAGTATTCAACTTAAAACAGGAAAGTGGCTGGGTGTGGTGGCTCACACCTGTAATCTCAACACTTTGGGAGGCAGAGGCAGGCGGATCAGCTGAGGTTGGGAGTTCGAGACCAGCCTGACCAACATGGAGAAACCCTGTCTCTGCTAAAAATACAAAATTAGCCAGGTATGGTGGTGCATGCCTGTAATTCCAGCTATTCTGGAGGCTGAGGCAGGAGAACAGCTTGAACCCAGGAGGCAGAGGTTGCAGTGAGCCGAGATCGTGCCATTGCACTCCAGCCTGGGCAACAAGAAGGAAACTCCATCTCAAAAAAAAGAAAAAAAAAAAAAAAACTAGGGCCGGGCACAGTGGCTCACGCCTGTAATCCCAGCACTTTGGGAGGCCGAGGCGGGCAGATCACGAGTTCAGGAGATCAAGACCATCCTGGCTAACACGGTGAAACCCCATCTCTACTAAAAGTACAAAAAAATTAGCCGGGCATGGTAGCAAGCGCCTGTAGTCCCAGCAACTCAGGAGGCTGAGGCAGGAGAATGGTGTGAACCCGGGAGGCAGAAGTTGCAGCGAGCCGAGGTAGAGCCACTGCACTCCAGCCTGGGCGACACAACGAGACTCCATCTCAAAAAAAAAAAACAACTAGGAAAGCAGGCTGAGCATGGTGGCTCATACCTGTCATCCCAGCACTTTGGGAGGCCGAGGTGGGAGGACTGCTTGAGCCCAAGAATTTGAGACCAGCCTGGGCAACACAATGATACCCCATCTCTACAAAAAATTAAAAAAAAAAAAAAAAAAAAAAAAAGCCAGGCATGGTGGCACACACCTGTGGTCCCAGCTACTCGGGAGTCTGAGGTGAGAGTCTTGAGCTCAGGAGGTCAAGGCTGTGTGAGCTGTGACTACATCACTGCACTCCAGCCTAGGCAACAAAGTGAGACCCTGTCTCAAAAAAAAAAAAGAAAAGAAAAGAAAAGAAAATCAACTCCACAAGGACAAAGGAAGCTTCAGAATGTTCACACAAAGAGACACTGGAATGTCTTCCAGAACTTAGCAGATCCTTCCACAAGGCAGTGGATGTCATAACCTACCACCTTGCCTGGGACATATTAGGAAGCACTCAGTAAACACTGCTAAGTAAATGAATGAATGACCTAAGGGCTACCTTATTTTTGCTCTCTGAAACAAGAAATGCAGGTTTACAGATCCCTTGCCATAATTCTGATCTACAGTTTGAACACTTTTCCACAATAAATCTGTACTTGGAGAGAAAAAGAGAAAGGTTTATACAGATGACATTTGTCTAAAAGTAGAGTGAAGTGGTAATCACATACACAGCATCCGTGTTACTAGTTTTATAAAAATATATTTTAATTTGCCTCCTTTATTTCCTAAATCCTCTTCCCAGCATCTGTTTGTAAACTGCTCATGCCATAGATTATCTCTGTTCTATCAACAAAGACTCTGTGCCTATGCTGCAGGCTACCCTTGTTTCTGTTTTTTCTTCCACCTTTTACCCTTAACCCCTCCTCAAGCCCCTATCACATGCACTGAGAGAGGGAGAGGCTGAGAGAGAGAAACAGAAAGAAAGAGAGAAAGAGAGAGATGACTGCACCTTGCAAAATAGGAATTTAGACAAAACAGGGGTCATGTGGCACACAAATATTCAAACACAAAGTGTTCACCATAAAGTATATACAGAATACAGAAGACTCAAATACACAATACAGAAGACAAAACTGAGTTGTGTCACCCTTACTGAATTCATCGTCAGCCACAGGACTTGGGAACTGGTTACCAAATTTGTAGATTCTATTAAGGCTCCAAGTTGCTTGGGGATGGAGTGAACAGGAGGGTAGAGGTCAGTTTTGTCATTTGTTAGGAACTGAGAAGGATAGGGAACTAAACTTGATAGGACCTTTTACACTGATGTTATTAAATGCTTGTAACTATAAGGTAGACATAATCTACACTGGCTAGGTGGGAAAACTGCAGCTCTAAGGCTCAAGAGGTAGAGCCAGATTCAACCCACACTTCCTTACTTCAAATATTCTGAAGCTGACGATCTTTCCACCACATCCTTCTTCTATAAATCCAACCTTGGGGATTACAGCTACTCCCTTTCTCTGAAATAATTTCTTCTCCTTAGAGCACTAATAAGCTAATCAGAGACCTGTTGGTAGACGAAGGAGCCTGAGATTGCACTTGTTACAACTGCTCTTTATCCACTGTATTACCTTGAAGTCAGGTTGTCCTCTCTCTGACCATGTTACTTTTTGAATATAGTTGATTTCTAAGTTATTCTAAGAATGAAAAAACACTGAGACTTCAAGATGGCTTCTGTTGCAAGTACAAACACTTAAATCAGAGCTATTAACAACATTGTCCAAAATGTACTTTCCAGAGGAAACTCTATTTGTTTATTTAATTCTATCTAGCAACGTTCAACCATTTCCAGTTGCTTCCATTTTTCATTTTACTAAAATTATCTTTAGCAGGATCAACTCTCCTCTGCAAAATGGAATTAAATATTATCCTCTATGTTGGTTCTCAGCTGTATTCTTTTCTGACCATGTCACAAATTTCACCAATTACTTTCCACACTGGCAAGTCTTTCGTGGCTTTGATTTCTACAAACCTAATTTTTCCCCAAGCGCTTTATCCTTCTGGCTCTGGAGGTACATGTGTAAATCTGTAATGAACACAAAACCTGTAATGGAACGTCCTACACCCAGTGCTCTGAAAAGTTGGTTCAGTGTATCCAATATTTAAAGTCTTATAACACTGGCATGCTAAGGGAAGTTGCTATTCAGATTAAACAATGCTCTGACGTGAGATTCGTGAATGGTTAAAGAAGCAGTCGTCCCTTTCTCACTCCCCATCTCTTCCAACTGGGAGACGCCCTCGGCGCCCATCTGTCAGCCCAGGGTTCCCGCAGGCGCGTGTCTTGGGTGGCCCCGGGGTCCAGGGAGAGGCTGGCGGGAGAAAGGGGACAGAGGACTCCAAGAAGCCCAGTGAAGCCCCGTGGGGAGCCCCATGGTCAAGGCCGGGCCTGAGGGCGGGGCTGGCCCTGGGCCGCCTCCACCTCTGGGCCCGCCCTGCGCCACACCCTAACCCGCCTGCTCTCGGCTAACGGGCCGCGGCACCCGCCTCTGCCCGTCAGCCCTCACCTCGCCCCGACGGCGGCCTTCGGAAGTCGGCGCCCGCCAGCTACCCGCCGCCTCCTCAGCAACCTTAGCCGACCGGGCGGCCCCGGCCCAGGTCACTGGCGGCCCAGGCGCAGGTAGGCGGTGGTGCGCGTGCGCGAGCCTTGAGCCCCCATTCGCTGCTGCTAAGCGACACCCGCACCCAAACCGACCAATCCCGGCGCGCCTCCACAGCCCCCCCGTCCCGGCGAAGGCGCGAATGTAGTGGTTGTTAAAGGGCTGCGACCCAAACTGAGAAGGAGCGTGACCGGGGCGCGCGCCTCCCAACTTTCTTCCCACCTCCCGGCTCTCACCGCGGCAGTTTGAGGTCCAAGCCTGTAATTCTCACGTCCGGAGATGAGAAGGAGCCTTCATGGTATAAGCTCGATTCCTGCCGGGGTAGCAACCGGACCGACGTCTGGAGGCGAGGAGGCTCCGCGTGACAGTGTGATACGCCCGGGGCGTGTGTGCTGCGGTCCGCGCGGCTGGGCGGGAGGCCCGAGATAGGCAAACCAAAGAGCACAACCTACTGCCAGCCTGGATAGGGCGCCAAAGTCCGACCCAGGGGGACACACCCCAAGCTGGGGGCGGAGGCACCCACAAGTGGATGACCGGCTTGAAGGAGATTAGGTAGCAGAGTCCGTCCATTTATTCATTTAGCAAGTATTGAGCACCTGCTGTGTGCCAGGGCTTGTGGACAAAGCGAGGAATTCCTGACAGGAAAAACTATGTTAAGAGAGGAGGGCAGGGTGAGAGCACCCTTCAAACAATCAAACACCTGTATAAATACAAATTGTTCTTCAGGGAGGAGCAGGGGTTTTGAGAGAATTTACAGAAGCTTCTAGGCTGGTGTTGGGAATCACAGGAGGCTAACTAGGCAAAGGGGAGAGGAAGTGTTTCAGATGGAGAGATCAGCATGTATATAAGGACTCTGTGGAAGGCAGCAGAGCTCCTCTGAGGGATGAAAAGAAACCCAGACAGGGGGTAATGGAAAGTTAGTGCTTAATAGATACAGAATTTCAGCTGGAGAAGATGAAACAGTTCTGGAAATGGTTAGTAGTGATGATCGCACAACAATGTGAATGTACCAAATGCCACAGATCTGCACACTTAAAAATGGTTATATACATTTTACCAAAAAAGAAAAGAAACTCGGAGTTTAGAGAGTAAAGGAGTAGAGTGAGATCGACTAGAGCGAATAGAAGGAAGGGGCCAGACCATGTAGGATCTTATGGGCCATAGTGGAAAGTTTAGGACCATGGAACACTGATCAAAATTGCATTTTATAAAACTCACTTTGGCTGCTAAAGTGCAGATCAAAATGGAGAAATCTCAATAAAGCTATGGTGGGACTTGCCTGGGAGCCAGTGCAGTCATCTGCGCAAGAGAGAATGGAGCTGGAATGTGGACTGGTGTGAGACTGAAGAAAAAGAGATCTAAGCAGGCTGCAGAGAAATACAGGAGCAAAATCAATAGGACTTGGTGATGAGTTGGATGTGAAGGGGCGATGAAGTAGCTTCAAGGATGAGGCCACTGTTCTGCCGTGGATAAATGGATGGATGGTGGAGGGATTCACAGATATGGAGAACACTGGAAGAGGAGATAAAATGGATCTTGAGCTCCATCTTAGACAAGCTGAATTTGAGGCACCTTTGAGACTTGGTTAGGATTTTGCAATGATTCGTTTTAGATGTCAACCTGACTAGGTTAAAGGATACTCAGATTCCTGGGGGAACATTATTTCTGGGTATGTCTATGAGGGTGTTCCCAGGAGATATTGGCATTTGAATCAATGCACTGAGTAAGAAAGATCTGTCCTCATCCAATATGGGCAGGCACCATCTAATAGATAGAACAAAAAGGCAGAGGAAAGGCAAATTCTCTGTTCTGGAGTTGGGACACCCCTCTTCTGCTCTTGGCATCAGAACTCCAGGTTCCCCTAATCTCCTAACTCCAGGAGATTAGGTAGTAGAGTCCATCCATTTATTCACTTAGCAACTATTGAGCCTTTGGACTCCAAGACTTGTACCAGTGGTTCCCCAGGTTCTCCCGGCTTGGGCCTTGGACTGGGAGATACACCATTCAACTTCCCTGGTTCTGAGGCCAAGTCCAAGACAGGGTAGTCTTGAACTGAAGCACTCTACCAGCCTCCCTGGTTCTCCAGCTTGTAGATGACCTATTGTGGGACTTCTCAGCCTCCATAACCATGTGAGCCAATTCCCCTAATAAATCCCCTCCCATATATATTTATAGATATAGGTCTATATTGTAGATATATAGATGTCACATTGGTTCTTCCTCTCTGGAGAACCTTGACTAATACAGATGTCAACATAGCCGTTGTATATACAGGTTGCAGGTCAATGTAGAGGTCTGGGCTGGACACAGACTTTTTTTGAGGCTGAGTCTCACTCTGTGGCCCAGGTTGGAGTTTAGTGGCACGATCTCGGCTCACTGCAACCTCCACCTCCCAAGCTCAAGTGTTTCTTCTGCCTCAGCCTCCCAAGTAGCTGGGATTACAGGCATCTGCCAACACGCCCAGCTAATTTTTGTAGTTTTAGTAGAGATGGGGGTTTCACCATATTGGCCAGGCTGGTCTCGAACTCCTGGCCTCAAGTGATCCTCCTGCCTTGGCCTCCCTAAGTGCTGGAATTACAGGCGTGAGCCACCACGCCTAGCCTGGACTTTTGAAAATCATCATCATATGGGCGGAAATCAAAGCAGGGCTTACATAGCCAGAGAAAAATTACAAAATGAAAACTGAAGAGAATTGTGATAGAGTCTAAGATAGCCTACAGGGATCACTACCTCCTGGGATTTATACCCTTGTGTAGTCCCCTCCCACAATGAGTCTCTGATAATGAGGGTAGGTCACAACAGGCACAAAGAAGAAGAAAAACCAGGAGATTTGGGGTTGGTAAAGGCAATTGAAAACCCTGTAGCATAAGTGCCCTTCAAATATGGGGAACTGGGGCCAGGTGTGGTGGCTCACACCTATAATCCCAGCACTTTGGGAGGCCAAGGCAGGTGGATCACGAGGTCAGGGACAAGCGTGTCCAACATGGCAAAACTGCGTCTCTATTGAAAAATTACAAAAATTAGCCGGGAGTGATGGCGGGTGTCTGTGATCCCAGCTACTTGGGATGCTGAGGCAGGAGAATCACTTGAATCTGGGAGGCGGTGAGCCGAGATCGCACCATTGCACTCCAGCCTGACCTACAAGAGCGAAACTCCATCTCAGAAAACAGACAAAACAAAACAAACAAACAAATATGGGGAATTGGGCTCTCCAAACTTGTGGCGTGAGTGCGTTAGAATAGGACCTTACACCCTCTGACTGGTGCAACTGGTGTGGCTCAGGCACCATGGTAGATTGGACAACAGGGGTGAGATGTAGTACCTAAAGTCCTAGCTCTCATCTCCAATCATTGGCCACTTTGACTCCAGACTCACAGTCAACTCCAGAGGCTTTCTCTTCCAGTCCTCTTCAGCCCTCCACTCCTAGGGTAACACCCTGGACCACAGAAGAGCTCCACCTCTGAAGTTATAAATGCAGACACCTGATCTTTCATCTGTCCAGCTAGTCTCTGAATTCCTTCCATGGTTTCTCTAGCCTGCAGAAACTTCCAGTTCATTTGTGCCTCTACTTTGTTTTATTATGAGCTCCCTCGAGTTTTCACTTCCTTCCCCATCAGCTGAGAGTTCAGGGTTTATCACCTCCATCACATTCTTCCCAATATACTTATATCTCTTGCACAGTTATCTTTCTAGCACAACTAGAAGGATAGTAACCCATCTGGCAGCACTACAATCCTGGAAGAATCCAACCTTCTGTCTTCTCTGCTTCTCAGCTCTGAGTGCCACTGGACAAAATCTCAGAACCACACAGATCAGTGCTACATACATTGTCAACTTCAACTAGGTCCTCAACACCCTTCAGCAGTCCTATTTGCCAAGGCAGCTCTCTCTCCAGCTCTCCCCCAAAATCAACTTCCAAATATCCTGCATGCTCCCCAGATCTCCCACCATTCAACACCCCCTCCCCCTCTTGCTCTCCCAGGAACCTTCTTTACTGAAGAAAGAGCAACCATCAAAGTGATGTCCCTTAGCTCCAGACAACTCCTCTCCCTCCAGCTACCACCTTCTTTCCCTTCTCCCCTTTACAACCAAACCTCATGGAAAAAGTGGTCTATATCTGAACATTCCATTGCTTCACCTTCACCTTTCATCATTTCTCAGTCCCCTGCACTTCTGATATCTGCTTCACCATACCACTGAAAATGCCCTCCTCAAAGACCTAGTCTTTATCTTCCTTGTTCTTTTTTTTTTTTTTTTTTTTTTTTTGACGCAGAGTCTAACTCTGTTACCCAGGCTGGAGTGCAATCTCTGCTTCCTGGGTTCAAGCGATCCTCTAGCCTCAGCCTCCCAAGCAACTGGGACTACAGGCATGTGCCACCATGCCTGGCTAATTTTTGTACTTTTAGTAGAGACAGGGTTTCATCATGTTAGCCAGACTGGTCTCAAACTTCTGACCTTAAGTGATCTGCCTACCTCGGCCTCCCAAAGTGCTGGGATTACAGGTGTGAGTCACTGCACCCAGCCCTTCCTTGACCTTTCAACAGCATTTGTCATTGCTGTCCTGTCTGTCCTTTTCAGTCACTGTTTAAAAATAAATAAATAAATAAAAAGCCATAACCCCCACTCTCCTGGTTTTCCTCTCCCTATATCTCTAGCCTCTTTCTCCCCTCAGTCTCCGTTGCAGCTTCTTTTCCTCTGTCATAAGAGAAACTATCACATTCTCCTTAGGCAATCTTATCCACTGCATAGTTCCAGTCAGTTTCTACAAGTGATGTTTCTCAAAGCTGTATCTCCAGCCTAGTCTTTGTCCCTGAGTTTCAGCCCCAAATAGTCAGCCACAAGCCTCCACATCGTTTGACATCACCTCACACTACATTTCCACAACTGAATTTATCACCTTCATTTCCAGTCCAGCATCTCCCCCACTGTTCCCTGCCTCCATAAGGGGCATCACCACTTTCTCAGTTGCTTAACCCAGAACCCCAGAAGGCATCCCTAATTTCCCTTTTCTATCCCTCCCCACTCGATCACTAAGGCCTGCCAAGTCTACTTCCAATGTCTTTCAAATGCATACACTTCTCTTCTCATTGCTCCCACTATCTCTGGCCTGCCTTCTTGTAGCAGCCTTGTCACTGTTCTTTTTGTTTCTCATCTGGGTGTCTTCCCTAACTTTCACCATGTTACAGCCAATAAAACTCTAAATGCATCTCAGGCTTCATCACTCTTCTGCCTAAAACCATCCATGGCTCCCATTGCTCCTAGCAGAGTACAGAATCTGGATACCTGTGTCCTGCTTAACCTCCACTTTGCCTTTATACTTTTTAAAACTTTATAAAACTTTTCTTCTGGAGGGCTTTCCCTGTATGCTGGAACATGTTGGTCCCCTATACTACCTGCCTCACCCTAACACCATCTCATTTTTTTTTTTTACCTGATAGAAACTTTAATGATGTTAAAAAAACCAATCAGGCCGGGCGCGGCGGCTCACGCCTGTAATCCCAGCACTTTGGAAGGCTGAGGCAGGCAGATCACGAGGTCAGGAGATCAAGACCATCCTGGCTAACACAGTGAAACCCTGTCTCTACTAAAAAAAAAAAAAAAAAAATTAGCCGGGCTTGATGGCGAGCGCCTGTAGTCCCAGCTACTCGGGAGGCCGAGGCAGGAGAATGGCATGAACACGGGAGGCGGAGCTTGCAGTGAGCAGAGGTCGTGCCACTGCACTCAAGCCTGGGCGACAGAGCAAGACTCCATCTCAAAAAAACAAAAAACAATCAATTCCTTCTATAAACCGC